>NC_139353.1:87066139-87488639 GCF_055883805.1 Amblyomma maculatum | reverse complement strand
CTGCGGTGATGGAAGTATTGATAAAGGAACTGAATCTCGCCCTTTGTGGTGCCAAAGCGAAGGAATCTGCTGAAAGCCAGAAGCGAGAAGTGGCATTCCCTTATATCCATCGCCTTTTCCACCTCCTCAAAAACGTTGCGCAGAAGGGTGGTCTGGGGGTACAGTTCAGGGCTTCTAATAAGCTCGTCCGGCTATGCTCCGCTGCCACGGAGGCATCCTGCAGCAAAAAGCACCAAACTGAATGTGTGACATCTAGGACGGGAGTCGTGCACTCAATCCCGCTTGCCTACGGCAAAGTATATATTGGCCAAACTGGAAGGTGTGTGAATGACTGCGTAAGAGACCGTAGGGCTGTTCAGTCACTGGCCGAAGCGTCCGAATTGGTGAAACATTGCAAAAGTTGCAAAGATTGTTCTCTAGTATGTGATGCTACGTACATGATGTACTTACATAGGGGCCCAGAAAAAAGAAGTGGAAAATATTGAAGCCTTTCAAACTGACAAGGCGGGCGACATGTTACCTAGCTCCCCTTCCCTTGCGTTGGCAGAAAAGGAAATTACTTTGTAGTCCATTGCCACAAAGGAAAGAAGGTGGGGAGTGTGTGCGTGGGGGGGGGGGGGTGAGGCCATGTGTGATTGACGAAGCACCTGTGTGTGCTCACTGATACTGATTGTTATATATATATATATATATATATATATATATATATATATATATATATATATATATATATATATATCATGTATTTGTACAGTAAAAACTAGCTGCAGTCTAGCGGGCGTCCCTTGTATTTCGTGTTCTTTGTGTCAGTGTTTTTACCGCTACAAAATGATTCCAACAAAACCCATGTGGCAGAGTGTGTGCTGTTTATGAAACAGGCCTTGTTCAGATCTGTCACACCTAAGATATCAAATCCCATGTGATCGGAGTGAGCAATAAAAGAACGACTCATTAATCTGCATACTCACCTAAATTTGAGCTCATATCTTAACAGGGCAGACTAATACATTGATCTTATCGATCTATGTCAGAAGGGTGTCCATGCTAGAAGCGACCACATAATAGGAATCTCGCTAGCCTGTTTTCCTTAACAGTAACGAATTCAGGTACGCGTTTTGAATAAAACAGAGACAGATCCTCTCTTTAAAACGTTTGAAATCACGCTCGGGCTTTCTCTTAGCCCCCGATTATTTGCTTGGTGTTCTTATTTTCTTTTTTAGATCTGACCAACTTTTTAATCCACTTACATTTTCTGTAGTGCACTCGATATTCAAGTTAGTACTTTCCATTGAAGTATTGAATGCAAGTAAATATACCTCGTAGATATTACCGAGAAAACGTTAAATTGTGAAGGCACTGAGTTTGTCAACTCTCAGAAGACTTCTTTAGGTATCGAATAAAAATATCAAGAATACTCACATTGAACGGGAAGATATTGGGCAATCCAAGTCAGAAGAAGTACAACAGCAAAATTCATGCCCGTGCTTCTTGGTGACCAGCACTTGCCAATAATAGAATATGTATTATGAAGTCAGAGGATGGCCCCTGTATATATAAAAGACGTTGTAAAAGGCACTTTTTCTTCAAATCACTGCCATATATTACCAAGTGACTAAAGACTCCCTACTAACCTTTGGCTTTGTGCTAGCTAATGTCTCTCAAGGTATTATTTTTATCTCCTAAAAATAATTGTAATTTTTGTAATCCTTTTGAAACTTTGTACCCTACAACTACTTTCTTTATTGATAAGCACACGATTTATTAATTTGGGTTAATGTCCGTTGGGCAAAGCGCTAAATGTATCAGCTGCTTCCTGCCTGTAGGTTATCTGTAATGGGATAGATTCCTTGAAATGGTCTGACGCTCAATATCTCCTGGGTAACAACAAATGAGAAATTAATCATGGGTATGCTTCAATATAGAGTGTATTATGCAGCCCGCTGAAAAGTAGACGGAAACACAACGCTTAGAGACCAAACCACAGGTCGTATTTCATTAAAAATAGCGGGTTAGTGTGAAAAGCCTCTTTATTCACGCGTTCTTGTTCTAGCATTGTCGGCATCAGCCCTTGTGGTGTGAGCAAAACGTCACAACTATGTCTCTGATGGGTGGCAGCTCTGGCAGCTCGCATTGCCGGAAAATGATCTGTCGGATATTTCTCTACCCTAACGCATCAAGTAAACTGCCAGATTTAGGAGGAGCTGCAAAATTGTCTCTCCTTCCAGGTTAGAAAGATCGAAATCCAACCTCTCGAACACTTTAATTCCGAAATGGACACGCTACCCTTTGCTAATGCTAGCACGTATACAGGCCTTCACTATACAGAGTGTTTATAGCTATTCCGAGTGGCCATTCACGGCCGACTGTTTCCAAAAATGTGCGTGAGATACTAAGGGAACAAAATCAAGAAATTAGTGCATTCAAGAAGCGCTACTTTGCTGAAGTGTAAACGAGGCATGATCTTTTCGAAATACATTATTCACAAATATTTTAATGGTTTGGAAGAAGCAGCAACTTTCAATGCGACATCATCATTACACGCATTCTTTAAAACTATAATCAGTCACACTAATCACGGGTAATATCATGATCCTGATGCCGCATACTGAAATTTTATTGGTTCTTTAATAAGGTAAGTCCTGAAAGGATGGACCTCAGTCTGCCGTTTGTACAAGACATATCGCGCACTTTTATTATGTAATAAAATCTGATTTTGCGTAGGTCTCTACTACGCCCTTGAAAAGCCTATTGGCATGCTTGCCCAAGGATCGTAGTCTATGAGATGCTGATTAAACTGAGAAAACTTACTTTTCTCTGGCGACAGGCTCAGCACTTAGAGAATTAGGCACTTTCTTACAAATAAATTGTCTGAATGATTTCAATCTCTGCTTGCAACTGATGCAACCCGTTCGCTTAATTACTACTGACTTATCGGCTTCCCTCAAAGCAAAGGGGGTCTGCTTACGTGCTATCATTGCAAAACCAATTCTTCATTAGCCTAACCTTTTCTAGCTTAACCCAAATTAGTCACCTTTAATCAAACATGATCCACATAATTTTAAGGTTATACCCCTTAATCCAACGTAATTCCACTTAGCAAAACGTAATCTAACCTATTCTAGTTAACCCAAAACAATCATCCTTAATACCGAGTAAACTGCCGTATTCCAGCTTAAACAAACCTAATCAAACTTAATCCATCCTAATATAGCAGTATCGTGCATAATAAAACCAAATAAGCCCTAATCGCCCTTTACTAACACACCATGAAATTTTATCCAACTTTCTTTGCCTAATCCTCCTTCATGGACCCATAATTAAACTTTACCCACACTTTATCCGACTTAAAACGCCATTCGTGTGCACGACGTACGACGCCACTATCTCACAAGCGCCACTGCAGGCTTGGATTGGATTGGTAAAACGTTTATTTGTGGCCTGCAGTAGAACGCGCGCTCGCGCGCGCGCGCTCCGGACGGGGCCTACGTCGTCCTCCGGGCACCGGCCGCGCGGCCTGGGTCCCCGCTCGCCGTGGCCGGCTCGCTGGTTCCCTGCCGGGCCAGCGCCTTGATGACCTGCTGGACGGCCCAGAGTTCCTCCTCTTGATTGTCGCTCCCTGCGGCTGCTTTCCGTCGCGGCGGTATCCTCCGAGACTTAGCTTCTTCCTGGTACTTGTTGCAATTCCACAGAATGTGTGTGAAGCCGGCCGTCTCCGTTCGGCAGACTCTGCATTTGTATGTCGGGTGCGTCTCGGGATACATTCTGTGCATCAGCGACGGGCTGGGGAGTGAGCCCGTCTGTAGCTGTCTTAATAAAACGGCTTGCTCTCGACTGAGCCCCGAGCAAGGGGGTGGAAGAGTTCTGCGAGCTAGGCGGAACGCCTTAGTTATTTCGCTGTAGTCGGTCATTCGGTCCTTGGTGCTGAACCACAGCGGCCAGTCGACCGAGGCGCGGTCCGTTAGCGCACGCACCTCAGCGTGTGCCGGCTTCAATAATTTTTCCGACACGTTTTTCGCGATTTTAGGGCATGATGACTGCTTTTCGACTGAGAGATCTGTATACGCTTCCCGTAATAATCGCGCGCAGATTCATCAGCCCTCTATACTATAATACACAGAAGAAACTGGGCTGCACCTATATAATGATTACCGGCGCCTGTAGCTGTACCGGGAATAACAGAGCCGGCACTGAGCGTAAGCTCAGTGCCTGCTCCAGACAAATAATTCTGGAGTACAATGAACCGATCAAAAGTGCCTCCGCCTTTTGCTTGACAGCGCTCGTGGCGAGCAACCCGTTCCCAAGTGTTCGCTCCCCAGAAAAGCCTACCAAAAAAGAAACAGCCGCTATATGCACGCACCTACGTGCCGCAAAGCAAGGTGCATGCTTGACCGGAATGAGCTATAACGAACGCAATTTGCGAAATGTGATTCCTGGCGAAGATTTTACACGGTTCGTACAACTGTAAACAATGCATGAACCAACAATGTTTATCTTTATCATGTTACATGCCACGCATTTGAATAGCTCTTCTTCTCCGTGCGCTCAGCGAGCGCGCTCTGCGGCAACTGGCTCGCTTTTCTGCCCCACTATAAATGGCGTCGCGGAGGCTTAACACCAAAGGCGCGCCTTCCACTCCAGCAGTTGTTTTATAACCTTCTTGGTATTGTATTGGCGAAGCGCTCTTTTGTCCATGCGCTGTTTTGTTCCTGTGCTGGTTTTTGAGGTATGCTGTTATTGCGTTGATTAGATTGATGCTGTTAGTTCATGGATAAAAGCTGATGACTTCGTAATAAACGCACGTGTCTACTTAACCGGTTACGCTGAACTATCGCAAATCTGTGACGATCGAGCCTACGCCAGCGCCGACCAGAAGCACTGCAAGTCAGCGGCACAACAGACATCTCCGTTCCTCAGGCATTATTGGACATCAAGGAAGCTACAATAGAGGAGTGCATAAGCCGCCCACCTCACTTGGAAGTGGTGACAACACTTTGTCGACATCGGCTAGGAGCTCCACTTTTCTTACTGCAGGTTAGTTCTTGCAAGCCTGCTTTGTTTTGTTTTTTAAAGCGGTTGTGAGCTTCCTTCGCTACTGCCAAGTTGCGCCATATTCATGTGACGTGTTTCTTCATTCATCTGTCACATTGTTAGTCTCGTCTTTCCCTAGCATTATATTCGTTTTGAGCGCTAATTTTCATGGTTGACCATGTCAAAAGCAATGGTAAAGCGGAAAGAAGAGCTAAAGGCCGAGCTCAAGCAGGAACTGAAAGCTTTCAAGGAGACGATAGTACGCAACCATCAGAATGAGATCCGTGAGTTAGTACTGAGCAGTGTTCTACTATCCAAAGGATAGAGTTTACTCAGGAAACTGTTGAGGACCTAGAGAAAAGCTTGAAGCTGTTGAGTCGGTGAACGCTCAACAAAAAGCAGAAAATGCCTTTCTCCAGGCTATGTCAGGAACTAGAAACCAAAAAATCATACTTGGAACGGCGGCTTGTTTTTGCTGAGCAGTGCTTGCGAAATGTAAATTTGGAAATTTGACTCGCGGCACACAAGACGGGGAAAATGTTGCCCACATCCCTTCTATGCTCGGAGAGGCTATCAAGGGACCTGCCACCGGGTGCCCACACGAAGCTCTGAAAAGACTAATAAAATTGTCCATTTTAAATGAAGAGCTAAGCGCGACACTACACTGAGAAAAGCCACGGAAATGAGGCTCACAAGGGATGGAGGAAATAAAGACACCACTCCAATCTACATTAATGAACACCTTTGTCTAACACTGAAGAAACTTCTCGGAATGGTAGTGAAAAGGAAACACGAATAAAAATGGAAATCGGTGTGGACAAGCAATGGCAAAATCTGCGCTAGGCAGACTGATAACACTCAAGTTGTATTCATGCGCAATGAAAGGGACTTTCCAATGATATCCTCCACTGTCTCATTGACCTCCCCTGATGGCGAAAAACTATCATGAACTTACTCTCCAGCACAGTATAAATCTTAAAAGGCAATCAAATACGCCGGTATTGCACATTAATACACGCTCTGTAGTTAACAAGGATGATATTCTAAGCTACGTCTTTAAACAGCTACTTTTTAAATATACTATTATTATATAGAATGAAACTTGTTATAACACAAGCAATAGTGTACACGTTCCAGTTTATGATGATTATTTTTTTAGTCGATCCAATAAACGCGGCGGTGGAGCAGCTATTTACGTTGAAACATGTCAAAAGTATGACTTAGATTCTGAATTTACCATTACAAACACCGATGTTGAAATTATAACATTGAAACGGAATTGAGGGCTATTGTCAGTTGTTTACAGGCCTCCTAACGGCATTGCGTCTTGTTTTCTGAGTTCTTTTGATAGGTTATTGAATTATGTGAACTCTAACAATTTTCGTTTGACTTGCGGGGGAGATTTTATTGTTAACCTCTCGGAAGCGAGCAATGTTGCCTCATACCTTGCACACACTATTGCATGCGCCACGTTTGTGAACGTCATTACGACACCTAAGCGTGGAATGGTATCTGCTTCCCCTTGCCTTGACTTGTTAATAACAAATATTGAAACAAATGTGGAACATGCTGGTACCCTAGTTTCGGATGTGAAGGACCACTATGCGGTTTTCCTCTCCTATCGATAAGAAAAATCAGAATGATAGACGTGAACCACATATTATACAATGTATGCCTGATGACCGTTTCGAATCACAGAAGTGCGAAATCTGTGCATATGATTGGTCCTCCCTCTTTCGAATACCCGATCCGAACACCGCCTGTCTGAAATTTGTGATGACATTTCAGTGCGTGTATCGGAAACATATTCTGTTAAGGAGCATGAAAAAATCTAGGAATAGCAGAAACCCTTGGGTGAATTCATCTCTAATGTGTGAAATACGACAGAAGGATCAGCTTTATCTTATTTTCTAAATGCCCACCTAGCTAATGATCTCATTACCTTAAAATAATGAGAAACGAATTCAATAGTGAAGTTAAGCAAGCTAAGGACCGCATACTACAATACACTATTCGCTTAAGTGAAGACCAAATGTGCAGATGTTGTTTAGAGAATGGTAAATAGCGTGTTAGGTCGGAAAAGAAGAAGAAAGAGTTCTTCAGCTGTAAAAATGAATTTACAGAACTGTGTACTCCATGGAAAAGAGCTCGCTGATTATTTCAATGACCATTTGGCAAACATTAGCTCACAAGGGCGAGTTCCTTCAGTTTCAAACGCAGCGGACGGACGCATCATAGACCACTCCCTGAATAGCTGTTTTCTTGAGCCTAGTGATGAGCATGAAGTTTACATAACATTTAGGAACTTGAAAAATAGCTATGACTTAGATATTAACAATATGCAAATTAAACCTGTAAGATATGTTTTACTATACATTGCCCCAGTACTCGCATATATATTGTGAGCGCAGTGCGCGAACTTTCACCTCTTTCATCTGTATAGATCCATCATCGTCATTATCGCTGGCTGCAGCTCGGAGCGTCGCGCGCTGTGTGCCAGCTGGTTCTAGAAAAGAACAGACGTTCGTGCAAGTGCTGCCTCACAAGTGGTGGGGTGCGATTAGTATTCCCCACCTCTCGCTTTAGACCCACCTACCGTTCTCCCTGGAGCTCCGTTCAGGCCTTCGCTTACGTCAACGGCCCTGTGCTATGCATGAGGGCAACGGTGCTCGCTAACCCCCGGCGCCTCCTGCTCCTGCTGCGGCTGCCCCTGTCTGGACAGTCACCAGCCGCCAGCGCGATTTCCAGGTCTTTGCTGGCCTTCGCGGTGAAGATGTCGACGACCGGCTCGACAACTACAACAGGGTCAGTACATTTAACAGCTGGGATGACGCTCACAAACTGCTCAACGTCGTCTTTTACTAGGCTGACGTCGCAAAAACCTGGTTTCTCATTCATGAGGATGACATCGCTGACTGGTCTACATTCACGGACCAGCTAAAGAAAATTTTCGGCACTCCGGCTGGCGCTCAGAGCAGGCAAAGAAAAAACTCGAAGCTCGTCTCCAGCAGCTCGGCGAGTCCTATACGCCGTATATCGAGGATGTTCTGGCCCTTTGTCGCCATGTCAACGCTGTTATGCCTGAACCTGAGCGTGTTCGCCACTTAATCAAGGGCATCAACACTGCTGCTTTCAATGCCTTCTTGGTTGAAACCCCGTCGTCCGTGTCTCGCATCACATCTACATGTAGACGTCCAGACCAGCTACAGTCGTGCCGCCTGGTGCAAGACCCTAGTGATGGCGGCTCCCTCATAGATGGAAATTTGCGGTCCGTAATACGCACCATGATCCGAGAGGAGCTCTACAACCTCACCAACCCCTCTGCTGTATATCCAACTCTTCCGCCAGCAACCATGAATTTGTGCAGCATCATCAATGATGAACTGACGAATTCAACTGCACTGTGGCACCTGCTCTACCTCCCATCGCCTCCAAACCTCCCTCGCCACCCCCCTCGCCTCCCAACAACCCTTGCCAACCTATGCCGAGATTATTTCACGCCACCTCGCCCCGCCTTCCCCAACTTGTTCGGCACCCTCGTGCGGTCACGTCGCTGCCAAGGCACTATATCCTACAGTGCACCGTCCTGTTCCAGCCTGGCGCCCCTCCCGCCCTGTGTGCTACTATTGTGGGATATGGGGCCCCATTGCACGTGTCTGTAGCCGCCGCGCGCAAGGCGAGCAACGGGGTTATGCTCCCTTTGAAAGCGCCCGCTTGCATCAGCCTTATGATTCTACACTGCCCTACTCAGATTTTTACCAGCGTTCTTCCTCCCCTCCGGATCCTACCAATGTTTCATGGCCCTCGCGTCCTACCCGACGTCAATCCCTTTCGCCTTTTCGACGCACGTCACCGCCTCGTCCTGCATCGCAACCCTTCGAACCTAGTACGGAAAACTAACCGAAGCAGTTTTTGGAGGGAAAGCTGCTTCGAATTCGAAATCCAAAATTCCTCCTGGGCAACCATCGAATATGTTAGTAGTGATTGTTGAAGGATTGTATGTTGAGGCCCCCATCGAAACCGGCGCCGCTTATTCCGTCATGCATTTGTCTCTATGTTCTCATCTGCGCAAAGTTCTAATGCCATACATCGGTCCGCCACTTCGTGGAGCTAATGGACCTCTTATGAAACCCACCGGCCAATACACAGCACATGTCCTCATCGATAACCAGTGACATCATATTGAATTTATTGTGCTCCCCACCTGCGTTCAATTCATGATCTTGGGGTGGGATTTCTTATCTTCGGCGTCCGCCCTCATCTCTTGCCTTGAGCGCCTTATCTTGCGGACCCCGATATATTACCGACTTCTGATTGTTTACCACCACACGTGTTCGCAGCAGTCGATTTCGTTTTGCCCCCTAGACGCGAGCAGTTGATCATAGTGACATCGGACTACCCTTCGTTATGCCCGCTCCTCGGTGGACCTCCGACGGCCTAGCTCTTGCCTCGTGCCTCACCTCCTTCACCCGTGGTTGCGCGGTGGTTGCGACCCTGAATACAACTCTCCAGCCGTTCTTACTACCCAGAGGAGCCACAGTTGGGTTTATTTTTGACTGAGATCCTGTTCCCCTCAACACACTTTCCAGTGCAGCATCGCCTGCTGCCACGCCTCTATTTCCGACAGCCTCTGCGCTCGCAGCCACCATCAGCCCTGACCTTACATCCGAGCAGTCCACAGCTCTGCTGGACGTCCTCTTGCGGCACCAAGAATATTTTGATGTGTGCGCCTCAGCGTTAGGGCAGACCTCCGTCACCTCTCAATGCATAGGGACGGATGGCTCTGCTATTGTTCGACGACGGCCATCGCGTTTCGGCAGCAGAACGCAACGTCATTGAGGAGCAAGTTGCTGACATGCTTGCTTGAAATGTCATCTAGCCATCCACGAGCTCTTGGACCTAATCTGTGATGCTCGTTCGAAAAAAAGATGGCTCAGTCCGCTTCTGTGTGGATTACCGGGCACTTAACAAGATCACGCGCAAGGACGTTTACCGTTTGCCTCGAATTGATGACGCATTAGACTGTCTCCAAGGCGCTGAGTATTTCTCCAGTCTCGACCTTCGCTCGGGACACTGGCAAATTCCTATGCACGATGCAGACAAGGACAAGACTGCCTTTTCTACCTCCGACGGTCTCTACGAATTTAACGCGATGCCTTTAGATCTCTGCAATGCGCCGGCCACCTTTGAGCGCATGATTGATACCGTGCTTCGCGGCATGAAATTGAAAACATGCCGATGTTATCTTGACGACATCATTGTCTTCTCGTCGAACTTCGCTCAGCACTTACAGCATCTCACTGAAGTACTCACGTCCGTCGCCCAGGCGGGGCTTCAGCTGAATACCAAGAAATGCCACTTTGCCATTAAGACCATCAAAGTACTCGGCCATGTCTTCAATAATGCAGGAATCCAGCCTGATCCCGAAAAAAGTGTGGCTGTCGTTAATTTTTCTCGGCCCCAACGTCAGAAAGATCTTCGCAGCTTCCTTGGTTTAGCCTCCTACTTCCGCCGTATTATTCGGAACTTTGCAACAATTGCGGCCCCGTTACACAAGCTCGTGTCTTCCGAAGTGTTATTACACCTAGTCCACTGAATGGGAAGACGCCTTCAAAGCTCTCAAGCAGGCACTCATTTCCACTACTGTGCTTCGCCATTTTGATGCTGACGCACCCGCCATACGTCACACAGACACCAGTGGCCACGGTATTGGCGCGGTTCTCTTGCAACGCAACGCAGTGTCTGAACAGGAAGTCGTCGCATACGCCAGTCGTACGCTTACTGCAGCTGAACGTAACTATACTATTGCCGAGCAAGAGTACCTCGCCGTTGTTTGGTCGATTCAAACATTTCGACCTTATTTGTATGGCCGCCACTTCACCATTGTCACGGACCATCACGCACTCTGTTGGCTGTCATCGCTGAAGAACTTATCGGGTCGACTGGGTCGCTGGGTACTACGTCTTCAAGAGTACACCTTTACCATCACCTATAAATCTGGGCGAAAACACCTCGACGCTGATGCCCTCTCTCGCTGCCCCTTGATTCCTATTGGCGCGGCCCCACCTACGGCCTCCTCTCCCTCCTGCCATCCGAGTCAACCTTCTGCTGGCCACCTGAATGTCGCATCCATTGCTATAGCTCCACTCGAGATCAATGCTCATTTCTCGTCCCTGCAGCTGACTGACCCTTACTGCCGCACAATCATAGCTCGCCTCCGTGGAGAATCAGTTGTCCTATACAGTCGCTCGTGCCGTCAGCTTCGTCGGTTCCGATTGCACCGTGGAACACTTTACCGCGACGTTTATCACCCTACGGGTCAACGCTGGGTACCCGCTGCACCTCGCTCCCTTCGTTTTAAAATTATGGAGGCTTAACACGACGACCCCACTGCTGGACATTTAGACCACTTTAAAACTTACGTTCTGAGGACATTTAGACCACTTTAAAAGTTATGCTCTGTCGCAGGGGGCGGCAGAAAGCTAGGTGGGCGGATGAGATTAAGAAGTTCGCAGGGGTCAAGTGGATGCAGCTAGCACAGAACCGGATTAAGTGGAGAAATATGGGAGAGGCCTTTGCCCTGCAGTGGGTATAATCAGGCTGCTGCTGATGATGATGAAAACTTACGACTGTATCAAGAGCCGCTACTTCTAGCCTGGGCCTTCTGCCAGTGTCGCCAAATAAATTTCATCATGTCCGTCTTGCCAGCATCGCAAGCGCTCAACATCCCCTCCTGCTGGCCTACTGCAACCTCTACCTTGCCCATCTGTTGCTTTTGACACGGTCGCCATTGACTTGTTTGATCCTCTCCTTTTGACGTCAACCGGCAACCGTTTTGCTGTTACTGCCGTCGACCATCTAACGCGGTACGCTGAAACCGCCCCTCTTCGCTCCGGTGCCGCCTCCGAAGTCGCCGATTTTTTCCTGCGTGCGATAGTTCTGCGTCATGGAGCTTCCCGTGTTCTCATTAGCGACCGCGGAAAGACAATTCTTTCTCAAGTCCTTGAAGAAGTACTGCGTCCCGCCAACACCGTCCATAAGACGTCTTCTAGCTACCACCCTTAGACCAATGGACTCATCGAGCGGTTTCATCGCACTTTGTTCGACATGATATCCATGTATATCGCTCCTGATCACTGGAACTGGGACAACGTTTTACCTTTCGTCACCTACGCCTACAATTCCGCTGTTCAGCGGACTACTGGTTATAGCCCTTTCTTTTCAGTTTATGGCCGTCAACCATCGAATGTATTCGGCACTACTTTCTTCTCTGCTCCCTCCTCTACGCCTGCATCTCTGGGCGAAGAGTTTGCCACTCGTATGGCCCAGTGTCGCAAACTTGCCCGTTTGAACACTGAAGATGCCCAACATGAACGCAAAGCCCTGTATGATCAATGCCATCGAAATCCTTCCTTTTACCCCGGTGATGAAGTTCTCCTGTGGACACCAGTCCGCATTCCTGGCCTGTGTGAGAAGTTCCTCCATCGTTACACTGGCCTTAATACAGTACCCCAAAAAACGGCTCCGGTGAACTATCGCGTTATTCCCTCGCACACCGTCGCAGATCGACGTCGTCGCTCCGAAGAGATCGTCCACGTCTCGCGCATGAAGCGTTGTGCCCGCCGTCCCTCATCTCTGTAATCAGCGACCAGGGTGGTCGCTCTCTTATCGGGGGGATTTTTGTGAGCACAGTGCATGAACTTTCACCTCTTTTATTTGTATAGGTCCATCATCATCATCATCGCTGTCGCTGACTGCTGCTCGGAGCGTCGCGCGCTGTGTGCCAGCTGGTTCTAGAAAAGAACAGACATTCGTGCACGTTCTGCCTTAAAAAAAATATATGTGTATATATATATATATATATATATATATATATATATATATATATATATATATATATATATATATATATATACTTGCGAAAAAGATGTTCTTAGCTGCAGAAGAAATACATAGCGAAGATCAATAATACTTCATTTATTCTTCGTCGACGTTTCGACCGGGGTCCGGTTTTTTTCAAGGCTGTGGTTATATTGCTTGTGTTTCAGTTTTAAAGGTTTGAAAATTATACAGACGCAGGAAAGAAGAAACACTAAAAAAAAGGAGGAGAAGAAAGACGGCCATGGGGGATTTGTTGAATGCTAGGAAAGAGAGGGCAAAACATGAATACTGGCGGGCGGCCAAACCAAGAAAATGCGGGGAGCGTGAAGATTCTGAAGGCCCGGAAAGAGGGGGCAAGCAGATTAGCAAAAAAAAAGGAGATCGCAGGGGAGAATAAAAGCAAGAGGGGGGGGGGGGGGGGGGGGAATGGGGAGAAAATGAACAGAACACTTTCGGTATGGTCTCAGACGACGGCGCCGGCTGTGTCTCTTCGAGAAGGCAGTTAACTAAATGCAGGTGCACAGGGCTAAGGTTATCTTCACAGTGAATCTGTTACTTGGAATGCTTCGGTAGGTTAGTAACCCCGAAGGGCCGAAAGGATTCCCGGATCTTCATTCATGCCGCAATCCACTGTATTAAATTTATGAATAAAATACGACTCACGTTGCTCAAGCTCACGATTAGTTCTGAAGTTGCTTTGTAGTAGAGTAACTTTTAGTTTATTGAATTCATGACCTGTTTGAACAACAGGTCATGAATTCAACCTCTTCAGATGTTCTTGTATCAGAAGCTCCTCGTTGCCAAATCGTTTCTTGAGTAGCTGAATGGCGTCAATGTAATACCTTAAAGTCGGGGGAAGACCAGCAAGTGCCGCTGTCGCGTCGCCCGTGACTGATGTTCGCAGGTAGGGAAATCTGTCTATTTCTTTACTAAAAATAAACCGCACAGGAAACACGTACAAGAGAAGCAGACACAGGACACAGGACCGTCGATTTCGCTATCGACGGTCTAAAGCTGTTGTTGCAGGCTGCTGAGTCTAGCATGCAGTAACGTTGCATCCTTACTTGCGAGTGTCGCTTGCCGCTCGTTGACTTCGTTGGTGAGCTTCGTAACTTGCGAGCGCAGTGGTCGAACCCGCGGACTTGGAATCAGTGTGTTTAAAAATTCATTTCTTCGTGCGTTGCATCGGCACGCGCTCAAGTGCTTTTCTAATGGCATAAAATGTTTGAATACGCGCTTCAGGAACCATAGCTTTATTCTTTGATATGTATATATTTAAGACGGCTTCTATTCATTCTTTGTTGCATACAAGTGCTCATTTACAGTGCACTTAAAGCATCAAAGATGGTGTCACGCTAGATATGAAGCAGCAGAAGCAGCGTAGACAGCTGCACAATCGCCCTTCTATCTGAAAAACAAAAACTGTTTATCGCTTGAGCCTTTATGTGAGGCTGAGGCGAATACAACAGTTTAGAATACGATATCGGGTCGGGGGATTAGCGAAGAAGCTGTTATCGCTGTGAAGCGGGCGCTCTGGGCGACGCCATGTTGTCAACGCTGCGAGTCCGCCAGCAACGCGAGGACCTCACGCACGTCATTAAACTCACGCGGACCCTTCACGTTCTGCGCATGCGTACTGGTCACACGTGGCGACGATCTCGGCCGGATTGGCGCTCTTTCATCGCGCAGCTATGACGCCAGTTTTCCCTTTCTTCCCGTGTGTGGCTAGCACGCGGTCCATGGCGGTTCTTTACGGAAGCTTGCTTTACGCTCGCCTGTATTACTGTGGCCTAGGGTATCGATGTAGTCCACAAGCAGAACTTTCTACATTGCCTGAACTCGTCCTTCGCAAGGATGTATCCCTGCGCACTTGTGTAAATGCTCTGTGAACATC
This sequence comes from Amblyomma maculatum, assembly GCF_055883805.1. Taxonomy (NCBI): domain Eukaryota; kingdom Metazoa; phylum Arthropoda; class Arachnida; order Ixodida; family Ixodidae; genus Amblyomma; species Amblyomma maculatum. The sequence goes on along the minus strand of NC_139353.1, from coordinate 87,473,836 downwards.
CCTCAACCGCTCCTCTTACGCGCGGTGTTGATTCCGCTCGCACGGCCATCTTGCGAGTATTCTCTTGCTCTGTGGTCGGCCATCTTGAAACCTTTAAGCCGTACGCTCCTTCTGTGCCCGCTCCTTCGTTTTATTGTAAAGATCTGCATGGTGTGAAGCAAATTTCTACGCAGGGAATTTGTTTAGTGACTAACGATGACTTAAAAAAAAGTAATTACATTTTCAGGGAAGCAGAGACATGCGCGAAAACCTTCTAATCGGAGACTTTGCTCAATTGGCTTTTGAAGACCACCTGCTGATTCAGGTGAGTGTTCGGTTTGCATGTACCGACACATCTTGGCTCGTTACAGCGTGAGCACATGCGGGAGGCCCATGGAGCCTTGAGCATACGAGTGGAAAAAGCACTGGCTAGGTGTTCTGTGGAACAAAGGAAAACTTTTATGTAGTGATGCATGCTCGCTTCTTAACTCGCGAGCACATGGGGGAGGCGCATATAGCCATGAGCATTCTTAACAGTAGCGATGGAAATAGGCTCTACGGAAGAAAGAAAAAGTTTTGAATTTTCTGCTGCATTTTACGGACAGCAAGGTAACTGCTTATGCGCGAGCGGGATGAAATCGAGGCGTGCTCTAGGCAAATGAACGTTCAGTAAGCACTGAGCCCGTAACACAGCTGGTGTTGTTTTATTTGCATTTCCGCCGATTCCGAACATTACAGCACCCGCCCCTGACTACACGCAGCTGATATCTGAAGTGCAGTCGTGCCTGACTGAAACACGGTAATTGAGCAGTTTGGCCATGCGCGTTCCTTACGCATGCTTTTAAGCGTTACACCTGCGCCGCACTTAATAGGGAAGAAAACCTGAGCCAGGGGGCGCTGCGCCGCTCTGTGCGTCAGCGCCCTCCATGGAGACCCCGTCAAAACCTCCGCGCAGTGCGGCCGCGTCGTCTGCTCTCGGCCGCATAGAAAAGCATGCTGTCGTCTGCTCTGCGCTGCTTTAGCTGCTTTCCAGCACGTGTTTGCGCGCGCGCGCTCGTTGTTTCTCTCCTCCTCTGGCCGCATTCTGGCCGCCGTCCCGCTCCAACAAAGGGGGCAAGAAAAAAAATTGGAATGAAGAAGTGACGGCGCGCTTTTTCGCAAAACTCGTGAAAGTGTTTTTCTCTCTTCTCTCTTTCGTGTTGAAACGATGGTCGTCGGTTTTTTTTTTTAGGTATCTCGTAGCGCTCCTACCTCGCACCTCTGTTTGTAACTGGCGGTGCCGCAGCAGCCATCGCGGAACCAAGTCGGCCTCAAGAAACAGATATATGTCATTAATGCCATCACTCGGCGCTTATAAAGGGAAAACACATACGTTAATCGCTCTATCCTCATACGCGATCCTGCTTCAGGAGCTCAAAACTGCGCATTCGCTAGAGGAGATAACTGAACTAGGGATTGCACAGCGTAGCTGTGGAATTATGTAGGCTACACAAAGGTTTACTTGGAGAGATGTCCCCGCCTGCATGAAAAGTCGTCAGGCATTTCCTCGCCCTTCGTCTCGCGGAGAGAGGAAACTGCCGAAAAAATGGCATGCCTCGGCTTCTCGTCAGTGATCCAGGTCATTAAGAAACCTCTCATCGTTAAAGGTAGATAAGTCATTGATTTCGGATGGCAGCGCCACAGCAGCGAACTCCCCCTGACCGCTGTCAGCAGGAACCAAAGGGTAAGGCGGCATGATTTGTGCCTTTGTAGGGAACGCGTCCTAAACGCGCCGAAAGAAGGCACCACGGCGCCGGCAGCATCGCCTAAAACGTCTGTCCCCAAAGAGTTGAATAGGCCCCAATCAAGTGAGCAGTCACAAATGGAAAGGAAGATCCCCAACCAGCGCCCGAAGCACTCGTCGCTGTGTACACGCGTATCAGTTCTCAAAGAGAAGGCTGGACCCTTCATTCTGTGAACAAAATGGACAGAGACATCAAGAGGTGCCGCCTCAAGTCCTTCAAAATACCTGTCGCTTGCCTCTGCCTTCGAGTACCGAATTCGCGTTCATGTTTTTTTTTGTCTGAGCCCGGCAACAAGCGCCCTTTGAAAACAATGTCCGCGGCGATCAGTTAATCATAATGTCTCACTTTCGAAAGCACCGATAAAAAGCGTGCCTCCAGCCGGCCTTTATGTCAGCCGGGGCACAGAAAAAAGCAAAAATAAGAAACACCACTGGCAAAGAGCACCGGCTTTGCACGCACAGACGCACGACCATCCCCCCTCGTCCTCACTCTCCTTCTCCCGCTCCGCGTGCATGTGCGGCTGCCTGTAGCACGCGCTCCCGAGCGAGTGGGCTGCACAGACTCCGCAGACAGCCGCGCGCAGCGCGGGCGCGGATACGCGTAGGTTTTGTAGTTCCTCTCCGCTCCGCTGGAAACCGATCGCTGGCGTCGCGGAGCAAACTGCAGCTTTCGTTCCCTATATGGTGAAATTAAAATGATTTGAGGATACGTTTTTCTGTAACTATAAAAATTTCTGTTGCTGAGGAGATTTATGTTTGTCGAAGCGTGAACGGAAATTTTGTTTTTCTCAGCGTCCAATAACTAATACACTGAGAAAAACAAAATTTCCGTTCACTCTTCGACAACCATAAGGCTCACTGCACATTTCCTCCCCAACCTTCTGATTTTCAAACGCGTCTTGGAACACTCGTTAAAAGGGAGCGCGCTATAGTTAGACACTCTCGAAAGGTCATCTGTCGGCTTATATAGGACCTAAGCAAAATGAGAAACGGGTCCATGATAACCTTTAGGCAAAAATGTCTAACAGTTTTCAAGCAAATCAGTACGACGATTCTATGAGTGACGCCTCGCATTTAAAGGTGTAGGTGGGTTCGCTGGGGCTTTTAAACTGCTTTTGTTGCTCATTGCAGCCCGTAATTTCAAATACACATTGTTTCGATTCTTTATTTATATGGACGATGAGGAAGAGGTTGGTACCGCATAGAGGCACCGGCTGACCCTTTCAGGACATTTGGCAGTCCACACTGAAGTCTGGCCAATTCCCCATCGTGGGTATGTGCCATACATCAAGGCAGAAGAAGAAGAAAACCCTTTTCAACATTCGTAGGATAACCCTTGTCTGGCGATATATACGTCAACTGGACATAACATATACATTATTACGTACAATTACACAAACACAAAACGTACGTAGCATATAACACAAGATAAAAGCTTCAAGAGAAGTAAAATTGATGAGTAGTATAAACTGTTTACAAGTGTAGATGTGCGTAAATGTGTATTTCTGTACAGAATACCGCATAATAAAATACACATAACGGTGTGAATAAATACGTGCACAAGAACAACGATTGGCTTAATTGCGTTATACACAGAAAAGTGAATCACCACTCTGTGGAAGTACTCAACGAGATGAAAACTAAAATTATTAACAAGCTTGCTTGTGAAAACAGCGGAAACGGAAATAACAATGACAATAATACACTCACTCAAAGAAATGTAGGAGGTCGAACATTCACTAGGATACATGTACTAAATGAGTAGTTGCCAAGGATGCCACTGTCCTAGTGCACTTATTAAAACAATTTCTCGCTTCTGTAGTGCTCATCTCGGTCATAGGGCTAGTGGCTCTTGCAGACTTGAATATTCTACTTCGAACACAGTATATAAAGCAAAATATTACCGCTTTTACCTACCATTCCATGCTAAACAATTATTTCTGTTAATTCGTATAGGTTACATCGAAACTTATAATGTTATAAACTAAGTACGCATTAGTAATTCTATACTCACAGCAAACGATAACGATGTATGCGGTGATGTTGTCAGTCTCCAACATCAATGTTTCTGCTGTGGAGGTGCTTATATAGCGCCGTCAGTTAGTAGATACGTGGATAATTAAAACATCTTTCTACATTTTATGCAATACGTAGTCTTCATTTCAATGCGCGCTTATATTAATATATTCTCACTATCAACGTGTATATTTCATGAAATACGCAATCTATAATGCACTTTGTCCAAACGATTCAAATTGAGACATTCAAAATTGGTTCAAGGTCAGCAGCAGATGGAAAACTCCAGTCCGTCTCCAGGCAGGTGATATCGAATAAAAATTGATATTCCATCAAATTCACACACTATATGACGCTTTCTTTAATGAAATGTTTCATTTTCTGGTAAACCAGTTGTGAGGAGTTTACCCAAACGAGGTATGAGCTGGCAGAAACTCTGCGCCATTATCACTTTAAGTCGTTTGACTAATTGCTATTCAAGGTAAAATAAAGACTTAATATATATATATATATATATATATATATATATATATATATATATATATATATATATATATATATATATATATATATATATATATATATATATATATATATAGCACCTCCACCAATAATGTAACACTCTTTTCTCTATGCAACGCAACCTTTCTGAGCCCAAGATATGGTGCACACGAAACAGGCGGCATTTCCACGCCCACTTCCTTCTTCGTCCAACTTCCCCCGAGTTCCTCATCCTCATTTATCATTTGGACTGTAAGAAATATATATATATATATATATATATATATATATATATATATATATATATATATATATATATATATCATCATCAGCCTGATTATACCCACTGCAGGGCGAAGGCCTCTCCCATATTTCTCCACGTAACCCGGTTCTGTGCTAGCTGCATACACTTGACCCCTGCGAACTTCCTAATCTCATCCGCCCACCTAACTTTCTGCCGCCCCCTGCTACGCTTTCCTTCCCTTGGAATCGAGTTTGTTACCCTCAGCGACCATCGGTTATCCTCTTTTCGAACATGTCCTGCCCATGTCCATTTCTTCTTCTTAATTTCTACTAGAATGTCGGTAACTTGAGTTATTTTTCTGACCCACTCTGCACGCTTTCTATCTCTTAATGTTACCCCTACCATTTTTCTTTCCATAGCCCTCTGGGTTGTCCTCAACTTAAGTAGAACTCTCTTGGTTAGCCTCCACGTTTCAGCCCCATAGGTGAGTACAGGCAAGATGCAACTGTTGTATACTTTCCTCTTGAGCGATACCGGTAAGCTGCTAGTCATAATCTGCGAGTGCTTGCCAAATGCGCTCCATCCCAATCGTATTCTTCTTGTAATTTCCTTTTCGTGGTCCGGGTCTGCGGTTACTACCTGTCCTAAGTAGACACATTCGCCTACTACTTCCAGTATTTCGCTACCTAATGTAAACTGCTGTTCCTTCCCGAGGCTGTTGAACATTACCTTAGTCTTCTGCATATTGATTTTCAAGCCTACCTTTCTACTTTTCCTGTCTAGGTACTGGGAGATTGTGATGGGAGACTGGGGAGATTGTGTCTCCTTGCCTAACACCTTTCTTTATGGGAATCTTTTCTGTAACATTATATATATATATATATATATATATATATATATATATATATATATATATATATATATATATATATATATATATATATATATATATATATATATATAATGACGCTCACCGCACACGTGGCGTGACGCACATCGCACACGTGCACACAGGTGGACAACAGCAAACGAAAGAAAAAAGTTTGCCGATGCCGTTTTTCAGTTACCACGTAAAATACGGCATCATGCGTTGGACATGAACTGTCTCTGGACGAGGGAGCCGACAGCCTCTCTGCTCTGGGCCATCTGGGAGCACCTCATAGTTAACGTCGCTGAGGCGCCGCAAGATTTCACATGGTCCGAAGTAACGGCAAATAAGCTTTTCTGATAGGCCACGGCGTCGAACAGGAGTCCACACCCACACCTGGTCCCCGGTGTTGTAGGAAGCTTGTTTGTGGCGGAGCTTGTACCGGCGTGAATCCTTGTCCTGTTGCTGGGCGATGTGGACGCGTGCTAGTTGGCGTGCTTGCTCAGCATCTTGGGCAAAGTGCGCGGCGTCGGTAAAAAGCTCGGTATCTGTTTCGCAAGGTATCATTGCGTCCAGCATAGTCCGAACCTCCCTGCCGTAAACTAAGCGAAACGGCGTGAAGCGTGTCGTCTCTTGGACTGCCGTATTGTACGCGAATGTCACATATGGTAGGATAGCATCCCGAGTCTTGTGCTGGACGTCGACATACATCGCCAGCATGTCCGCAGTGGTCTTATTAGGCTTTTCCGACAACCCGTTGGTCTGCGGATGGTAAGTAAAAGTTTTTCAATGAGCCGTACTGCTTAGATGAAAAACTTCGGCCATCATTTGTGAAGTAAAGGCAGTCCCTCTGTCAGTAATAATACAGGTCGGAGCACCGTGCCGCAGCATGATCAGGTGTACAAAGAAATGGGCAACTTCAGATGCTGTACCACTAGGTAACGCTTTAGTCTCGGCATATCGAGTCAGATAGTCTGCGGCGATGATTATCCAACGGTTGCCACCGGAGGATCGAGGGAAAGGACCGAGAAGGTCCATGCCAACGTTACTAGACTAGCTTCAGTTGTCAAACTCTCCGCGCGCGCCATTACCGGCGCTGTCTCCATTCCTTTGCACGCCACCAGATGGCGGTGCTGCTCCATCCAGCTCCACAGCAGACTCCCCGCCGCAGCCTAGAGCTCGTGCGGACTTGTAGCTTGCGCGCGTTTCACGCTCGCTGGCGTTATCCCTTGATGAATTTCTGACACCATGCAAAAGCGATATCCATCTACAGCAGGTTGGGACGCTTCCTCGCTGCTTTTTTTTTAAGAATGCATCCCCGCTGCTGCTCCAGGAACCTAGCATAGAAATGCATGCGTATCGCTGACTAAATTTTAATGATGCGCGCACAGTTCCTGAAATTGCAAGGAGCACCCGACAAAACTGAGAATATTCTCTTACAGCGTTAAAGCTCTCTTAGTCAAATCACCATTCATGATTTAGGGTTCTGGTCTCGCGTGCCCTTGCGACAGAAGCAGGTTTCCAGCGGTCGTTCGCTTGTTTACGGCGATTCCAGTTCAGAGCGAATGGAGAGCTGAAAAGTCGCAGGACGATTTCTGCGTGTTGTGCCTTTGCTTAATCACGTTGATGTGGGCAGTTATGAACCAGCCAGTAAAAAATTTATCGCCACAAAAATAACAGCATAACTTTGTTGTGAAGCAACGAATGTTTTATTAAACAAAAATGAAGTAAAAGAAACAACTGTATGCCTCACATATGTAACCAAGACCAAAATTATCGCGAGACATAATCTAGGCCAAATGATCTGATCTCATGAGGAAACCATTCGCACCTACAGCAGCTTGGCACGTTTCCTCGCTGCCTTCACTTCAATGCTGGCTCCCCGCCGCTGCTCCAGGACCCTAGCATAGAAATGCATGCGCGTGGCTAAATAAAATTGAATGATGCGCGCACTTAGTTCCTGATAGTGTAAGGAGCACCCAACACGACAGAGCGTATTCCCTGACAGTTCCTCTAGGATGGCCCAGAACAAGTCACCAAACACCTTGTTTGACCTTGTTTGCCGCTCTATGATACATTCAATTCATGACAACATACACGTTAGAGCCCCAGATGTGTTCTTTAAAGCACCAGGCACAAAAGACCTAAGTTCTGTGAGAATGGCTGCATGTGGAACGGGTGGAGCATCTGATGCAGCTTCCAAAGTCGCAAGACAATCAGTGCAGCCTGTCATCTTGGAAGCCTTCTTAACCACGTAGCCACCAAGATAGTGGAGAACGGCTGTAGATGCAGAAGGGTGGCTTTCGCTGCGTTGGAGGGAGTCACTGTCTCCCTGCTCTTGCAGGTCAATCTGGTTGATAATTCCGGCCAGCTTCCGCTGACGATCGTCTTTTCGGGACAGAGTCTCCAACTTCCTTCTGCTTAGGCTTCCATGTCGCTTAAAGTAACTTCCTTGAACGCTTCCAGACCGGAACATGGGTTACAAGCGATTTGCTCTTGTGCGTTTTCACATTGACCCGCACTTGAAGGTGAAAGGGTGACACCTACTGCTTGTTCAGTGTTGTGTTCTCTTCGTTTGCGCTTCTTTTCCGGCGGCTTCGACAGATAGGAAGGAAGGTTCGGGAACACTTTCGGCACCGCGCCCTCATCAAGCGTCCATTTGCCTCGTGGTACCTCAACTGTCTGCCCGTTGATAACGTGCACATAATTCTTTAGGATGTCTTGCTCATGAAAGTGCAAATCACAAACCTTGGATTTTGCAGAAAGTTTCCGGTCCGCCCGAGGAATCGTTCTGTCCCACGCCGAGCAAAGCGTATCATTGCTGGGAGCACAAAAGAAATGACGCGCCGAACTGTTGACATCGTTCCGGTAGCCGCTCGTGCAGCCAGGAACGCAGCACGTCGGCATCGCCTGCTGTCGGTAATAAAGGGAGCGAAGGCTAACGCTTCACGAACGGCATGCGGGTTGAAACGCGCCGTCAAATTGCACCCACAGAACAAGAAAACTCTGCACCGCGTCCCGTACTTCCCGCCAGTACGCGGAGACGGCTACCGACGAAGTGAAGCTGTGTGCGACTGCAGCGCCACGAACTCGCGGGCGAGTGGCGGTTCCGCGCGGCGCCGCGGAGTTTGACAACTGAAGCTAGTCTAGTAACGTTGGTCCATGCCGACTTGATCAAACGGTACGCGTGGTGGTATTATGGGCACGAGGAGACCTGCAGGCTTTGATTGCGGAACCTTCCGACGCTGACATTGCCGACAGCTCTTGACATAGCGCTTAAGAACAGTGGCAAGGTTGGGCCAGTAGAATGTCTTTCGAATTCTAGCAAGTGTGCGAGTATAGCCCAAGTGGCCAGAAGGTGGTTCATCGTGGCACGCGGAAAGGATTTCCTCTCGCAGAGCTGCGGGTACAACGAGGAGGTAGGTTCTCTACTCCGATCGAGAGCTGTGCTTATAGAGTACACCACATCTCAAGCAGAAAGTTGAGAGGTTCCGAGAAAAGCACTTAGGTATTGTGGCTGGCTGACCTTCTAAATAATCGATCAGGGCTCGTAACTCTGGATCAGCACGCTTCTGATGAGACATATCTGAAGCATCAACAGCTCCCAGAAAACTGCCAGACTCACCCGTGTGTAGTGAAGCGAGCTCGACGTCAGCATCTTTATGCTTATGTCCGGACTTATAGACTGTAGTGAGGTCAAACTCCTGTAGGCGAAGGCTCCATCGCGCCAGGCGGCCGCATGGGTCACAAGGTTGGCCAGCCAACACAAAGAATGGTGGTCAGTGACCACTTTAAATGGGCGACCATAAAGGTAGGGGCGACATTTTGCAGCAGCCCACATAATGGCGAGGCATTCCTTCTCAGTATTTGAATAGCTCATCTCGGTGCGGGATAACGTACGGTGTAATTCCACCTGTACCGGCTCTGTTAACCTAGCCCCAGTCGCCCATACCGTGACAAATCTGCTGGAGGTCAGGTCTGATGTCCCGTATCCCTCCGCTAAGCACGAGTGCTGGACATATATTCGAGGAAACGCCTGTTCATCGCACCAGCCGCAGGCAACGAGGCCTACCACCGGAGTTTTCCCCATCGGCCATGACTACCCGCAGCCACGACGTCGTCGCAATGCCTTGAGCGGCCCCTACTTACGTGACGTTTCAGAACCCCGCGTCCCAAAGACCTTTCACAGGGACACCTATGAAGACGTCGACGACTGGTTGCAGCACTACGAAAGGGTAGCACCTTCTTCCTCTGGGATGACGCCGCCCGGCTTCGCAACGTCTACTTCAGCCTTGAGGATGGCGCTCGGACATGGTTTGAGAACCATGAATACCAGATGTCTTCCTGGAGTGAGGCGTCATCTTATGGTTCCTTACGGTAGCTCAGATCACCGCGAACTGGCCGAACGCGCTCTCCAATCTCGGGTTCAAGTGCCTAACGAAACCGTCGCGACATATATCGAAGACATGACACGCCTCTTCAAGCGGGCAGACCCTACAATGTCCGAGGACAAAACGCTGCGCTACCTCATGCTTGGCGTCAAAGAGAAGCTTTTTGCTGGCCCGGTGCGCACCCCACCAAAAACTGTCGCGGAATTTCTTGCGGAAACATCTACGATAGAAATAGTGCTTCAGCAGCGAGCTTCGGCACAGAATCGTGCCGCCCACGCCACCTCCGTCTCTGCCGAGTTACCATCGCATTGCATGGACGCATCGGCGCTACGGGAGCTCGTACGTTCGATTGTGCGCGACAAACTCAGACTGCTGTATGGCGCACCTCAACCAGCTTCTACCTCCATTGCGAGCGTTGTCCGCGACGAAATGCAGCAAGCGCTCCGACCTCCGTTTCCAAGCGGTGAACCTCACTCTGCTCCTCCTCTTGCGCCACCTGAGATGTCAATGCCCCACATATGCCGAGGTGCTACAATACTCTCCACCCCAGTCGCCGACCCTCATTCCTGCTAACGTAGCTGCACTGGCAACACCAGCCCCCGTGATCCAGTACGTAACGGATTCCAGACCGTCTAGACGGAAAGCAGACAAGTGGCGTGCCCCCGACCGACGGCCTTTATGTTTTCATGCGGCGAACCGGGTCATGTCTATCGGCGCTGTCCCTACCGTCGACTGGGTCTCGAAGGTTTTTCCGCCGATTCTCCGCTTCCTCGCTACGGCGAACGGCCCCGAGCCGTTGAAGACTTCGACCATCGACGTGGTGTTCTGTCTCGTCTGCGGCAATATCGATTACCGTCGCCCAGTGCTCGCCCTTCGCCATCTGCTGCGAGGTCCTCATGGGCAGCGCAGGGCCGATTGCCCAGCTTCCAGCGGGAAAACTGAAACCAGCGACCTTCGGGGGTAGGCTCGCTGGACGTCGCTGCACGGGAGACCCCCCATCGACGTGGACACAGAAAGACTACGCATCGACATTGGAAAAGTCCGCGGTTGCCGATTATAACGCTACCTCGACGCCACCACGACACACCCGCAACGACGGCGAATTGCCGGTGGAAGCGACGACGCACCAACGCACCCGCAACAACGACGAATTGCCGGTGAAACAGACGTCGCAACAATGCACCCGTAACAACGACAAATTGCCGGTGGAACAGATGATGCGACAACGCACCTGCAACGACGACCAATTGCCGGTGGAACGGACACCGCCACAACGCGCCTGCAACGACGACGAATTGCAGGGGAAGCATACCACGTACACCGACGCAGAGCACTCAAACACTCAGAAGCCTGATATTCGCGAGAAGCTTTCGTTAGACATACCAGTAATACTGGATGGTCGCCATGTTCGAGCTTTGTCGGATACTGGCGCTGATTATTCTATTTTGAGCAGCCAGTTTGCCGGGATTCTCGAGAAGGTTTTGACTCCGTGGGCTGGCACTCACGTTCGCACTGCGGGTGGTCATCTGGTTACTCCTCTAGGCATGTGCACGGCTAGGGTTCAAATTCAAGAGTCGACATTTGTGGTAAGCTGCCTCGTTCTGAAAAGCTGCTCACGTGACCTAATTCTGGGCGTAGATTTTCTTCGCGAATATGGCGCAATTATTGACCTCTGGGATTTTAAGGTCTCGTTTTCTACTGAGAAAGCATTGGCCCTCAGCAGTACAGAGCGACCACTCAATGTGCTTCGAGTTTATGCCGGCAGTGTCACGCTGCCACCCCGAACCAGATGCAATGTCAGATGCAATGCACTTCACGATGGTGACGCAATAGCCGAAACTAACGTCTCGTTACTGTTGACGCAGGGAGTCTGCGTGGCCCGCAGTTTGATCTATCTTAATGGTGGTCAGTCCAAGGTACTTGTTACCAATGTTTCGCACGAGTATCGACAGCTTTTTCGGAACACTTCCGTAGCTTTCGCGGAACGCATATCTGAAGTCTCCGAGTGCTTGTTCACAGAAGCCGTGCCACCACCCGCATCCCTCGACAACCTCGATATTAGCTCAGAGCTATCGGTGAGCCAGCGTGAACAGCTGTTTTCATTGTTACTCGAATTCAGAGAGTGTTTTGCATCATCGTCAAAAGTGCATCAGATTCGCATTGCCAAGCACCAGATCGTGACGTTCGATGATGCGTGCCCAATCTACCAGCACCCCTACCACGTCTCTTCGACCGAGCGCGAAGTTGTTAAGTCACAAGCTAAACAAATGCTCGAAGATGATGTTATCCAGCCTTCAAATAGACCATGGTCCTCCCCAGTCGCTCCAGTTAAACGAAAGACGGCACGTTACGTTTTTGCGTCGATTACCGCAAGCTGAACGCCGTAACCAAGAAGGATGTTTACCCCTTGCCGCGGATTGACGACTCTCTCGACTGCCTTCGGCGTGCGGAGTACTTATCGTCAATCGATCTAAAAAGTGGCTACTGGCAGATTGAGGTAGATGACCGAGATCGTGAGAAGATGGCGTTTGTCACACCCGACGGACTTTACGAATTTAAAGTTCTACATTTAGGACCTTATTCCGCGCCGGCCACATTTCAGCGGATGATGGACACTGTACTCGCCGGGCTTAAATGACAGTGTTGCCTAGTCTCCCTAGATAACGTGGTGGTCTTCGCAGAATCGTTTGCACAATATCTTAAGCGCCTGCGGCCAGTACTCGAAGCCCTTCGATCAGCTAACTTGGCACTTAAGCCACAGAAATGTCACTTTGGCTACAGAAAGCTTAAATTCCTCGGTCATGTCGTAAACGCTCCCGGCGTGAAGCCCGACCCACACAAGCTTACTGCAGTTGCGGAATTTCCGATTCCACGTGACAAGAAAGCTGTTCGCAGATTTCTCGGCTTGTGCAGTTATTACCGGCGTTTTATCGATAACTTCGCTGATCTTGATGAACGGCTGACTCGGCTCACCCGGGGAGACACCCCTTTTCTTTGGGGTCACGAGCAAGAAGCTGCTTTTACCGAGTTGTGTCTCCGTCTCCAATTGATGAGCACAGTGAGACAGAAATCCACACCGACGCCAGTAACATTGGCCTTACGGCGGTTCTCGTGCAATGTCAAGAGGGTGTGGAACGAGTCGTCGCCTATGCCAGCCGTACTTTACCCAGCACCTCCACCAGATTTGTCACGGTATCGGCGACTGGTGCTAGGTTAACAGAGCCAGTACAGGTGGAATTACACGGTACAAGGTTTAGTACGTCATGTGAGTCCGGAGCCGATTTACTTGGTCTTTTGCTCTGAGCGCCAAGTCAACGACTTTCGCTCCGAGCGCCCCCTGGCAATATATATATATATATATATATATATATATATACTTATCACCATCAGCCTGACTACACCCGCTGCAGGGCGAAGGCCTCTCCCATATTGCTCCAATTAGCCCGGTTCTGTGCTAGCTGCATCCACTTGAATCCTGCGAACTTCTTAACTTCATCCGCCCACCTAACTTTCTGCCGCCCCTGCTACGCTTTCCTTTCCTTGGGATCCACTTTGCTACCCTAAGCGACCATCGGTTATCCTCTCTTCACACTACATGTCCTGCCCATACCCATTCCTTCCTCTTAATTTCCACTAGAATATCAACAACTTGAGATATTTCTCTGGCCCACTCTGCACGCTTTCTATCTCTTAATGTTGCCTCTACCATTTTTCGTTCCATAGCCCTGTGCGTTGTCCTCAACTTAAGCAGAACCCTTTTGGTTAGCCTCAACGTTTCAGCCCCATTGGTGAGTACAGGTAAGATGCAACTTTTGTTTACTTTCCTCTTGAGCGATAACGGTAAGCTGCTAGTCATAATCGGCGAGTGCTTATCAAATGCGCTCCATTCCAATTTCATTTTTCTTGTTTTTTTTTCATGGTCCGGACCTGCGATCACTACCTGTTCTAAGTAGACATATTCGCCTACTACTTGCAGTGCTTCGCCACCTAATGTAAACTGCTGCTCCTTCCCGAGGTTGTTAAACATTACCTTAGTCTTCTGCATATTGATTTTCAAGCCTGCCTTTCTACTTTTCCAGTCTAGGTCATCAATCATTATTTGCAGTGCATCCCCCGAGTTGCTTAGCAAGGCAATGTCATCAGCAAATCGCAGATTACTGAGGTATTCTCCATCTACCCGTGTCCCTCACTGCTCTCATAAAGAAATGTGGTAGACAAGGAGACACGATCTCCCCATTACTATTCACAGCTTGCTTAGAGGGAGTAATATATATATATATATATATATATATATATATATATATATATATATATATATATATATATATATATATATATATATATATGTATATATATATATATATATATATATATATATATATATATATATATATATATATATATATATATCTATATATATGGTGGAAAAAGACCAGGTCGAGACGGCAAGGCAAGGGATGCCGTGTCTGGCGTTTATTGCGATGGACAACCGAGGTGCGTGCCACCAGTGGCGCCGCGGGAAGATGAAGATGATGGGAGTATGTACACGTGAACGAAGAAGAGCCTTGGAAGGCTCACAATATCTACATATATATACATTGCTACGATTCGACGAAGCGGGCAGTGGCGCGGGGTGGAGTGCTCCCGCTAGGCCCGCTGGCCATTAAAAGCATATTTAATAGTCATTTGATCACGTCGTTCTGTTTATGTTGTGTCGCCATGTTCCATTGCTTGTCCTGCCACTACGTAACATTTTGTTAGAGGTGCGGGTCATCCCCATCCTCGCTTTGGAGCATCGAAGCCATCTGTAAGCCGGGACAGTCTGGCGAAAAGGTCCGCCCTTGCCCTTTCTGCCCAGACCCGACCAGCCGCTCTCCCCAGCCCTGACCACAACACACGATGACGAAGAAGAGCCCAAAGCCGACCTGACCGACCCCACGATCAAGCGACCTCGCGAATACTCGAGTGAAGACAGTACCCCCGCCCAGCCTTCTAGTGTGTCCAAGGTCCTTGGCCTTCGGCGGACGTTGAGCATTGGACCTAATTCTCCGAGGCAAGCATTCAGCCCATCTCGCACTAATTGCGGTGCCAAGCATTTCATGTCCCAGTCCTCCGCCTGAGTTCATTTGTCACATAACGCATTGGATTACAAGCAATCGCTTGTAATCCAATGCAATCGCCCATGCTACGAAGACTACGAAGCGGGCAGTGGCGCTAGGGCGAAGTGGTCGCGCTAGGCCCGCTGGCCATTAAAAGCATATTTCTTCGTTATGTCTTCACGTCGTTCTGTTTCTGTTGTGTCGCCGTGTTCCATCGCTTGTCATGCCACCAAGTAACAATATATGTGTGCATATAGAGTACACTGACACACGCTTAAGGACAAAGTTTTATTTACTTTTTTACTGGGGCCTAGTCTTTGTCTGCTGAAAACTAGTCTCCAGTCCAAACGTCAGTAAAACCTTGTTATGTTTCTTAAGCGTGTGTCAGTCTTCTCGATGCGAATTATATATTCTAATAAGGGACCTTGCACGAGGCGCTACGAGGCGAACAGTGAACACAACGTCCGGCGATCAGTTGTAGTAGTTGCAGCTTGTGTCTGCACACGCACGAGCGTCGGAGAGAGCGTTGTACGATGTTGTCATAGTCTTTTTGCAGCGTCTGGCCTGAAAATTCCAAAATGCTTGTCCTAAATCTTCCCCCGGGCGATAAGGCGCCATCCTTGATGCGTATGGCGATGTGACGATGGCGGGGTCGTAGTAAGGTTCCAGGCGGTTACTCTGTACTGTTTCACAGTTGCGGCGATGATGTCACTGGATGGCGTAAGCGGTTCGATGACATAGCTGACCGGGGATGTTTGCTTGAGAATACGGTAGTGGCCCTGGTACCTGCTGAGAAGTTTTGAGGAAAGACCGTTACTGGAGGAAGGCACCCATAGCCAGACCAAAGAGTCTGGACGATAATAAGGAAGTGCAGATTGACCTCGAGTGATTTTTTGCTGCTTCTGGGCGTGAAAAGTGAAGGAGCGGTCAAGCTGGGCGGCATTCTTCTGCAAAAGTTGCCGCATAGGAGAGTCGTGAATTCAGAAGAATCCGGTCAGTGTGAAAAAATGATATGCATGGTACAAGAGGGCTCACGGCAGTACAGGAGGAAGTATGGCAATAATCCGGTAGTTGCTTGAGTGGAAGTTATAAGCGTAGGTTATGAATGGAAGTACGCGGTCCCAGTTGGAGTGGTTGGAAGCAATATCCATTGCCAGCATTTCGCCCAGGGTGCGGTAGCAACGCTCTACCATGCCATTTGTATGAGGATGTTAAGCGAAGTTTATATGATGAACGATTTTGGATTCTCGAAGGAGATCTATAACTTCAGAGAGGAAGGCGGCACCTCTGTCACTCATTACTTGTTTGGTAGCCCCGTGGAATGATGCGAGGGAGAATGAAGGAGGCAATGTCGTGGGCCATAGCAGATGGCAAAGGCGACGTTTCGGCGTAATGTGTGGGATGATCAATTCCAACGATGATCTAGCGACTGCCTCTGGATGTGCTAGGAAGAGGGCTGTACAAATCAATTTCAACACGCTCAAAAGGCTGGGTTGGGCAGTTCAGCGGCTGCATAGGAGCGCCGAGATAGCGAGGTGGGTATTTTCGGCACTAAAATTCATGGCCGGACAGGATGAACCTGCGAGCATAACGATAGATCCCCCACCAGCAATACCGCTGTCACAGGTTTGTGAAGGTTTTCTATAAGCCGACGTGTGCATACTGGGGATCATCGTGGTATTTGGAGCACATTACTTAGCACATGTGGATCGGAATGCTAAGCAGCTACTTTCGACCTTCCGGTATGTAATTCCTACTGTAAAGTGGCTCGTCTCTGATGACGAAATGGTGGAACTGCCGATGGAGAGCGCGGCAAGGGGTCTTGACAATCGCCAAGTGACAAATCCAGGAGGGATGTGATCCATGTGTCTTTGTGTTGCTTAGAAATCTTATCGGGGGGTATCGGTGGGATGCAGCACGGATATAGCACAAGTGGTTTCACACTTTAGGGCGAATGTGAAAAGGCATCAGCATCGGCATGTTTTTACGGCCATAGCGATAGACAACGTTAATCTCATATTCTTGGAGCCTCAAAGCCCGACAGGCCAGTCGACCGGAAGGATCTTTCACAGACAGCCAGTAGAGGCAGTGATGATCGGTGACAACCACAAAAAAACGGCCATACATATTGGGGTGCTATTTGGCTATTGACCAGAGAATAGCTAAGTACTGTTTGTCTGAGACGGATTAGTTTACTTCAGCCTTTATTAGGGTCCAGCTTACTTCAGCGAAAATGTGCTCGTCACAGCCAGACATGCGCTAAGCGAAGACTGCACTGAGGCCGACGACGCGGCCATCAGTATGGATTTCTGCGGGAGAAGGTTCGAAATGACGCAGGATTGGCGGAGTCAACAGAAGGCGGAGGAGTGTAGCGAAGGCTTCATCACAGTGTGGAGGCCAGGCGGAAAGGTCTTGGCTGGACAGAAGCTTAGCAGAGGGTCGATGACAATTAAGAAACTGCGAACGAAGCGAAAGAAGTAGAAACAGAGGCCAACGAAGTTGCGGAGTTCTTTAACAGTAGTGGGTTTGGGAAATTCTGCAACAGCGCGCAATTTTGGCGGTTCGGGAAGAACGTTATCCTTGGAAACGACATGTCCGCGAATGGTGAGCTGCCGAGCTCCGAAACGGCACTTTAAATTTCGTTAGAGACCAGCGTTGGTAAGGCATCGCAGAACATTGTCTAGGCACTAGAGGTGGGATAATAAAAAATTCCGGGGAAAAAATAAGAACATCGTACAGCACAGGCAAGTTAGCCAATTGATTCCTTTGAGTAGGTTGTCCATCATGCGCTCGAATATGGCGGGGCATTGCAGAGGCCGAATGGCATGACATTAAATTTAGACAGCACGTCGAGTGTGACGAAAGCGGGTTTTGGGCGATCGGCTTCTGCCATCTGCACCTTCCAGTAACCGGAACGAAGGTCTAACGAAGAAAAGAACTGACCTCCCTGCAGGCAGTCGAGGGCGTCTTGAATACGAGGCTGAGGGTAAACGTCCTGGCGCGTGACTTTAAGTCGCCGGTTGTGTATGCAGAATCGAATGTAATCGTTCTTTTGCTGTACGGGGACAACCGGAGATGCCCATGGACTTTGCGATGGCTGGATCACGTTGCGCTGGAGCATGTATGTCAACTGTTCGTCAATGATGCGGCCCTCAGCGGCTGAGACACAGTACGGACGCTGGCGCAAAGGGCATGGATGCCGCTATCAATGCAGTTGGTAACGGTAGCTGTGCGTCCCAAACAACATTGCTAGGAGTCGAACGAAGCCGCGAAACGTTGTAGGCTGGGGACAAGGTGGCCTCGTTGTAAAGGTGTCGATGGACCAGTGGCAAACTTCGAGGGAAGATGGAGCGGTGAGAGAATCAGAGGCATTATTGCGCTAATGTGAAGGCCAGTGGTGATATCGACAAAGGGATAGGTGGCGGTGAAATCTAGCAAAGCAACCCTAGCAAGTGATTGGCCACGGAGTAAAGTGCTAGGCCAAGGACACGGGTTGCAAACTACACTTGTGCGAAGAAAAATTATCAGTACAGCAGGGGGGCATTAAAAGGAATTTTGGTGAGGCCGTTGTATCGAAAGTTTATAAATTATAGTGGTGTTGGAAGAGCGGCACAACATGTACATGCACGTACAAGACTAAATTACATTACTAGCTAAGGCTCGAAGGTATGAGCGTGATCTCTCACGACGACAATGGTACCTGTGGTGCGAGCAGTTCTCCACACACTCATCGAATGCCCATCTTTGGCGAACTTTCCATGCCATCTAGCACGGTTGTCGTCGTCCTGATGCAGCGGCCACAGCATGCTTTGCAGCAAACTTGTCTCCGAATGATTTCGCAAGACAAGCAGCACGCAAGTTTTTCCCTAAGTACGACGTGTTGCCTGTACCAGTTACAAGACCTTACTTCTAGGGCATGCAAGCCCATGTCGATAAGCTGCCATCTGCTGCCGACACCGAGGGAATCGCGAGCCCATTCTCCATGTCCGAGTTGCTTGCAGCTATAGATGAAGCCAACCGAAAGACAGCGCCCGGTCCCGACTCCATTACGTACGAGGTTTACAAGAACCTCAGTGGTGATGCACTTCCTCAACTCCTTGACACCATTAACAAGGTATGGCTAGACGGCGATGTACCAGACAGCTGGAAATCGGCTATTGTGATCCCTATTCCAAAGCCGGGGAAAGCACCAACAGACCTAAGCAACTTTCGACCTATTTCCTTAACGGTAACAATTTGCAAGACTGCTGAGAAAATGCTCGCCACACGAATCTCGTGGTGGCTTGAACATCACGGTTTCTACCACCCTGCCCAGATTGGCTTTCGACCATCTATAGGCACAGAAGACGGATTGGCTGTCTTGGCGTCCTCCGTATTATCATCAACACGCAGCCACAATGTACGCACCGTCCTCGCCATGGATGTGGAAAAGGCTTACGATAATATCAGTCATGCTGCCATTCTAGATTCAATTGACATGCTTCATTTACCACTTAGAGTACGCAATTTTGTAAAATCTTTCCTTGAAAGTAGACAATTTGCAATACGCCTCAATAACGAGGCCATAGGATCATTTGTCCCTCTTCGAGGCGTACCCCAGGGATCGGTGTTGTCACCAACATTATTTAATATTGCGTTTATCTCACTTGCATGGCGGTTACATGAAATTTCTGATGTTAAATTCTTAATATACGCTGATGACATCACGGTGTGGAGCACACACAACGACCTACTGACTAAATCATCGGCCCTGCAATAAGCTCTAGATATTACGTGCACATATGCATCTTCCATTGGCCTTGAACTTTCCGCCAGTAAAACTACGTTCATATCAGTCGCCAACCGCTGGGGCCGCCGTAAACTATCGGCAACTCCTATTCGTCTACATCTATCCGGAACCCCACTTCAGGAAAGTCCAACAGTAAAAATATTGGGCTTAACAATTCATGAGTCAGGAACTGGAACTACATGGCTGTCTGGCGCTGAAAAACAGGCGTTACAGACACTGGGTTTAATTAGACGCATTGCTCCAAAAATGGGCGGCGCTCGCTCAGATGTTGCGAGACAGTTGGTGAGGGCAGTTGTGCAACCGCGCCTTGTTTATCAAGCCCAATTTCAGCATTTGACAAGGGCACAATGGGATCGACTTGAGGCTATAAATCGAGAGGCAATGAGGGTCATCACCTGCCTTCCTCGCATTACATCAGTCGTGGCGCTCAAAGAAAGCGCACAACTAAACACAATAGATGAACTGGCGCAGCAACGACGTGATGCACGCAAGCTTAAGGCCATATTCTCTCACTCAACGTGCGCTCTGAAGGCTTATGCTTCGAAACATTCAATACGACCACCGCCACTGCCAGTTCTTCCTCCTTGGCGTTTTGTACAGCTGAGCAATAACAAGCCAACTGATTTACGCCGACCAAGAACACAGGAAACGGCGTCGTCACTTCGCGACCGAATTATGGAACAAGACGCCCGCTTGCCACATGGTTCCATTATAATTTACGTCGACGCAAGCATCAAAGCCTGTGAAGTGATAACAGCAGTTTACTGTCCTAGCAAATCTTCATTGAACAAGACATCAACATTTCAATTACCGGAACCTCCATCTTTTTTGTGCGGAACTGCTTGCAGTGCAAGAGGCGCTTCGCTCTGTGACCGCCATTCCCATGCTTCCCACGGCCCGTATTATCATACGTACAGATGCCCTCCAGGTGACAAAGCTACTTAGACGAGTGAGTAGTAGCCCGGAAATCTGCCAGAACATACACAGTCTAGCGGCTCGCATACCAAATCCAATTCGTATTGATAGGACCCCGCGTGACCTTTTAAGTGCTCAAAGCCAAGTAGATTCTGCGACCCGCCTTTCAAACTCAACATCGACATCGCCAAACCTCATAAAATTGGACAATGCAACCCTGCTTTTAACAAGAAAGGAGCACCTCCGGCGCCGTACACGTGCTCTTATACCTCCGTGTACGGTAAGCCTCCCCCGCGGTCTAACCCGTGCAGAGGAGGTGGCGCTTCGGAGGATTAGAGTTGGGGTGGCCCTAACACCAGCAGTGATCCGAAAGTGGCCACAATTTCGGTATTTATATCCACACCCTGGGTGCCCCATCTGCAAGTCAAGAAATATAGAAGCTGACATCCATCACCTACTGTGGGATTGTCCAGCGTTGAAGCCAATGCGGATCCGGCACCTGGTGGCAGCTGGCCTCTCCCCCCATAATCCGCAGTCATATGCTGTTTGGACACTGGGACCGCATCATCGTTCACTCCTCGATTTCATTGCATCAGCCAACCTTTTTTCATTTATTTGACCACACCCTTCATCCATCATAACATTCCTTTTATGCCCTGAGGCAATAAACTTCGCAAAAATAAAGAACGGGGCACGTAGGTGTCATCTGCGACGTGCACGATAGCGTCAGCAGCACCGTATAAGTCGACAAGAGTCTCACTGAGAGGTGATAACTCAAGTGGATCATGGGCGCAGTCTATTATGGCATAATGATTGGAGAGGAAGTCCAAACTAAGGATGACATCATGTGATATGAGCGGGTGAGGACGATGAATTGTATTGTGTGTGGAACGTCTGCGATGAGAAGGCGGGCGGTGCAGAAGGCTAATGGTCGAATTTCCAGAGCGCTGGCGATACGAAGAGAAGCGGCAAGAAGCAGGAGTCAGTATCTGCTTGAGTCTGCGACAGAGGGCGTAACTAAGATCTGAAACGGCTGCGGCAGTTTCTACAATTGCTTCGACAGAAACTCTCTTATTGAATACGGTAATAATTTTGGCTAGCACGGAAACAGGTCAAGCAAGTCCCTGACGGCGCAGTTCTTGCCTCCGAAACTGCGACCGTTAGTTTTCCATGTGGATGGCTCGTTGACGGCGTAGCATCGCAGAATTGGAACGACAGCCAGGAGACGGGGAGCGGTGGGAGCGGCGATCGTACCTTGAAAAGGGCTACTGAGGAGGCTCAATGAATACGGGCGAAAAGGACGGAGTGAGAGTGTAGCGGTAAACGGAGCATGATATTTGCTTATAAAATTTTTCACACATTACCTAATTGAACCGGGGGGTCGTTGTATGTGCGAACCGGTGGTATAGGTCAGTGCCGTTTCATTTGGACAAATGTTGTTTCCTTATCCCTATTGCAGAAGGCATGATTGTAACTTAAACGGGAAAGTGTGCTCCGTTTACTTATGTCCGCACCTGTACGTCGGCTCACGCGTTTAGACGCAGAAAGAGGGCCCCGGTTGCGGCACGAACAAGCCACATAGACGGCGACTCCGCAGGCGTAACAAATAAGTCGCTTGTCTTGCGTTCGGCAGGGGTTGAAAGGCTGTGGTTGTGATCGACGGCGGACAACCGGACAATAAGCTGGAATTGCAGGTTCCTTAGGTTGCTAAGGTCAATGAGATTGCTATAGGAGGGAAGGCCGACTATACACGGGGGCGACACGTTAGGGCCGTAGCCTTACCAAAACATCAGCGCACGTGAGAGGAGCCGCGACCAGGTGCTGCTGAGGGGGTGATGGCAGAACATCAGCGTCTTGCTCCTGTATAACATGCTGAAGTGCGAGAGTGTGCAGCGGCGCAAACCCAGACACTGGCTGGCTGGTAGACAAGGAAAGCTGGCGTGTGACTTCCTCACGAACAAACATACTGAATGTGCTCAATGAGTGACTGTTCGTCTAGAGCACCGTCCACGGAGAGAGCCAAGCTAGAAGATGTGGCCTGCTGATGGCTAGCACGTAGTGAAGAAATCCGCTGTTTGCGCTGCTCATCGAAGCTTTGGCAGAAGCGGATGACATCAGACACAGTATGTGGATTTTCGGCGACGAGCATCAGGAAGGCATCATCGTCAATGCTTTGCATAATGTACCTGATCTTATGGCCTCGCTCATGGTACACTGTAAAAAAAACATGCGTAAATCATACGTAGGAACCCTGGATAAAAGAGCATACAGCTGCTCGGTTCTACCTAAAACGGACAGAACGGCAATAATGCATCCGTGAAGGTGGTTGCTATGATGTCAACAAAATTGTCTTGAGAACGAAACGCTGCAACCAAAGTGCTGGGTTATGTAGTGCTATTGTTTGCATTCACGAAATAATGTAGATATGCTTTTGATAAGCCCCCAAATTCACAAATGCGATGTGTACGGGTCGTAGCGGCGCTGCCTACCTCCCTTAAGGGCTTATATGCAGCCGTATCTGCCTATATATGTCCTCCTTTTATGCGAAGCATATTACTAGAGCTAAGCCTCAGCTCCTCAAGCGCGGCGGTGTCGCCACCATTGACCTTTTATGACCTACCACGTGATGCGTGACGTCACGACAGAGGAGAGACCGGGCGGCTTCTCGCGCCGTCGAGCGCGGCGTCGCCACCAAGGAGAACCACGTGATGCGTGACGTCACGACAGAGCAGAGACCGGGCTGCATTTCGCGCCGTCGAGCGCGGCGTCGCTACCAAGGAGTACCAGGTGATGCGTGACGTCAGAGCAGAGGAGAGATGGGCAGCCGGCTCGCGCGGTCGAGCGCGGCGTCGCTACCAATGCGCTTCCCACTTCTACCGTTAGGTGCGCTGTAGTGAACACGTGATGCCGGAGCTTTCCTCGTCTAGGTAACAAAACAAATTGCGTGATTCGGTTTTGAACAGTTCTCGTAAGGACCGCTTTATGGGCTTCGGTGGTGTAATTGAAGGACCACCGTGGCGGTGATATAGCTCGAGGGTATACATGACGTGACCTCACAACCATGCCTAGTGAAGACGAAACGACCGTTGCTGCATGTCAAGCCAGCTGGACATGGGTAGTTTACGGGGAGGCTTTCCCATATGACCGTGTTGTTGCCGAAAAATTCATAATCGTTGATCCCTTCAGCACGTCAATGTTCTAAGAGCTTTTGGTACGCGTACATATTCGCGTAGTGGTAATCGATCAACGTTGGCCCGGCGTTCGTCATGTTCGTTGTGTGTCGGTAACACAGTTATACTGCCGTATTTTCGAGATGAACGAGTCATGCTATTGCCGAGTTTAACCAAGGAAAACCGTGTATTTTCGAGTTTAACCAAGGAAAAACCGTACATTTACGAGCCTAGCCACCAATATGCTTCGCATCTGGCTAGGCTTAACCTTAGCTAAGCCTCAGCATTTCATTTAGGAAGTTACAGACGTGCTCCTTCCCGTTCCGGGTTTTGAAAAATTAGGGCTATGCAACTGTGGTCGCTGTGGTGGTGCAGTGATTGTGATGCTGATTTAATTGAAGAACGCAGATGTAGAAAAAGAAGACATCGTTTTTGCCAACAGGTGAGCAAGATTTCGTTCTTTGTTCATTATGATGCTGCATGTGCGCGGTGATTGTTTCTTCCGTTGAGCACAGTCATTGTTCTATTCACCTCTCAAGAGCCCCTTACAGTAAAGGGAATTTGAACCAACGCTGTCACTTAATTCATTCAATGACATAACCTATAGCGATCTTTGCGCAGTCTCTCTTACCCGTTCATCGTTTAGTTGTCAGGGTTTTCATGCGTTTCTCAAAGCCAGCAGCGGTAACGAACATTTGTTTGGACTATGCGCGGGACTCGTCACTGATTCGCAAAAACAGTCGGTATGGGCGTCAGCTTTAATAAGCGTAGGAAAAAGTCAATTGAACAGATATAAAAGAAACGCATGAGCGTGATAGTAAAGCTTTAGTACAGGCGGATTAAGGCCGACATTAGGCAGCTTAGTGCGAACCGAAATCAATGGCGAAAAAAAAAGAGCAAAAGCTGGGTCGATCGACTTCACATGACTGTCATTTGTTCTGTTGCCGGCGAGACTGAAGTCTGAAGTCCAATGTCTGCACGTATCTCATCCCAGTTAAATCGGAACCGAAACTAAATGCACTTTGTGTTTTTTTATTTCTTCAACGCCGTTGTTAAAGCGCTGGGCCCCGTCACTTTAGTCATTGCCTCGTCTTTGTTATTGCTCGCCATGCCGGACGTCGGCAAACTTCTATGTTTGTTCGAAGCGCTTCTTCAATTGTGAACCGTCGTGAAGCGTGCTGCGTTCAGCGTGCGACTACAACTGTAGTAGGGGGTTCACTCGTATAGTGCTTTCGAAATGTGACATTCCATGTGAAGGTCAATTTCGAGTCTTGCTAACTTCTCAGAGAAGTGTGTGTGCTTCATTGTGCTGTGCTCTGTATAAAGGATGGGTGCTTTGTGTCCAGTTTGAAAGGATCGGAAAGAGGAAGCCTGGACAGCTCTATTCAATGTGACTACAAGTTGGACTTGCCAGATATGCAGCAGCACCTTTGCTAAACCTCGATAAAGGCGAACAGCTGTCTGCACGACTACGCAGTTGTCTTCAGAGGTAAGCGATGTTTAGAATCTGAATTTAAAGTACTTGTGCACATTTCGAAGGAAGACAAGTTAGAGAGAAAAATTGTATTGTATCGTACTGCTGCAGTATGTGTTTACAGCCTTTAAATAGTGTTGTAGGCGCTTCATTTCAGCTGCCGTAGAGGGGTCACGGCACCTGTGGGTTAACGTCCCGGTGATTTGTTGCGAGAAGGCGTGGTGCAGAGAGGCGGCAGCATGACTATAGATCCGGACATTTTGTATTTAAAAAATGCTACCGTGTGTGGAATGCTTTTTGTGACTTTAGCTTCCGTAGGAGTCAGATTGGGTCTTTTTTATGTGTGCTGATGTACTACGTACGTGCTAGCTTAAATTTGTATTTGGTGATCAAGATAACAGCAGTATTTTGTGGACAGGGGTACTCAGATCACTTTAAAAGCATGCACGTTTTTGGCTGTGTCTTTTGACTGCTGGATCCATCCAACCTAGGATTACGATCCTGTTGGTATTACAAACAAAGTTAAATTTCTCTGCGTCTGGATTTACGTTTTTCATCGCATGAAAATTTTTTTTCATACTCATCTTGTGTCTGGTTGCCTAGACTGTAGGTTGTGGTATAGAAAGGCTGCAGCATGAGTATAGACCCGGTCATTTTGTATTTTAAAAAATGCTACCGTGTGTGTGCAATGCTTTTTGTGACTTTAACTTAAGTGGGAGGCAGATTTGGTTTATTTTTTAAATTGAAATGCTTGAAGTTAAGCAGCAATTTGCCAACTTCTGTGTCTCATTCTACGCATTTCAGCTCGTGCTAGTTCCCGTATTCTTGTATGTGTGTTTATGTGTGTTCATGTGCACCCGTGCTAGCTTAAATTTTTAGTTGGTGATCAAGATAATAGCAGGATTTTGTGGACACGGGTACTCGGATCACTTTAAAAGCATGCATGTCTTTGG
Source organism: Amblyomma maculatum (assembly GCF_055883805.1). Lineage (NCBI taxonomy): Eukaryota > Metazoa > Arthropoda > Arachnida > Ixodida > Ixodidae > Amblyomma > Amblyomma maculatum. The sequence continues at coordinate 87,447,654 of NC_139353.1, read as the reverse complement.
CTGTGTCTTTTTACTGCCGGATCCATCCAACCTAGGATTGCTATCCTGTTGGTATTACAATCAAAGATAAATTTCTCTGCATCTGGATTTACGTTTTGCATTGCATGAACTTTTTTTTATGCTCATTTTGTGTCTGGTTGCCTAAACTGTAACGCAGAAAACTAGAAGGCCTTTCAGGTATAATCTGGATCAAGTTCCTTTAGAATATGCTGTGAAAGTGAGGAATCGATTTCAAGAATTAGATCTAGAAGACAAAGAGCCCGAAGAGATGTGGACGGATGTTCGTGATATAATACAAGTTGCTACTAAGGTAGTTCCAAAGCAAAAGAAATGCAAGAAAGCAAACTGGTTATCTGAAGAGGCTTTGCAAATAGCTGAGGAAAGGAGGATGGCAAAAGTTATGGGGGAAAGAGAAAGATACAAGGTTCACAATGCGGATTTTCAGAAAATAGCAAGGAGAGATAAGAATGCCTTCCTGAACATACAGTGCCAAGCAGTTGAGGACAACAGCCAATTAAGGAACACAAGAGATCTGTATAAGACAATCAAAGATATCAAAGGAAGCTTCTGTGCTAAGATGGGCGTGATAAAGGACAAACGAGGCAAGGACCTCACTGAAGCCGCAGAGATAAAGAAGAGGTGGCAGGAATACACAGAAGAACTGTACAAGAAGGACCCGAATGTGCAAACCCAACATAAGACGGTTGTGATCACTGATCTCGAGCCGGGCATCCTGAAGAGTGAAGTTGAGTGGGCCTTAGCCAGCCTTGCTAAGAACAAAGCTAGCGAAATTGATAGCATTCCAGCTGAGTTGCTTCAAAACCTCAACCATGACGCTGTTAACATTCTGCATACATTATGTCAGAAGATTTGGACAACCCTGCAGTGGCGACAGGATTGGAGGAGGTCAGTTTACATCCCCATTCCAAAGAATGGCAGTGCCAAAGATTGTTCCAACTACCGCACGATCGCGCTTATTTCGCATGCTAGCAAGGTGATGTTGAAAATCCTCCAAGGTAGGCTGCAGCAGTATGTGGATTGGGAGCTTCCGGACGTGCAAACTGGGTTTCGCAAGGGCAGAGGAACTAGAGACCAAGTTGCCAACCTTCGCTGGATCATGGAAAAAGCAATGAGTTCCAGAAACCCATCTACTTCTGCTTTATTGATTATGCGAAAGCGTTTGACTGCGTAGATCACAGCAGATTGTGGCAAGCTCTCCAAGAGATGGGAGTTCCAATTCACCTCATCTGTCTCCTCAGGAACCTGTATGAAGGGCAAGAGGCCACAGTCAGAACTGGGCATGGTCTTACTGATTGGTTTCCGATTGAGAAAGGAGTGAGGCAAGGCTGCATACTGTCGCCCTGCCTATTTAACCTATATGCAGAGTGCATCCTGTGGAAGGCTGGTCTGGACGAGTCTTCAGCTGGAGTGAAGATTGCTGGAAAACGTATCAACAACCTTAGATATGCGGATGATACCACTTTAATGGCAGAAAGTGAAGCGGAACTCAAGAGACTTCTGATGCGCGCACAAGAAGAGAGTGAGATGTTTGGGCTTAAACTGAACATTAAAAAGACAAAGATCATGGCGTCTTGCCCTATCAAGTCCTGGAGCATCAAGGGACAAGAAGTGGAAGCTGTGACAGATTTTCTCTTCTTGGGCTCCAAGATTACCTCGGAAGGAGACTGCAGCCATGAAATTAGGAGACGCCTGCTTCTGGGAAAGAGAGCAATGGTTAGCCTTGACCGCCTAGTAAAGAGCAGAGACATTAGTCTGCCAACCAAGATCCGTATAACTCGTGCTATGGTCTTTCCAGTTGTGATGTATGGATGCGAGAGTTGGACTGTGAAAAAGGCTGACCGCCGAAGAATTGACGCGTTTGAATTGTGGTGCTGGCGAAGACTCTTGAGAGTTCCTTGGACTGCCAGAAGATCAAATCAGTCAATATTGTCGACCATAAACCCTGACTGCTCATTGGAGGGTCAAATTGTAAAGTTAAAGCTCAGCTACTTTGGTCATCTGATGAGAAGAGAGGAGTCGCTGGAGAAAGATTTGATGTTGGGAAAGGTTGAGGGTCGCCGGAGAAGGGGTAGGCAGCGAACGCGATGGTTAGATGGCATCCTCGAGGCACTGCAGATGAAGTTATGTGATGTTAGGAAGATAGTGAGAGACCGGAAAGCGTGGCGTGACATGGTCAATAGGGTCACGAAGAGTCGGACACGACTGAACGACTGAACTGAACTGACTGCCTAAACTGTAGGTTCTGACATTTTGATTGTGCCGGATTTGTTATTGGCTTTGTGCTTACTATGGTTTTAGACAATCATTGACAGATTTTTTTCAGCATGATGGTCATGCTGCCCATCAGACAAAGACAAGTCCCCTTGTCGAGATGTTAGCTCGACTTGCGAACCCAGGCTCCCTACAACCTTTGCTCAGTGCTCTTTCATGCCGTTAATATTTTTCTCTTGCTCTACCTTTGTTTTTATAGATCACATAAAATGTTGAGTGCATTTCTTTTTTTATATATATTGCTTGAAACAGATTATTACAACACAGTAGTGATAGGGGTATGGAGACTGATGCAAACAAAGTGCTAACAATGCTGTTTATAGACTTGAACCAGTTCATAGATCCACCAGTTTCAAGGCAATACAAAGAAAAGAACAAAAATGTCATGCAACTGTTACATGATTACCTTGTTGCTCCAGTCCTTCCCTCTATATTTAAAAGTATTGTGAAGAGAAGTAGTGCACGAGAAACATTCCAGGCAGTCGCATCGTGATAGCTGCGCGTGTTGCACCTGACTGTGTTCGCTGCCGCTGTGTTCGCCGCTGACCTGCCCAGTCCTGTTGACCGAGACCTGCTGATCTACTCAATAAACCCCCATCTTACATTTGGTGGAGGTGCTGGGTGAGATCTATCCTCTCGCCCTGGAACTCCGCAGCCGCACATTACCACCTCCTGCGATGCCTGAGGAAATTAACCACCAAGCCGTGCAAGTTGGCTCGGCTATCATCTCCCTCCGCCAACGAGACCCCGCCATCTTCAGCGGCACTGACGACCATGATGTCGAGGACCGGCTTACGTCCTACGAAAGAGTGAGCGCTTACAACAAGTGGGACGCGGAAACGAAGTTAAGCAACGTGAATTTCTATCTCACCGGCGTAGCCAATCTATGGTTTCGGAACCATGAAGCGGACATTCCATCATAGTCCGTGTTCAAAGCCAACTTCTCGGAAGTTTTCGGCCGTCCGACTGTGAGAAAACTCCGTGCTGAACAGCGCTTGCGCGCGCTGTCTCAGCAGGTTGGCGAAAATTTCACGAGTTATATCGAGGACGTCGTCGACTTGTGCAAGCGCGTGAATGGTCAGATGTCAGAGGCTGACAAGATTAAGTACATTCTGCAAGGCATTGATGACGATGCCTTCCAGATGCTGATTACTCGAGATATCCACACCGTCGCAGAAGTGGTCGCACTGTGTCAAAGTTATGATGAACTGTGCAAACAAAGGGCCATAACTCGCGCGAACACCATACATTCTGAGTCGCTTGCCGGCCTGACAGATGCAGCTGAACATTCAGCGCTCCTGCTACAAATCAAGAGCTTCATTCGGGAAGACGTTGCTCGACAGCTCTTCCGTATGTCCTGCCATGAAGGATCTTCTGCGCACCTCGCTCCCAGTTTGCGCCAGATCATTCAAGGACAGGTAGTTGAATCCCTTCCTCCAGCCCCTCAGTCCATGTCTGTCGCAGCCCCGTTGACATATGCGGCTGTTGCGGCCCGACCACCACCTACGTATGCTCCGCCGCAACCTGCCTACGTTCAGCCGCCTACTAGTCCTGCTCGAGAACCTGCGCAGTTTTCTCGACCGGCTCCAAGTCACGCAATCCCTGGCGCACGACAAATAACCGGCCAATTTGTAACACTTGTGGGGTGGCTGGACATATTTCTCGTTATTGCCAAAACCGTCTCCCAGTGTCGGCACCATCTACTCATGGCCCTAGGTACTGGTCTTCGACGCCTCGTATTCCGCGCCTACTGAGCCTCCAGCCAGCCGTCATTTCTCGCGACACCGTTCAGTCATGTCCGACCGCCGTTCACCGCCGCCGCGACGCCGGTCTATCTCTCCAATGCGACGTCGACAGAACGCTTCACTTAAGGAAAACTAGAGGCCGCAGTTCCTGAGGCGAGATCTGCGACCCCGTCGAACTTCCCAAGTCCTCATCTGTCGCCCGCAAACCTTACTGAAGTTTTCGTCGAGGGTGTTGCTGTCATGGCTCTAATTGACACTGGTGTTGTGATTTCGGTTATGGACGCAAAACTGTGTAGCTCTTTAAAGAAAGTGAAGACGCCAATTGCGGGACTTTCGTTGCGAACGGCCAGCACTCAGCATATCAAGCCTTTAGTAGCGTGCACCGCCCGAGTAGTTATCCAGAATTCCCTTTATACAATTGAGTTCCTCGTGCTGCCAAGTTGTTCACACGCTGTAATTTTAGGCTCGGATTTCCTCTCGCGTCACGCTGCTATTATCAATTGTGCTCGAGCTGAAGTGGGGTTCGCGACTTTGCCCGATGCCTTACCAGACGCTGATCTACCAAATTCTTGTGCTAAAGCCCTCGTCGCCGAAGATATCGACCTTACTCCCTGCTCTTCTGTGCTTGTTCTCGTCGCTTGTGCCTCTGTTAGCGATGAGATCGTTCCCTTCACACCAGCCCATACTTTCTTGCACCGCAAGTGCCTTCCATTGCCCTACGCTGTGCTCGCTATTTCTGCTGGCCTTTTCATTTTATGGGTTTCCAACCCATTTAACTCCCCTACTGCTGTGCGCTATGGTGAATGCCTCGACAGTATCCAGCCAATCGCATCTCTTCTGATCTCTGAGGAACCTGACGATGAGCCGCATTCTGCCGTGACTGCGCTCAGCCCCCTTCACCTGCACCCGCTTCCCCCTCTACAGACGGGTTTCTTCGTTCTATCGACGCCAATCTTCCTCCAGCGCAGCGCACTCAGCTTTTGAACCTACTACATCACTTTCGCTCCTCCTTCGACTCTCATCAAAGTTCTTTGGGTCAAACTTCTACAGTCACTCATCGCATCGACACCGGCACCCACGCACCACTGCGAGAGCGCCCCTATCGTGGGTATGCAACCGAACGCAAGGCTATTGAAGAGCAAGTCGACCTAATGATTAAGAATGGCGTGATTCAGCCCTCAAGCAGCCCTTGGGCGTCACCTGTTGTCCTCGTAAAAACAAAGATGGTTCTATCCGCTTCTGTGTCGATCATCGCCGCCTTAATAAGATTACTCGAAAGGACGTCTACCCTCTCCCACGCATCGACGATGCTCTCGATTGTTTGCAAGGCGTCGAGCTCTTTTCTTCCCTAGACTTACGTTCCGGGTACTGGCAAGTTCCCCTGGAAGCGGCTGATCGCCCCAAAACTGCCTTTGTAACTCTCGACGGCTTGTACGAATATACAGTTATGCCGTTTAGCCTTTGTAATGCTCCGGCAACATTTGAGCGGATGATGGACACCATTTTGAGTGGCCTAAAATGGAAGACTTGCCTCTGCTACCTCGACGACATTGTCGTCTTTTCTCCTGACTTTGACACCCACCTCTACCGTCTGAAGCAAGATTTGACCTGCCTATCTGATGCCGGACTGCAGCTGAATTTAAAAAATGACGTTTTGCCGCCCGCCAGCTCACCATTCTCGGCCACGCTGTCTCCAAAGAAGGTGTATCCCCAGATCCTACCAAACTTCATGCCGTCGCAGCCTTTCCCAAACCGACTTCTATCAAAGATCTACGTAGCTTCCTCGGGCTGTGCTCTTACTTTCGCCGCTTTATTAGAAATTTTGCTTCAATTGCTGCTCCCTTGACAGGCCTGCTTTCCGGTAGTTCCGACCTTTCGTCGTCGTCGTCAACGTGCGACGATGCCTTCAATGCTTTACGCCGCATTCTCACGGTACCGCCTGTCCTACGTCACTTCGACGCCACACTGCCTACTGAAGTCCACAGGGACGCCAGTGGTATTGGTCTCGACGCTGTGCTCGCTAAGCGCAAATCAGGCTATACTGAATACGGGGTCGCCTATGCTAGACGTACACTCACGAAGGCTGAATCCAGTCACTGAAAAAGAGTGCTTAGCGATTATTTGGGCTCTTACTAAATTACGCCCTTACATCTATGGCCACCCTTTTGACGTAGTGACAGACCACCATGCGCTTTACTGGCTTTCCCCACTGAAAGACCCGTCCTGCAGACTAGCAAGATGGGCTCTTCGCCTTCAGGAATATGATGTCCGCGTTGTTTACCGCTCCGGCCGCAAGCATCACGACGCTGACGCACTTTCCCGCTGCCCCCTTATAGCTGAGGTCGCCAGCCTTTCCTCTTCCGACGATTCCCCGCCATCGCTTCACATCAATGACAAGCCGTCAGCGCAACGGCAAGATCCTTGGATAAATTCTCTCCTCAATTTTATCTCCAATCCTACAGCTGCTTCTCCATCACGTGCTCTCAGCCGCCATGCTTACCACTTTGCAATTCGTGATAACCTCCTTTACCGCCGCAACTACTGCGCAGATGGCCGCAAGTGGTTGCTAGTTATTCCCCGGCAGCTACGTTCGCCAATCTGTAACTATTTCCACGCTGACCCACAATCCGGTCACGCGGGCGTCTTCAAGACATACACTCGTGTCCGGCTGCGTTACTACTGGCGGGGCATGTAACCTTCGTACTCAAGTACGTTCGGTCATGCGGCACCTGTCAACGTCGCGTCATCTCCTCAATGTTCTGCTGGAGAGTTGCTGCCGTTACCCAGCCCCCCACGCCCTTTCGATCGCGTCGGCATTGATTTGTACGGGCCGCTTTCCTACACTACAGCCGGCAACCGCTGGGCTATCGTAGCCGTTGATCATCTGACGAGGTATGCAGAAACCGCCGCACTTCCTTCTGCCAGAGCGTCAGAAGTAGCTTCCTTCATTTTGCAGCGATTTGTTATTCGCCACGGCCTCACCTCGAGAGCTGCTCAGCAACAGAGGACGCGCTTTCTTGAGTGACGTTGTGAAAGCCTTGCTCACCAAGTGCAACATCATTCATAGAACCACCGCCGCCTATCAACCCCAGACTAATGGCCTCACTGAGCGTTTCAATCGTAACCTTGGTGACATGCTCTCTATGTACGTCTCCTCCAACCATTCAAATTGGGACCTCGTCCTTTCGTATGTCACCTACGCTTACAATACCGCAGCGCAGTCTACTACTGGCTTCTCTCCTTTTTTTCTCCTCTACGTCCGTCACCCCTCTGCTACAATCGACACCATACTCCGGTACCAGCCAGACATAGAGTATACTCCTGCGTCTCAAGCAGTCCAGCATGCGGAAGATTGTTGACAAATTGCCCGCGCATTCACGGTTAACACCCAGTACCGCCATAAATCTAACCGTGACAACCAACACTCGACACCGGACTTCTCGTCTGGCGCACTTGTGTGGCTGTGGATACCCTCAAATGCTCCTGGACTGTCTTCAAAATTTCTTGCTAAATACCATGGCCCATACCGAGTTCTGGAGCGCACCTCTTCGGTTAATTATGTGGTGTAACCTCTTCCGCCGTCTCATGATTTACGCCGACGCGGACGAGAAATTGTTCTCGTCCAGCGCCTCAAACCCTAATATGACACTGCCGTCTTGCTCACGCCGTAAGTCGCCAGGATGTGTTCTCTTAGTCCCGGGGGTAATTGTGAAGAGGAAGTAGTGCACGAGAAACATTCCAGGTAGTGGCATCGTGATCACTGCGCGTGTTACACCTGACTGTGTTCGCTGCCGCTGTGTTCGCACCTGACCTGCCCAGTCCTGTTGACCGAGTCCTGCTGATCTACTCAATAAACCCCCATCTTACAGTATTTTCATGGGCATTTAAGAACAACCATTTTCCACTCAGGTGCATGGACGTCATGGTTACAAACTTTAAAAAATTTGAAACTACCTGAGGTTCTGCCATCAGTCTTGTGTTGGTGTCACAGCATTTGTGCAGAGCAGCTGTTCTTTCAAAGGCAGGTGTGCAGTTCTTGCACTTGCTGCAGTGTTTGCTTACCTCATCCGAGTTTCGATCTCTATCTGATTTTGTTTGAGTTATATATATCCTGCTCTCCGAGACCTCACTTCTCAAAGGTGGAGTTCAAGTATGCTGAAAGCAACTCCAAAAAACTCTATCTCCATCTTTGTTCATACATTGTGAAGATCATATTGCCACGTGCCTAGCGCCGCGCGACAGCCGTGTTTGATGCCGACGACGACGAAGCTGTGGTTGGCACGAGCGGCGCGCTGGTGCTGGACTCAGTGACTCTGTGTTCGGAACGACAAGCCGACCTTATTCTCGGGTCCTCGGCTACGTGTACTTTCACGGCTCCCTCTGACTTCAGTCGTGACACTGGTGGAGGTGCCATCGATGATCCCTTCTCCTGCGGACGACCCTACGCGGCCGCCTCTCGTGACCACTCCTGTTCATCGTGCCAGCCGACGGCTCCGAGGCTTGTCCCCCGAGGCCTTCCCTCTTGACGAAGAGACTCTGGCTGTGGCAACGACACCACCCGCCCGTACCATGACTGTCCCTTCCACCCCTTCGTCCTGTCTCATCCTTCAGACCCCACGTACCCCTAAACCATTTCACGGTGAGCAGTTTGAAGACGCCGAGGACTGGCTAGCTCACTATGAAAGGGTCGCGACGTTTAACGGCTGGGACGACGCTGCGAAAATGCGGAACGTCTACTTCAGCCTTGAAGAGGCTGCTCGGACATGGTTCGAGAACCGCGAGGCCACATTCTCTACGTGGCCGGCCTTCCGAAGTCAGCTCCTCGGTACGTACGCCAACAGTGACCGCCGAGAGAATGCCGAGCGTGCCCTGACCTCTCGAGTTCAACGTCAGAACGAGGGGGTCGCAATGTACGTTGAAGACGTCATGCGCCTTTGTCAACGCGCCGACCCGTCCATGAGTGAGGAGAAGAAGGTTCGGCACCTGATGCACGCCGTCAAAGAACAGCTTTTTTCCGGCCTCGTGCGGAACCCGCCCACCACCGTCGCGGCGTTTCTGGCTGAAGCTGTGACCATGGAGAAACTGCTACAGCAGCGATGCAGCCAGTACGGTCGGCCGCTGAATTCCATCTCCACATTACCGCCGTCTGACCGAACCGACTACAATCCCGGGGCAGATATGAGCTCCCTTCGCGACCTCATTCGCACCGTGGTTCGTGAGGAGCTCCAGCAACTTCATGAATCGTTCACTCCTGGCGCAGCTTCCCTGGCCAGCATCATCCGTGAGGAGGTCCAGAACGCACTCACGCCACCAAGTACAGTCGTTCCACCACCACAACCGGGCCCCACCGAGCGGATGACTTATGCTGATGTCACACGCCGCCCAGCCCTGCTACCTACCCCTTCGCCTTACACGCAACCTCAGGTCGCTGTGCACGCTGCGGCACCGCTGCCCCTTTGGGCAGATCGGCGCCAGGCGCCCCGGAAGACTGATCTCTGGCGCGCTCCAGATAACCGCCCTCTCTGCTACCACTGCGGCGAGGCAGGTCACCTCTACCGGCAGTGCCCTTATCGTCAGATGGGCCTTAGGGGATTTTCCCCCGACAGCCCTCGTCCACGGCCTGGTCAGCGGCCTCAGGACATCGCCGAGTACGTCACCCGCCAGCGTACGTCACCCGCCAGTCTGCCACATTCTCCTCGTCGCGAGTCGCGCTCGCCTTCGCTTCGTCGCTCTTCACCCTCTGGGTCACGGTATACCGCTGGACGCCATGGTTCCTCGAGCCCGCATCGGGAAAACTAGCTCCGGCGACCTTTGGGGGCGAGGCCGCCGCACGCCGATTCGCCGTAAAGCTTCCACCGCCGCACCGCTCGATTCGCCCCGACGTCGAACGCAAATTCCTGTCCAGTTTTCACCGCACAGACCAGATCGGCCAGACGTCGTCCGCATCGCCGACCAGTTATCACCTCCGTGTCGCTTAAATCGCCCCGACGCAGACCACACAACTGCCGCCCAGCTTCCGTCGCCGCACCGCTTCCTTCACTCCGACCTGCCGTCGACATTGAGTTGTCCCGACGCCGACCACCCAACCGCCGTCCAGCTTCCGCCACCACACCGTTCACTTCACTCCAAACCGACGTCGACAGGCCCTGGTCTTGGCCGGGTCTCCCTGGATATCCCTATTATCGTCGACACGAAGGAGGTCAGCGCTTTAGTTGATACGGGAGCCGATTATTCTATCCTTAGCGGGCGGCTTACAAGGACACTGAAAAAGGTGATGACGCCATGGAACGGACCAGACATACGTACGGCAGGCGGACATGTGGTTGCACCACTGGGTATGTGTACAGCCCGGGCTACGGTGCGAGGCTGCACATTTGTTGCGACTTTTCTCGTTCTACGCGAATGCTCTCGTGATGTTATTCTTGGCATCGACTTCCTTCGTGAACACGGTGCCACTATAGATCTACCGAACCGCTTGGTGACGTTTTCCGCCAAACTGGCCACTGAAAAGCATAAGTACCGCGGGTCCCACTCCACGCTACGAGTCGCCGATGATAGCCTCAAAGTGCCACCACGCGCCAGCATCCTCGCCAGAGTTACTTGGGACGAGCCACATCACGGCCTCCGGGTTGTTGAGCCTAATGTCTCCCTCTCACTCGCCTTGGGAGTTTCTGTGGCAAGAGGTCTTTGTTTCCTTCGTGGAAGAGAGACGGAGGTACTTGTCACCAATTTCTCCAATGAACATCGACACCTGTTCCGTGGCACTGTTATTGCTTACGTCGACCATGTGCACGAAGTCGGCGAATGTTTTGCTTCAGAGGAAGCTGCGCCTAGCACTGAACCGGATGATGCCGTACACGCCGTCGACATCAATTCTAGCCTTTCCTCCGTTGAAAAGAGGCAACTCCAAGATCTATTGCTGGAGTTTCGTGTGTGCTTCACGTCTTCATCTAAAGTGCAGCAAACGTCGGTCATTAAACACCGGATTATCACGCATGAAGGCACTCGACCCATCCATCAGCAGCCCTATCGTGTGTCTCCTCGGGAGAGAGACACTATCGAACAGCAAGTCAAGGAGATGCTCGCCGATGGCGTCATTCAACCTTCAAGCAGCCCATGGTCCTCGCCTGTAGTCCTCGTTAAATAGAAAGACGGAACACTTCGTTTCTGTGTTGACTATCGGAAACTTAACAGTATGACAAAGAAGGACGTCTATCCGCTGCCACGGATTGATGACTCTCTCGACCGACTTCGCCGAGCCAAGTACTTCTCCTCCATTGACCTCAGGAGTGGTTATTGGCAAATTGAAGTTGATGAGAGGAACCGTGAAAAAACTGCCTTCGTAACACAAGATGGGCTCTATGAATTCCGCGTCCTCCCATTCGGGCTCTGCTGTGCTCCTGCCACCTTCCAGCGGAGGATGGACACTGTGCTCACAGGTCTTAAGTGGCAGACATGCCTTGTTTATCTCGACGACGCAATAATTTTTTCACCGACGTTCACGGAACACCTGCGCCGCCTGAGAACTATTCTCGAAGCTGTCCGGTCTGCCAACCTTTCTCTCAAGCCTCAAAAGTGCCACTTCGGGTTCACCGAATTGAAGTTTCTTGGGCACATCGTGAGTGCTGATGGCATCCGAGCTGACCCTGAGAAACTTGCTGCCGTTGCTGCCTTTCCCGTCCCCGCCCATAAAAAAGCAGTCCGACGGTTTTTGGGGCTGTGCACCTATTATCGTCACTTTATCAAAAACTTTGCACAGATGACCAGCCCTCTGACTCTCCTGACTCGAGATGACGCATCATTTTCCTGGGGCGCCGAGCAGCAGATGGCTTTCGACGAGTTACGACGCCGGCTCCAGTCACCCCCGATCCTGGCACATTTCGACGATGATGTCGACACAGAATTACACACGGATGCGAGCAACGTCGGCCTTGGTGCCGTTCTAGTTCAGCACCAAGACGGGGTCGAGAAAGTAATTGCCTACGCCAGCCGTGCACTTTCCCGTGCTGAGTGTAACTATTCCACCACTGAAAAAGAATGTTTGGCGGTAGTATGGGCCACTGCCAAGTTCCGCCCGTACCTTTATGGCCGACCGTTTCGCGTCATCACTGACCATCACTCGTTGTGTTGGCTGAAAAACCTAAAGGATCCTTGTGGCCGCTTAGCACGTTGGGCATTGCGCCTACAGGAGTTCGATTTTGATGTTATTTATAAGTCTGGCCGGAAGCACACCGGTGCTGATAGCCTGTCCCGCGCGCCCGTCGGCCCTCCTTCGTAGGATGCCACCGACGACGATAGCTTCCTCGGAGCAGTCACTACGTCCGATCTCGCCTCCAAACAGCGTGCCGACGGCGAGCTGCGACTGATTATTGACCATCTTGAAGGTGGGCATCCTACAATACCCCGGTACCTCGCTCGGGGGTTGTCGTCGTATTGCCTCCGCAATGGGGTGCTTTATAAGAAGAATTCTACGTCGAGTGCGAAAACATACCTGCTAGTCATACCAGCTGATCTAAGGCACGAAATCCTCCTGGCCTGCCACGACGAACCAACTTCAGGGCATCTTGGCTTTACACGCACCCTAAACCGAGTCCGGCAGAACTACTACTGGCCACATCTTTCTCCGAGCATTAGACGTTACGTACAGACCTGTCGACAATGCCAGCGGCGAAAAAAACCCACGCTCAAGCCATCCGGTATGTTACAATCTATTGAACCGCCCCTCACACCCTTCGAGCAAGTGGGCATGGACCTTTTAGGCCCATTTCCTTTATCCTCGAACGGACACAAGTGGATTGTAGTCGCCAGTCTACTTAACACGCTACGCTGAAACGAAGGCCCTTGCCCGAGGTACTGCCGGCGAAGTTGCTCGATTCTTTATGAACGACATTGTGCTCAGACACGGTGCACCGTCGACCATCATTACTGACCGAGGAAGGGCGTTTACAGCTCGGCTACTGCGGGACACCTTAACTCTCAGCCATACCGAGCATCGCACAACAGCGTATCACCCTCAGACAAATGGATTAACGGAACGACTAAACAAAACTTTGGCGGACATGATCTCAATGTACATCGACGTTGAGCATAAAATGTGGGACGAGATCCTGCCGTATGTCACCTTCGCCTACAATACGGCGCCACAGGAAACCACGAAGTTTACGCCGTTCCGTCTCGTATATGGCAGAGAGGCCCGCACGATGTTGGACGCGATGCTCCCGTGCGGGGAAGACGCGGTCGAACCCGACGCCGCCCATTTCGCGGAACAGGCCGAGCAAGCCCGTCAGCTGGCCCGCTTACACATCAAGGAGCAGCATGCCAACGACGCGCGACACTATAACCTTCGGCATAGGGAGGCCCACTACGAACCAGGGGACCAAGTGTGGGTGTGGACCCCCGTGCGTCACAAAGGCTTGAGCGAGAAACTAATCCACCGCTATTTCGGACCCTATAAAGTCCTGCGCCGCTTAAACAACGTTAATTACGAAGTCGTTCCAGATGGAACTGTGACCGTCAGTGTTCGACGCCAGCGGCCTGAAATTGTGCATGTGGTGCGCTTAAAGCCGTACTTTTCGCGTGACTGAGCGTTCCCTGCAAGTAAAACCTTGCGTTATTGTACAGTTCACCTCACGCCTAATTTTTTTTCTCCTCTCACCTTGTCATCGGGACGAGCTTTTCTTTCACGGGGGGGAATAATGCCACGTGCCTAGCGCCGCGCGACAGCCGTGTTTGATGCCGACGACGACGATGCGGTGGTTGGCACGAGCGGCGCGCTGGTGCTGGACTCTGTAACTCTGTGTTCGGAACGACAAGCCGACCTTATTCTCGGGTCCTCGGCTACGTGTACTTTCACGGCTCCCTCTGACTTCAGTCGTGACAATATTATCTCTCAACGAAGTGGAATTTGTATTGGTACATGTGTTGCGCCAGTCTTGAGCGATATATATGTCTCTCTGAGACCGAGCGCGATGTAAGTCATGGTCTTTAAGTTTATGGATGCCGTCCTTGCAGTTCTAAATGAAGTCAGAGGGTATTTTGAGACATAGGTGTCCGACGTTGTAACCATGTTCACTGTCTGTCTTCAAACGTTAAAGATAACAATTCAGCGCCCAGCTGATGGCCACATTAGGTGTCCGGAATTGTGCTTGCATTTTGGCCCTAAACATGTATGCGGAGCCTGGGAGCTACGGGGCAACAAGCTGGTTCTTGTGCATGCCTCGGCACATTTGAAACTAGTAAAGAGACCTAGTATGTTCTTGTTTCATTAGCGCTCTTGAAAAATCATGCACGCGCCAACAGGAAGATGCATTTCAGAGCTAACTGCACCGTTTTAAAGAAGCCAGGTATACAGCGAATCTTTTATTAGCTGTAGCAGAGAGCTCTCTGCTGTTAGGAAGCAATCCAAAACAATCAGCTGTCAAAAGAAGGTGTTTATGATACTGTGTTTACAGACTGGGCAGATTGAAAGAAAGAAGATGGCTACACGGTTTAAAAAGCATTGAACAGGGGTTCAAGGAGAAGCCTCAGTTTGTAAGCCAAGCCAACGTTTTGACAAAAGGACTTGTCTTCTGTTGGCTCGGCTTGCGAACTGAGGCTGCCTCTCAAATCCTGTTCAGGAAGCTTTCATAATGTATATACATACTATATCATACAAACTAAAAAAAGATTGGAAAGAAAGCATAAACTGTTGTTGTCTTCTCTGTGTCAATGAAATTGAACCAGTGGTGCAAAAAAGGTAATTCTGAGAGCATTGTAGAACCCGTCTGTGTGGCCAAACATTACCCGTACCAGCTTGCAAAAAACAAGTACTTCATTTCCCTGTCATGTGGAAATATCTATATCAGCCAGAGGAAGGTGTCTAAACACTTGGTTGCAGGAGACTAGAAGGATCTGAAAGAAGTAGGCTTGGGTAAGCTCAGCCAAATTTGCAGCATGTGTAAGAACTGCACACCTGCCCTTGGAAGAGCAGCTGTTCTATACAAGTGCTTTGACACCCCCCCCCCCATGAGTAATAGCAAAAGCTCAGGCCTCCTCAAATTTTTTTTATAAGTGTGTGCGCCTGAGAAGAGTTGTTTTGAGCACCTGTGAACATGTTATGTTAGATTGGCAGGAAGGGGCTGTTGATCATCATGGGCATCAGAAGAAGGGTGCAAAAGGGGAATTTGGCCGCCACCCCGCCCGCTATAGGATGCAGTCGAGTTAGGAGTTAGTTTTTCCTCCCTCTATCCCCCCCCCCTTCAAGAAAAAATTCCTGCCGACACCCATGTTATACCTCTGTCACACGGGCAATCTCAATGTCCTTTGAGTGAACGGTAATTGACATTTTCGATGGTCGTCGAGATGCACCACTTCCTCACGGCGAATTTCAATGGGCATTGAGTAGTGAGTGTGTCATTCAACAGGTCGAGCCATGGGCAACAACATCTAGTAAAAATATGAAGTGAAACAGTATAAAACGAGGTGGATATCACACTAAGTGCTTTTTTTAAGTCAGAGTTTGTTCAGAGAAGGGTATTCGAATACCTCGCAGCACAGCATAACCCACAGGCACTGCAGGAGAGCAACGCCGGAACGACGACGAATTATTTGCATTTGCCGCATTCGTTTTGTGCCAGGATGCTGACAGAGCTCGGTCGTTGTCTTCATTGCGTTCGTTGTTGCTATCGTTAAAAGCACATATGGCGCTCTCCTTAGTCTTGGCTGCCGCAAAGCGTGGTAAAAGGCAAACATGAGCAAAATGCTGTGGCATGCCGTGCTGCCATAAAAGAAAATTGTCAGTTTGTTTACATCTGAGCACCGCAGATTATCTAGAGTGATCGTTTTGACTCCCAGAAAACTGGTTGACGAGCTGTTCATTGTCAACAATTTAATCCAGAAGACATTTTGCTTTTTTTTTCTCTTTTGTTTTTCACCTTACGGTGAATGCGGGGCTGCTCTTAATGTTCCTTGGCATGCCAGTTGTCATTCTTGAACCTTTTGAGGCAATACTGATCGCGTTCAAGCATCATTGAAAACTGCCGTGTGGAAGTCGCCGAACCCCATTGAGCTCAATCTCCATGTGCCTCGATGGACATGGAAACTGCCCGTGTGACAGCGGTATTAGTGTGCGCCTGTGTTTGCATCTGTCTTACTTGTCCCTGCTACTACTGTGCTGTATTCTTCTGTACCATGAACCAACATGCTAGGCAGTACATACTATTCATGGAAGGTGTTTAAATAGCGTTACCCCTGTATTTTTACCTCTATCTGCAGGCCAAATGGTGGTCGGAATTTCCACATTATGTGACGATTAGAGCAGTATGTCTACTTCTGACCGTATAGACGTTGCATTTCACAAATGAAGTATCAAATACGTGCATGGGTGCGGTTGCATTGTGTGGTCTTGTTTCAACAAAACACGTTGAATCTATTGTACATGCGTGTCACATTGTCCCCTTAAACTGTTTAAAGCTGCGATATGGGGCCTTTCATGAGTGGACAAGTGAGATAACTGTTATGTATTGTTCCCTGTTTCAGTTAAGGACATACTATTTTTCTTCTTTATGCCATCGTAATACCAAATCAGACTTGCCATGATTATAGCAAAACGTAGTGGTTTCTTTTATATTCAAATTTCAGTTTAAAGTGAAAAGGCTTGTGGCATTGACAATAATTTGAAGTTAGTCTTTACAGCATTTCATCAGGGTCAGTGTTGCTTTCCTTTTGAGAAAAGCATTCTTTGCTTGTTGGTTTGTGGGGTTTAACGTCCCAAAGCGACTCAGGCTATGAGAGACGCCGTAGTGGAGGACTCCGGAAATTTCGACCACCTGGGGTTCTTTAACGTGCACTGACATCGCACAGCACACGGGCGCCTTGCTTTTCGCCTCCACCGAAAAGCGGCCGCCAAGGCCGGGATTCGGTCGTGCATCCTTGGGAACAGTAGTCGAGCGCCGTTACCACTGCGCCACTACGGCGGGTGACGCAGAGGTTGTAGAATCTGTGGGTGCCGAAAGCCTGTGATCAAAAGTATACCAGACAAGTTGGCTTTCAATTATGCAGAGCAAAAATAATCGCAGATAAAGGGAACTTTCCATTTCATTCTTTTCTGTTCTCGAGGGAAAAGAACTAAGAATTAAGAAGGTTCCAATGTGATTTTTCACTAGTGCAAATTGCTTCCTTTGAGACGGATTGAGCAAATGCTGTTTTAAGAAATAATCGGGGCTGCGTAAAAAGCCATATCATGGCAATTTGTGGTTCTAGTAAATTAATATTTGTTTTGTTATGACAAGTTAATCAAATCATTGTAATTAATTGTTGATATAGGTGGAAAAATAAGGAAAGAGGGTTCAGAGACGTCAAAATTCATAGAATGAAAAGCCTATACTTGAGGTGCTAATGAATAAAATTTAGTAATTGATGAAAGAAATAATTGAAAAAATGAAAAATGCTTTCAAAGTCGTGAAACTTCTCGGAATAGAAAGCAAATGTTTGGTTATGCTAAGAATTGGTGTAGAAAAGTAAAAATAATAAATTAAAAAAAAGAAAAACATCTGTGTGTGCGAAATTCTATCACATCATTCCCTTGAATCGCTAATTTTTATCATGGTCATGACCACCTGCGATCTACTGTTTGTAATATCTTGTACTGTGCTCTAAGGATGAATGTGTAAGTAATTGTTCAAAATGTCACTAAATACCAGCTCTTTATAAACATATTCTACTTTGAGGCAAGATATTGAAGTCGTCCTTTTTGATGCAGGGTCTGCTGTGAGCCTTGCCTAGCTGCAGCTACTTCGCACCATCAACCCCACCGCCACTTATCTGGGTATGGCTGCTTTGCTGCTCCCAGTGGCCATCTACAAAGCATCTGAAGGTGGAGTGCATTCCCTGCATCCAGATTCACTGCTTGGAGCCTGCCCCACCTACACAAGCCAGCGCGCTTCTGGGACTAATGAGGTATGCACCTACAATGAATGTGGCCATACAATAGACTTCTTTACCATAGGTTTGTTACCTACCCTGCTCCAGTTGTGTTCAGATTAATAATTCAATTTGTGATTTTAATGTCGTGTTCCCTTGGCCTTTCTGGTTGCTACCACAGATTTTCATGACTCTCATGCATTCATTGCTTTGGTGCACATGCCATATATCTCTTGGTTGACCTGTCCTGAGACAACCAACTGAAACCGTGAACTCTAAAGACAGCACACCTGTATCCCTTAAGTCCATTAAAAGACCTTTATTGCAGCTACGAGTCATACAGAATGCCATCCTAGCTTAACGTTTTCTCATAAATCTTGCACAAATTTGAAAATATGGTTGACTGACAGCTAATCTATTCTTTCTACAAGGTCGATACTGCTGCAAAGAAGACAAGGACAACTGAACAAACACATGTGGCATATGCAAAGTACAACTTTCAGTTATGTTTTTCTTTGGAAGCAGCTACATTACTGAAGCACATACTTAACAAATATGGCAAAAGATGAACGCCTACTTGATTCAAATTGGCAGGCTGTTGCTGGGTGCAACAAGCCTGGATGAAATGTAATGGAGATAAGATACCCCAAATTAAGCAGCTGCAGCATCATTTAAAATTTCATGAGCTACCTAAAAAAGCAGGTGGCAGTAAAGTATGGAATGTCTATCATTGCAGAATTATCATCAGGAAGAGCAAAATAAAAAACACACTCAAGATTGGCCGCTAAGCTGGATGAAACGTGTTCCAGCAAGGTAGACTGAAAGGTAACTGACGCTAAAGCTGCATCAAGCAAAGCAAACATTACAAATGTCTATGCAAAAGCATATTTATTTAGTTATTTATTTTGCGTGCCCTCAGTCACTGAACTGATAGAATGGGGAGCGACATCAGTAATGTCAAATGTGGCTGTCTAAGGTCTTTGCTTAGAAGTAAAGCTGAAGCAGTGCTGAATTTCTCACACCATTTAGTTATATGATCACAATTCGTTGCTGTTAAAGCTTTTTTTTTTCATGTGCTAGAAATGCAGCCTGTGCATAGAAGGTGCCGTCTTTCATTGTTTCTATTTTTTCACGTTCATAGAGTCGGCTGTCAAATTCACTTTCTCATTTGCCGAATGTATATGCAACCACAGGTAAGAGCAAGGTTGTACACAATATTAGTGGTGCATTCAATGTACAGTTCATGATTTTCTTATCACATATCTCTGAATTCTTGTTTAAGAAGGTACGGATTCTAAACAGTTGATTAGAAGTGGAAAAACCACCATCTGTGGCCAATATATTTTGTGGCAAATGTAATAGAGATACGATACAAGTTTCATGCAGTGTCTTACAGATGCATTATTTGGGCCCTCTTCGTTGGTTTCTTTTACCCTCTGCTGTATACACACTGGCCTTGCAGAAGATGTATTTTCTGGAAAGACCAGGATAAACTTCCTTTCAGCAGACATTATTCTGGGTTTGAAATTGTCATTCATAAACTGTGGAAAGACTTTGGTCATCATTGTGGACAGAAAATTAGCAACTGTTTCACGTTTCATCAGCTTTTAATGGAAGCTGCAATACAGATGACTTTTTTGTTCACACTCCTTGAATAACAACTTTGAAGGCCAACTTGAACTGCTCGAGAAAGCAGGTTATGCTCAAACGTCATCTGCAGTGTTGCAGCATGTCTTCTCCAAAATGTAAAAGAAACCAACCAGATTCGAGTCTTTCGGTCTGAAGACTGCTCGTGAAATAAATTCTTACTCCATAAAATTTCCCGCAATATGATGATGCACAACAGGTATGATGTCAAGATGGTTTCTTCAGCTACTAACCTGCTGGTAATCTGTCCCATTTTGACCAAGAAACAATATATATGTGAAAATAAAAATGGTAGGTTAAAACGCACCACTAAGGTTGTGCACAGCATCGTTCTGAGCTGCTGTTGTATACAAATTGTACAAATGGGGCGGTGCATCAACAGCAGACTGTATGGACATGACATGAAAATATGAGATGGCACATTCCTCAAAAAAAAGCAAACCTCTGTACAAAGCCTACAATTCTGGCTGATGCCAAAGCTAAACCTTGGCAACAAAAGATTGAAGCTTTCGATATAATTAATTCTGGGGATAAATGCGTTTTCTCTGAACAGAAATTAGCCTCCTCAGATGGGCATGTGTGACTGCTGTCATGGCTGTACTATATGTTTTTACGGCGGCTTAGGCCTTGCTTTGTATACTGCAGAAAAGGTTGCATGCCAACTCAGGACACGAACTCTGTCGACCTTGTTCTTGCCTGACAGCCACACTTAATCCAGACAAGGTTGAATTCTAAGGCTTCAGAAGCCACTATACAAAGCTATACAATCTTTCCACTCCCATGCCAATGTTGTGACCACAGAATATTTTGGGAGCTGCAAGCATATTTTTTGAGAAATAACACTGACTAGCAGATTTTCCGAGTGAAACTTCAATTGGTCTCGGTTATCAGCATAGTCGTGTTAATAGTCCTTCAGGAATAAAATGCCACATTTTAGTATGTATGTGCTCCCATTATGCATTTACTGTGATGCAATGAGGCCTTGATTATCTGCCAGAAATTTGTTACCGAATAGGGCAACTTTTCCATGAAGTGAAAAACCATGCTTTAATTGACAAGGTTGTCATATGCCTAAAAAAATAAACTTTAATTGTAATGCTCTGAAAACAATTATTTTATCACGACATGCTAGCCAACATGCGAAGTAACTCTCAAAATTCTTGGATCTGCTAATCTCTGGTATGCACTGGTTTGCATTTTTTTCACTAATGATTTTAATTTCTAACTTTATCTGACCGACAAGCTCTTAAATGAATACCTAATTTTTATGTGCTCATGAACTGAAATAGCTTTGCATGATTACTTACTACCTAGGCCTCGTTTTCTCAGGTGCTACCGATTATTATTTCTCATGGTATCTGCAAACTCATGAACTTAATGCGAGCTCATGCATTATGGGCTGTTATTTAAACCTGAGCTGCTTAAAAGGGCTAAAATATGTTAGCCAAATTTTAATTTTCAGCCAGTCTTCATTTTTTCCCCTCCGACTCCTTGAAGCTATGCAAAGTGGTGCCATTAATGCCTAGAGTTGTTCGGATCTGTAATATTTTTTTAGCAAGCATTTTACATGGACGATTTCAGGATATAATCTACTTGCATGATTCTTCCCATCAGAATTGTAACTTATTTCTTTTCTTTTTATTTTAGCAGTTTCCATCCTGCTTGTGCAAAAAAAATTGAACTGAATTTACAAGTGTTTCACCTGAGTTTTTCATTGTTGATTGATATTCTTTACATTTATTTTGCAAAACCTTTTAGTCATGTTCTTGATTCACTTTAGCTAAGCTGTGAAGCATATGCTTTGGTCAGGCATTATTATCATGGATTCATTGTCAGTGTCTGCTAATAGTACACTCCTGGTGTAGAGAATGGCACACTCCCTACTATAGTTATTGGTGCAATATTCATATATGCCTTCAAGCCATGATGAAGTAAAGGGTATAAACTAGTGTTACAGATAAGTGAATGATCCAGGTAGAACGAGAGGAAGAAGATAGTTTACACTGTAAGAAGGAGCACTGAACAAGGGTGAAAGGGGTACGCCCCAGTTCGCAGGTCGAGCCAACGTTTCGACAAATGGACTTGTCTTCGTCTGGGAAAAGCGATCATCACTAGCAGGGGTTTAAATACGCTTTTGCTTCCGATGAAGAAAACCTGGGGAGGGAGAAAGTGGGTGAGAAGAAAGTAAGTCAAAGAGTGCGAAGGGAGAGGATGCCTGAGAAGAAAGTAGGTCATGGAGTAAAAAAAAATGTCTTTCAGTAGGCATTTTCAGCCTGGAACCAGGGATCCTGTGGCCTGCAAAAGAAATAAAAGCAGCAGTAGCAGCAAAAGCTACAATGCCCGGTAGATGATTAGTCACCACTTAAGCAGGTTTGGTGCAGATACACCTTACAAAGGGACAGGCTTCGCAAAGGGCCCTGATAAGGAATATATATCTAAGGGGGACAATTTTTAAAACTTAGAAGAGAAGGACACAGAAACAGAATTATAACTGCACAATGAACCACAACTGACATGCAAAAAAAGTTTGAAAGCAAACTCAAGTAACAAGTGATAAGGAGGAAAGGGGTTTGGAGAAACATCTGCTGCTTATTCTACTGCGGAGGGGAATAGAGTATACGTGTGCTGTGAATAAACTGTACAATTAACGCTATGTGGGATTGTTTTCCCGAATAGTTATAATGCAGAAGGAATATACGTGAGGGATTCTAATGTTCCTTTAGAGATATTTGTTCCCGGTGGTTATAATATTTTAAATTTATGAATTAGATATGCCTCTATATTTTCTGTCCCTTGCAGGTTTAAAGGCTGACTGCAGAATATATAATTTCATTTCTTCGAACTGAAGGTCTTTCTGATTGAAATGCTGGGAAACTGCTTTCGGCATGTCTTTGCCGGTGTCTGCCCGATGGCCATTAAGCCTTATGCTCATTGGTTGCACTGTCTCTCCGGTGTACTGTTTATGACAAGGACCATTCTAGAAGGTAAACAACGTTTGAAGAGGTGTACTTAAAGCACGATTTTATGTGAAACGTGAAATCGCTTGCATTAATTTTAACCGTGGTGTCTTTTTGTATATGACTGCACGTCTTTCATGTAAGTCGAGCGCAAAGATGTGGTTTTTTTGGATGCTTGTCGAGTTCAGAATGTACAAGAATATCTCTGAGGTTTGCTATACGTTTGTATGTTGTGTTTATAAGGGTAACATACAAAGTAACGCATACCTCAGAGGTAATCTAGTACATTCTAAACTCGACAACAAGCATACAACACAACCACATCCTTGCTGTCGACCTGGATGTAATACGTTCAGTCATATACAAAAAGACACCACGGTTAAAAGTAATGGAACAGATTTCACTTTTCACATAAAATCAGGCTTTAACTGCACATCTTCAAACGTTGTCTACCTTCTAGAATGCTCCTTCTGTCATAAGCAGTACATCGGAGAGACAGGACAACCAATAAACATAAGGCTTAACGGCCATCAGGCAGACACAGGCAAAAACCTCCCGAAAGCAGTTTCCCAGCATTTCAATCAAAAAGACCATAAGTTCGAAGAAATGAATTTATATATACTCCAGTCAGGCTTTAAATCTGCAAGGGACAGAAAATATATAGAGGCACATCTAATTCATAAATTTAGAACATTGGAATCAGCAGAAAAATATATGGCGAAAGGAATGTTAGAATCCTTTAAGTATATTCCCTCTGCATCGTAACTATTTCGGAAAACAATCCCACATAGCATTAATTTCAGACGGCATTCTTAGCGCAAAAAATACACACGCACACAAGAGAAAAGGAAGGACACGGGACAGGCGCTTAATTAAGTACAGCATTAATTGTACCGTTTTTTCACAGATAATGTACACTCTATTCCCATCCACAATAGCATAAGCTGCAGATGTTTCTCCAAACACATTTCCTCCTTATCATTTGTTACTTGAGTGTGCCCTGGCACCTTTTTATAGCATGTTGGTTGTGGTTCACTGTGTGGTTATTGTTCTGTTTCTTTGTCCTTCTCACCCCCCCCCCCCCACACACACACACGTTTTGCAGAAAGTTTTAAGAATTGCCCCCCTTAGATATACCTTATCAGGGCCCTTTGCAAAGCCTGCTGCTTTGTATGGTGTTATCTGCTTCAAACCCGCTTAGGTGGTGACTAATAATCTACCGGGCATTGTAGTTTTTCCTGGTACTGCTACTTTTATTTCTTTTGCAGGCCACAGGATCCCTGGCTCCTGGCTGCGAAATACATACTGAAGAAATATTTTTTTTACTCCATGACCTACTTTCTTCTCATGCATCCTCCCCCTCCCCAGCTTATCTTCTTTGGAAGCAAAAGCATATTTAAACTTCTGCCAGTGATCGCTTTGCCCAGACGAAGACAAGTCCACTTGTCGAAATGTTGGCTCAACCAGCGAACTGAGGCCTACCCCCTTTACCCATGTTCAGTGCTCCTTCATACCAGATAAGTGGTCATATAGTGAAAGCTATTTATCTCTGCCTAGTGAATTATATGTGCTAGTTTTTTATTGCACTGAATATCGCTGCACTGTTTTTACAATGCATTCATGAAATGATGCAACCAACAATTCCATTTTTTCTTATCTTTTCTAGCCTCGCCACGTGGAAGAGTACAAGACATTACATACATATATATATATGTATATTTTGCATACCGTCTTTAAAAATAAAGACGTTTGTTATTTCACTATGTTATTTCCCATGTGCATGCACTTGAATATGCCAAGTGGCACTTATCCGATAAACATTCATGATTTGCAAGTTACTGTTGGAAACGGCCCATGTTTATTGATGTGTGCATGCACTCAGCAGCTTTTATGGGGACACGTGCTTCTGCTTACTTACTGAAGGTTATATGATGTGTATGTGTATTGCACCTGTAATGAAGTGATTTGAGCTGGGCCGGAGACAGCCTGCACTTTAACATGTGCGCTGCATCTTGGGCCATTGGTGGGTCATGTCATTTATTGATGCTATGTTGCCGCAATACTGGATCATATGATAAAGCTTTGGGCAGATTGTATTGTGAGGTCTCTTTGTATACCTCTCGATAAAATCTCCTACATCTTAATCATAATGCCCGGTATTTGTGGCTACACAGCATGAATAAATTATGTGACTCACAGGTGACCAACTACGTAGTGAACATGTTAATATTCAGGTCATTTCTGCTTCAGCTCAAACGACTGTTGCGGAGGTAATACTCATGTGCATTATTTATTCGTCAGAAATAGAAAGCCGAAGCACCTGTCTCCGTAAAAACAAATTTTCTCCATTGCATGCTATACGAAGCCGTTCAATACCAAGCATACAGAAATCGTCATACGAGGTCCCCCCCAACGTAGCTTTCCAAAAACAACAAAACTGGAGCATGTCTTCGGAAAAACAATTTCATTCCACGAACACTTATACGAAACCTCCGATTACCAAGCACACAAAAATTGTCGTATGTTGTGCACGTATGGCCGTAATTAGCATACGGAAACCTCTTCGGTAACGTATTACTAGCGGGCTTTTACGTAAAGTAGACCTTTTTTTGACAGTGTAAGGTTGATGAGCTTGCAGAGGTCGACAACATCCTTTATGTAACTGGTGACGTTTTCGCTAGTTGGTTGTGCCCGACCTCGCAAGCGTTGCTTGGTGCGAAGCTTACGGTTAGTGGGATCGCCAAAAACTTCGGCCAGGCTGGTCTTGAGAGCCCTACAGGTAGAGATTTCAGTCTCGTGGTTTTTATACAAACGTCAATCAAATAAAAGATAATGTTTGCGAACTTCACAGTGCTGTCCCATTTGTTATATACACTTACGCATTCGTATGACACTAACTAGCTTTCCACATCTGTGTCATCGGTTCCGCTAAAGATAGCTGGGTCACGCTGCCCGCTGCACCAGAACAGATGACAGGCGATGGATGGGGTGAGGTAGGCTGGTTGGTGGTCTTAGGCATCGCGGAAAGGGTAGGTAACTCTCAGCTGCGGAGCTCCAGGATGACGGGATCGCTGTCACCTCCACTACTTGCAATGAAGCATCTTGCACAGAGCGCTATGCTTGAACAGAGAAGAGAACGTCCGGCTGTCAGTCGCAATAGTCGTAGCTTGTGTCATCAGACGCACGAGCGCCGGAGCGAGCGTCGTACAGTTCTAGTCGTGTCTCTTGAGCGTCCGGCGTTGAACATTCCAAAATGCATGTCCTACAATATTGCCGCGAAACCTACAAAACTGTATTTGTTGTTTTTGGCAGCCGCCGGCATGCGGCCTTATCACTGTGATTCTGGATCGCGTATCAGTTCTGTATTCTTTACCACGAGTGCGCGACGATCCGTTGTCTGCGTGAGCTTTGGTATTCCTGATAAAAATTTTCATGAAGCTACCCTGTCTCTACTGACCGGCCACGAAGTGGCAGGATATTTCTCCTGGCTGTCTTTAGGAGAACAAATAATCATGTTACATTGTTGTATATATATAGGCCAATGCTCCCGATGGTGTCAGAAACAACGATCATGTGAAGTACGTAAAGACAAAATAAGGTTAGAAACATACAACACTCCTGCCAGCCCTTTTCTTCAGCCACACGGGGTGTAATGTTTCCTGGATACCCTGCCAGGGGGCGAAGTTCGAGCACGTATCTTTGCGTGAATCTCCAGCTTTTATTCGTTTGGAATATTTTGAAACCATGCGGCAACACTCAGAAAAATTACAACACACGCTAGCTTCAAATGATAACTGCTTCTTTAAGATGATGATTATTTTCCGTAATGTTTGTAATATGGGGGTCGCATCATGATAGTCGTTGGGAGACGTCAGGACTCTACTTGGTAGGCGGGACCTCATTTGTGTTTGAGCGGATCGCAGAAATGAATTCCCCTTTCTTGTTTATTGGACATGTAATAAATAAAGTGTTTTCCAATCAGGTAGTATACTACCCATAACTCTTTCTTGTTCTCAACAGCGCATACCGTCGAACGCCATATTTTGCACTCAACAATTCCCGCATCATTTCGCCGCTTCCGTAAACATAACATGATTCAGTCAGTTCAGCGCACTGACAACTTTGCGAGCGCAGCACAACTTCCGACGCTCCTGCAAAAACAAAAATAATTTGATCACTGCTTCTGTGCAGTGCTGGGATTTGCTGCGCACGTGCGTGTGCCGGCTGTCACCAACACAGGCAGGCCGAATGAGGGGAAATATTTGTTGAGGGCAAACATTTTCAAAATTTGTTAAGCCATCAGGAGAGCCTTTCTTAAAGCTGCTTTATTACGCAGCGCCATCACATGCGCATACGATAACGCTATATCTTCAGTCTCGTCAGTTCACTATAGTATACTGCGATACCAAAACATTCGAAAATTGGGAGATAAAGCTGGGCGCATATCTTACAGCGTCTGCGGCATAGATCTTCTTACCTTTAACGTTCGTGGCTTACCTATTCAAGACGCTGGCATTTCTCATTATAATATCATATTTATTTTATCGAGTTGATATACTCTACACCCGGGTGCTCTGAGCAGATTCCGAAATCAAGGCGCATGCTTTGATTCTCGTAACTAGACGGGGGCAGGTTTCCCTCGCAATATGCTTTTAGCGATGCTCGATTTTGGGTTTGATTAACAATGAGTTCATAAAATACACTTTTAACATCATGGTGTCTTCAGTTAAGTTCAGTCGTTCAGTGGTGTGTTACGTGAACACTAAATTAACGTATCTACTGCACTCTAACGTTCGGGGTAAAAAATTACTGCACCAGTCAATATATCCTATTGCCAAGGCTTCACACAGCGAATGAAGCTACGATGGCTTACCATTGGTTCTTTTTGCGTTGGCAGAGTGGGCTTGAGTGCATCTTCAGATGATCCAATAACATTTTAGGTGAACATAGAGTCAAGGCTTACATTTCTTCAGTGCCTAAGCTCAACATTCTCTCAGGTTTTTGTAATACATTTCGCTTTTTGTCAAAGAAGCTCATCGCCTGATCATGGAAAGCCTGCAAAATTTAATTTCGTAGTTACTTTGGCAGAAGGAGGTATGTGATTCCATTGATGCAAAGTCCTCCACGAGGACGTCGTTGTGCAACGCGAAGAAAGACAACTGACGCTTAAATACAGTGGAACCAGAAGCTGTCTCGCCTTCTGGGTAATCCACAAGGTCTCTTAAATGAGCATCCGAGCACTGCTGCTGTGCAAAGCTGCTGGTGCTTGCCAGTCCTACGAAGTCATCGTAGACATCTTCCTTCGGGGGAATGCCAACATGGGCTCGTATAAGCAGTCTGCATTGGAATGCTTGCAGCCAGACTTGTATACAGCTGGGGCGTCAGCTTCTTTGCGACATAAGAACTTTCGTGCAAGAAGACCGGAGGGGTCTTTCAGATTGGCGAGCAACCAGAGTTCCGTTCGCACCTATTGGCGTATCCCAGATGATCGCGAGGCACTCCTCGGTCGATAGTATTAGGCTTCATTTTTTGAGAGCCCTGCTAGCGTACGCGTTACTTGCTCCTGTCGGATACTCTTCTGAACGTGAATGGTGCCCAGCGCACACAGATTGCGTCTGTGTGAATCTGTCTCGGCATTCTCATCAAAGTGGCCTAGAACAGGAGAGGGCTGTAGGCGGCGCTTAGGTTTGTCGAAAGCTTCTCCTTGAGGCAGCTTTTGTAGGTTCCAGCAACGGTTCGGTGATGCGCGAGATGTATTCCACAAATGTCCGATAGTGAGCTAACTATCCAACCAATCGGCGCACAACTCTTTGTCACCAGGCTGTGGTAACTAGCGTATCGAAGTCGTTTCCTGCGGGTCTGGGCAAACTCCTTCCATGCTCACGATATGACACAGACACAGTACCTATTTGTAGGTGAAGACCACACATCTCTGCTTTCAAAATTAACCCTGACAACTTGATTGTTTAGCTTTATATTTATCTGTATATATATTCAGCTTTATAAAACCGATCCAGTAGGTTTTCGGTGCGGGGGAGTCGGTAGAGATCGTTTTTCGCTATGCTATTCAAGCGGCAGTATTGACCACTGAAACGAAGAGTTCTGTCTTTCTTCTCCACAGGAACAACTGGTACAGCCCAGCTACTCTTGGATGTCTGAATGATGACATCATGAAGCATTTCCTTGACTTTATCACAGATGGTCTGCAGTACGCGCGGGTATACAAGGTAGGGGCTTAGGAGCACAGGTTGGGTGCGTCGGTCGGTGGCAATAGGCACTTGGTCAGTAGAGCTTGGCGTACCTTCGCTACTTGCGAAAGCATTCGCTGTAGTTTTGAAGAAGGATGCGTACGTGGTCTTGACTGGCCTGAGGGCAGAGATAGATTGACATCGAACGTGAGCTGGAAGCTTTGGTTAGGTGCTTTCTCTTCGAGTTGTTCGGGAAGGACGAAACATGTCGGATATAGGCTAGATCGTCGAGAAAAGCGATCTTTGTTACTTCTCGAGATGCCAGTATTCTTCGGTGAAGTTCATGACCAGCATGTGAGCATGTACATGTCGGAAATGGGCAGTACGTTTCCGATACCGAGCCCTAGATCGAAGAGCAAGTGGGCCTTTCCTTCTGCGATATCTTCGGTGCTTCAGATGTCTCCGTTGCTTACTCAGGTAATGACGCTTTATTGAGCGGTACTGGCAAGTCTTTTTGGAGAAGGTTTAGAGTGATGTGGTGCGTCGATGACATCATAGTAGGTAAGGCATGGTCTGCTTTGAGCGAAGGTCGATGATCACCCGATATTCACTCAAAAGATCCATACTCAGAATCGCGTTATCTTACTTTTACTCTTGCCGCACATCCACCGACAGAGTAATGAGGTAACCACCAGTGATGCACATTAGCTGGCCATATCAAGCAGTCATAACTTTCTTGAGCTAGTAAGCGGCCAGCTACCCACTGCCGACACAAACCGTGCGACTGTCGTGGCTGTAATGGATGCGTCGTCGTCTCGTCGTAGGTGGCGCAGGATCTTCGTCTTCTCGCCAATGAGCGACCTTAGCTCCAACGGTTGCTCTCTCCAGTTTCCCGTACAGGGTCTAGGGGACCTTCCTTGCACTTAGCTTTGGTCCAGCGACTCACACAGGGGCCCTAAAGGCTATGAGGAGCGTGGCAGATGGGTTGACAACGCTTTCTCCTTCTTGCGCAGGAAAGCGTCGATTTACTGAGGTCTCTTCCCGGGACGAGGTCGTGGGGCATCGATAGCAAAATCGTGGTGGCCGATAACGCTGTACAGACAATGATGGAGGATGTATCCATCCTCACTGTAATGGATGCAGAGTGGTCGTTTGTTAAATGTACTCCATCCTTTTCATTTCCTTAGGCTTGAAGGTGATTTGCAGCGTTAGCGGGCAGCTGCCAACTGGCGTCTTTCAGGACCAGCCTTGGAAGGTGTCATCTTTGAGACGTCTTGGATAGAGTCATTCGAACGGAGAATGGCGGAACGCACCATCATAGTTCATCGGTATTGGTTCCTGCGTTGGAGTAGACAGAGCCGCTGCTTGAGGAACGCCCAGCGCAAGCTGGACTTCTTCACGGACGATCTCCGCGAGCGTCACCCCCTGGGGCTGTTGGAATTATGGCAGCAACTGATAGAGTTCATCTCGGACGACGGCTCGGATGATATCCTGCCAGTTGTCTTTTCCCAGGGACGTTTGATCGGTGCGTATAGCTAAGGTGTTACCTGGGTTACCGGACTTACCGGGCTTGGGAGTTAAAGGCCGTCCCCATGATGGCTGCTTCATGAGTTAATTCCGCAGTAGTTTTCGAGGTATTCCTGACAAGGTCGGCAAAAAGTCTCTTCAACGTCTTGCTTAAAAAGTTACACTTTCCCTTCTTCGAACTTATGAGGATTCGTATGACGAGAAAGTCACTTTATTTCTTCAGGTAAGAGAGGATTGAGTCATTAGTGAGCCAGGCTTCCGACAAAAGGAGCAGTTCAGCTCGCTCCTTTTTCACGACGGTGGCAAATACATTGAATAGTTCGTTCTTGAATTCCTCCCAGGTCGTTCGAAAAAACTCGTGGTTCGCTTACCACATTTAAGCAACCCGATCCAACGCATACGTTTTGAAGTTTTAAAGCGTCGCCCTAACTGCTGAATGCAGAATAACGATTATATTATTCCAGCCAGCCCTCCAATTCTCCCTCGGCTCCATTGATATTAGACGGCTTTACGGGGCTTCTGGAAGGCAATCGGAGCAGCTTTTATTTATTTATTTATTTATTGATTTATTAGTACCTCACAGGCCCCGAAGAGCATTGGGTGAGGGGGCGAATCGGTACAAGAATATCGTACAAGAACGCGGTACAAGTCAAATACAAGAAAGGAACACGAAATTTATACAAAACCGAGTTAATATAACATCAGACACGAGACACGAAAAACAACGTTAAGAACAAATGAAACTGTTGTACATTTCGAACATCACTATGGCAATAGATGTATACATCGATGTTTTTTAAACTCACCAGGATCAATGAAAGAGATTATGTTGTCAGGAAGATCATTCCAGAGTTTTATTGCTCTAGGTAATGCAGAGGAATTAAACGACAGGGTCTTCCCATATATCCAGTTGAAGGTGAGTTGATTGTGTAGGCGTTGTGAAGAGCGGAAAGGTGATGCCAGAGGTAACAACGAAGGACGGGTGTGAACATATTTATGGAATAAACACAGAAGTGAAATGGAGCGACGAATTTCAAGTATCTGTATGTCATTAAGGTTTTTAAGCTGGGATACACTTGCGAAGGGACTATAATTGCTAAAAATGTACCGGGCAGCTCTGCTTTGAATGGACTCGAGCATATCTATGAGATATTTCTGATGGGGAGACCATATAGGTGAGATAAATTCCAGCTGTGGGCGAACAAATGTAAAATATGCAAGTTTTCGAACGGAGCTAGGTGAGTTTCGAAGGTTCCGGCGTATGAAACCCAATGTCCTCGACGCTTTGTTGCAGACTGCAGAAATATGAGAAAACCATGAAAGATTTGGTGTGAACTGAATTCCAAGGTATTTGTACGACGTAACCCTTAATAGAGAGGTATTATTTATAGAGTATATGAAGTTAGAAACAACATGCTTGCGGCTAAAAGTCATTGATTTACATTTATTAGGGTTAAGAATCATTTGCCAGTTTTGACACCAATCAACAATAGTGTCAAGGTCATTTTGAAGGGTCAGGTGATCAGTCTCAGAAGCGATCTTACGGTAAACAACACAGTCGTCTGCGAAAAGGCGTAAACGGGATGAAATGTTAGTGGGAAGGTCGTTAATGTAGATTAGAAAAAGTAAGGGTCCAAGTACGCTTCCCTCTGGTACGCCTGAGGTTACGTCACATAGGGATGAGGAAGAGCCGTTGACAACTGTGAATTGCTGACGTAATGAGAGAAAGTTTCGAAGCCAAGATAATGTGAGGGAATCAAGGGAAAGGGTAGATAATTTTGTAAAAAGCCGGCCATGTGCAACTCTGTCAAATGCTTTTGAGAAATCTAAAAAAATGCAATCTGTTTGCTGGTTATCATCCATGTTGAAATGCAGGTCAGTAGTAAATTCAAATATCTGGGTATCACATGAGTAGCCTTTCCTAAAACCATGCTAATTTGAAAAGAAGTCATTTCGTTCCAGATGGTTGTAAATGTGAGAAGCGATAATATGCTCAAGTAATTTACAGCATATGCATGTTAACGAAATAGGCCGATAGTTATCAGGAGAGGTTTTGTTACCCGTTTTGAAGACAGGGATGACTGGCTTTTTTCCAGTCAGTGGGCAGTTCTCCGGAGGATAGTGATTGCTGAAATATATGACACAAAATCTTGCTGGAAATTGAAATGGTGTTTTTAAGTATCTTCGAGTTATTGTTGTCCACTCCGGCAGATGATGATAACTTTAGATTTTTAATTAGTGATGCGATACCCTCAGCACTAATGGTGATGGGCTCCATGAATGGGTAGTCAGACTCGGGAACAATTGGCATAATGGAATAATCTTCCTTAGTAAACACTGTTGCAAAAAATCTGTTGAACGCGGTTGGACATTCAGTGTCAGCTAGCGGCAAGCGATCAGTATTGTGTAGTTGTATGAGGTCATGTTTACTTTCGGGAGATATAGTCTGCCAAAACTTCTTAGGATTAGTCTGCAAAAGTGACGGCAGATCATGAGTGAAGTATTTGTTTTTGGCAGCGGTAACAGCAGAACAGTACGCTTTCAAACACAGTTTATATCTTTCCAACGAGGTTGAAGAAGGAGCAGATCTAGCTATTCTGTATATGCGCATCTTTTTATTCCGTAATCAACGGAGGGTCTTGTTGAACCATGGATTTTTTATGTCATTAACTATTGTAATCAGAGGAACATGTTTCTCTATCAGTGCAGATAGTTTGTGTTTGAAGAGCAACCAGTTTTCTTCGGTAGATCGTTCGTTCCTTAGCGGGAAAAACACCTCATTGAAAAATGAGGCAAGTTCCGTGTTAATTTCATCATATCGTGCTTTACTATAATCTCTAATTTTTTTAGTTGTAATACCTGCAAACAAGCTCGGAACTAGAATATCAAACTGCAACGTCTTATGATCGCTAAATCCGTCAAGATAGATAACCGGCCCTATGGTATCGGGAGCAGTGGATAGAGCTAAATCAAGAATGTTAGAACCACGCGTATTCTGGCTAATCACTTGAAATAAATTGAAATCTAGTGTTAGGTTGATGAATTCTGTTGCAGCATGACTAGTTGAAGACAAAGAAGGCCAATCTATTTCAGGAAAATTAAAATCACCCAACAAGTAGATGTTGCTAGGTGAACTGTGTTCGACAGCGGCAGCAATGCTAGACCGAAGATCATGAATGAAAGAAGTCACACAATCGGGCGGACGGTAACACACTCCAAAAAGTAAATTCGAAGATATAGTTTTGCAGGCAACCCAAACTATTTCGAGGTCTGAGTTAGAATTGATAGCAGTGGATGGTAACGTTTTTTTAATACCAAGAAGCACCCCACCCCCTCTTTTATCTGCACGGTCATGTCTGTAGATATTGTAAGTATGGGCGTCTGGAAAGATTTCATTGTCTTTGATACCGGTGTGCAACCAAGTTTCAGTTAAAGCAACTATATCAGATTCACTGTCTTGCAAAAAAGAGCAGAGATGATCATGTTTAGGCATCAAGCTTCGGATATTAGAAAATGAAAGGGACAGCGTCGGAGCCTGGGGGCATGACGTGGACTGAGGACAATCGCGCAATCTAGGTGCATTGCCTAGATATGGTGATACTAATATGACCGAATCAGTGGCTCGGTCATACGCATATGTTGTTTGTCCATTCTAAGTTTATCAAATGCCACTTGGATTGTGACTTTGCAAATTTGGTCAACTTGCTTCTAGCCTCACGAGTTGTAGCGGAAAAATCCTCACGGATTGCAAAACTGGAGTCCTTCAATTTGTGGCCATTTGAAAGGATGTTCTGCTTGTCTTTAAAGAAGGTCATCTTGGCAATGATTGGTCTGTGCCTATCAGTTTTGAATTTGCCTAATCTATGAACCCTTTCAAACTGTGAAGCAGTCATAGATAAATCTAGGTGCTCTGAACAAAATGCAATGACTTTCCCTTCAGAATCTGCCCAGCTTTCGTCTTCCACATCGTCGATGCCAAAGAAAAGCAAGTTATTTCGGCGCAATCTATTTTCAGCATGATCACACCTTGAGTAAATACTAGAAAGCTGGGAAGAAATGGCTTGTATGGCATTGTCAGTTTCAAGAGAATTAGGCCTATCAAGTGAGGTTGCCGTTGCCTCGAGGGCTGCTACTCTCAACGTCAGCTGCTTGACTTCTTTATCGGTAGCATCCTGCCTTTCTTTAACACCTTTGATTTCATTAAGTAATACAGCTTGGCCAGCTTCAATTCTCTGGACAGTCAGCAAGAGGGCTTCCAATGTTTCTCTTTCAGTTGCATTCATAGGCCCAGGATTGCTTTCGATGTCACCCGACAGTGAGAGCAGCATACCATAAAAAAATAGGTAAAGGTGAGAAGGCAAAGACAATACACGCTTCAGTAGATCAATACACTCTCCAGGGCACGACACCGTAAATAGACAGTAATCACTGCTCTTCACACAGGCAGCGCCTTCCAAATAACTAACCTGCAAAATCCGCAGCGGTAAGATTTCCATGGCGTTCACGGTGCCGTGCCCGAGGTGGGTGTTTCCGGGCTTGCTCTTATATGCGTCGTCGATGTTAGAGATAGTAGCTGAAGATCCATGTTGCCAGATGAAAAATCGGTCGCCAACTACGTATGGCCAAAAAGCAGGCGAGAGCGAAGGTCGCTCAGCGGCAGCGGATGGCGATGAAGCAGCGGGATCCGGGAAGCAGCAGGAACCACATAGGAACGCGGCCTGCAAAATCCGCAGCGGTAAGATTTCCATGGCGTTCACGGTGCCGTGCCCGAGGCGGGTGTTTCCGGGCTTGCTCTTATATGCGTCGTCGATGTCGGAGATAGTAGCTGAAGATCCATGTTGCCAGATGAAAAATCGGTCGCCAACTACGTATGGCCAAAAAGCAGGCGAGAGCGAAGGTCGCTCAGTGGCAGCGGATGGCGATGAAGCAGCGGGATCCGGGAAACAGCAGGAACCACATAGGAACGCGGCCTGCAAAATCCGCAGCGGTAAGATTTCCATGGTGTTCACGGTGCCGTGCCCCTAAGACTCTTATCGTTAAGACTCTTATCGTTGAGGCGTATTTCGGGCTTCGAGTGGGGACCGGCAGTGACCTGTTTTCAGGCGGTAGCCCTAGGAGTCGCCGGCTTGTCCGGTGGCCTGTAGGCTGCCCACAGTATTACAGCAACAAAGCAGTTGCCTGGGCTGGTAGGGGACGTCCGGAAAGCAAACAGAAGCACCTCCACCAGATGTCACGCGGTAGTGGCAATGCCGTAGTAAAGCGAAAGAACTGGCGTTGCAATGCAAGAAACTGTTTTGGGCTCACTTGCGTCCACGAAGAAACCAAGTCAATCGACTGCGGCAATACCAGCCAGCACTATACCGCGGTCGTCGATGTACGAATTACCATCGCACCCATCAGCGCTCAGTTTAAAGGCGAAGTAGAAACATCTAGATAAAGCTGAGAATGATGACTAGCATAGCCTAAAACATTGTATAAACACACCCGAATAGTTGGAATCTCCGAGATACACCTGTGTGCATCTTGCGCGACAAAGAAAACGATTCGATACAGCTAGGTCTTGAGACAACGAGCATAAAGAACCAAGGAGCACAGAATCAATCCGTACGCTAGACTCACAGTCATAAGGTCACATGCGGGTGGATGCCCCCCAAAAAACATTAAAGATTTGAATGGTTCGCGCAAATATTAACTTTGTAGCGCTTTGCATTGCACCCATTAATTTAGCTCTACTACTTTCTACCTCACCATGGAGCTCGCGCTTTATTTATTTGCCCTTTTTCAGTCGCCGTTCTGCTGACGCAGCTGTGTCCTTTACGCACCAGCCGTGGCTTCAATGGGAAAAAAGGGGATTCTGTGGCATGTAAAGTGTGTAAGAATATAGAAGGCGGTGGAGGATGGAAGTGTATTGAATCGGGTGCCGTAGTAAGTAGGTTGCCATACAGTTAATTCTTTAACTGCGTTTCGATGGAGGCGAAATGGAATAGCGTCCGTGTGCTGTGCGATGTAAGTGCACGTTAAAGAACCCCAGGGGGCCGAAATTTCCGGAGTCCTCCACTACGGCGTCTCTCATAGCCTGAGTCGCTTTGGGACGTTAAACCCCACGCGCCAAACCAAACCATTTATTTCTTTAACAATAACCTGCTTATACCGTTAAGTAAGAAGCGATCCGGCAAATTCTTTGAGAGTACAGAAAATATCGCAGTGATATTGGTTTCCCTTCAATGGAATTTCGCTTGGTTCATGCCGCACATAGAAGGATCTTTGATGTTATACGTACCTGGTACTGCCCAGGTGGCTGCTAAGTTATTGCATTGTGCGCCAGAAAACTGCTGCCCGCAGCCCGTGTATCACGTTCAACACTGCGAGCATACTGGCGAACTTATTCTAAAATAATGAAGCTCTGCGCACGTTTCACAGCATTCCTCACTTAGTGCGCTCATCAAGACTTATGAAGGAGAGAAGCCAAATGCCAGCGAGGCCAACGAAAGCGTAGGGTATTTCTTAAATTTCATAGTTGCAAAAGACATGAATTGGTGCTGTAATAAATTAGGTAAACGGCAGTTAAATGCAAACTAGAGACAAAAACACGCGCCGATGGTGAGGCGAATCGCATAACCTCTGAATATTGCCTCCAGTGCTCCTACCAACTGAGCTACATCCACACCTGCCCAACCATCTATAGGGCGCAAGATGCCATATGAGGCATCGACAGAGCCTGTACGCGCATGGTAGATTGAAAGTCTTACGCCTGCAAGAATCTTACGACAATGCCTACAAAATGTTTCTTGCCTTTTCTAGGCTCTACTTTTCACTGCGATCGATGCAGCAATATTTCTTTTAGACTAACATAGCACATATGTCTGCAAGTTTCCCCGAAATAGGCAATGAGATTTCTGATAGTGCTATCAAAAGGTTAGTCCATGTTGTTTCTCTCCCAGACCAATACTGCTCGCGATGAACGAAACATTCCAAAAACAGGGGGCTTTTTTATTATAGTAAAGGTGCCCATTCGCAGCAATTATTGGATGAATGTCTCTAGAAATTTTCTTCAGTTGCCGCTCTATTAGATTTTAAGTCCAAGAGCACTGTGCTTCTCTCATAAGTTGACATAATAAGACCTGATTATACAGTTCAGTTCAGGCGTTCAGTCGTGTCCGACTCTTCGTGACCCTATGGACCATGTCACGCCACGCTTTCCGGTCTCTCACTATCTTCTTAACATCACATAACTTCATCTGCAGTGCCTCGAGGATGCCATCTAACCATCGCGTTCGCTGCCTACCCTTCTCCGGCGACCCTCAACCTTTCCCAACATCAAATCTTTCTCCAGCGACTCCTCTCTTCTCATCAGATGACCAAAGTAGCTGAGCTTTAACTTTAGAATTTGACCCTCCAATGAGCAGTCAGGGTTTATGGTCGACAATATCGACTGATTTGATCTTCTGGCAGTCCAAGGAACTCTCAAGAGTCTTCGCCAGCACCACAATTCAAACGCGTCAATTCTTCGGCGGTCAGCCTTTTTCACAGTCCAACTCTCGCATCCATACATCACAACCGGAAATACCATAGCACGAGTTATACGGATCTTGGTTGGCAGACTAATGTCTCTGCTCTTTACTAGGCGGTCAAGGCTAACCATTGCTCTCTTTCCCAGAAGCAAGCGTCTCCTAATTTCATGGCTGCAGTCTCCTTCCCAGGTAATCTTGGAGCCCAAGAACAGAAAATCTGTCACAGCTTCCACTTCTTGTCCATTGGATGCTCCAGGACTTGATAGGGCAAGACGCCATGATCTTTGTCTTTTTAATGTTCAATTTAAGAACAAACTTCTCACTCTCTTCTTGTACGCGCATCAGAAGTCTCTTGAGTTCCACTTCACTTTCTGCCATTAAAGTGGTATCATCCGCATATCTAAGGTTGTTGATACGTTTTCCAGCAATCTTCACTCCAGCTGAAGACTCGTCCAGACCGGCCTTCCTCATGATGCGTTCTGCATATAGGTTAAATAGGCAGGGCGACAATATGCAGCCTTGCCTCACCCCTTTCTCAATTGGAAACCAATCAGTAAGACCATGCCCAGTTCTGACTGTAGCCTCTTGCCCTTCATACAAGTTCCTGAGGAGACAGATGATGTGAATTGGAACTCCCATCTCTTGGAGAGCTTGCCACAATCTGCTGTGATCTACGCAGTCAAACGCTTTCGCATAATCAATAAAGCCGAAGTAAATGGGTTTCTGGAACTCTCTTGCTTTTTCAATGATCCAGCGAAGGTTGGCAATTTGGTCTCTAGTTCCTCTGCCCTTGCGAAACCCAGCTTGCACGTCCGGAAGCTCCCGATCCACATACTGCTGCAGCCTACCTTGGAGGATTTTCAACATCACCTTGCTAGCATGCGAAATAAGCACGATCGTGCGGTAGTTGGAACAATCTTTGGCACTGCCTTTCTTTGGAATGGGGACGTAAACTGACCTCCTCCAATCCTGTGGCCACTGCAGGGTTGTCCAAATCTTCTGACATAATGTATGCAGAGTGTTAACAGCGTCGTGGTTGAGGTTTTGAAGCAACTCAGCTGGAATACCATCAATTCCTCTAGCTTTGTTCTTAGCAAGGCTGGCTAAGGCCCCTTCAACTTCACTCTTCAGGATGCCCGGCTCGAGATCAGTAATGACAACCGTCTCATGTTGGGTTTGCACATCCGGGTCCTTCTTGTACAGTTCTTCTGTGTATTCCTGCCACCTCTTCTTGATCTCTGAGGCTTCAGTGAGGTCCTTGCCTCGTTTGTGCTTTATCACGCCCAGCTTAGCACAGAAGCTTCCTTTGATATCTTTGATCGTCTTATACAGAACTCTTGTGTTCCTTAATTGGCTGTTGTCCTCAACTGCTTGGCACTGTATGTTCAGGAAGGCATTCTTATCTCTCCTTGCTATTTTCTGAAAATCCGCATTGAGAACCTTGTATCTTTCTCTTTCCCCCATAACTTTTGCCGTCCTCCTTTCCTCAGCTATTTGCAAAGCCTCTTCAGATAACCAGTTTGCTTTTTTGCATTTCTTTTGCTTTGAAACTACCTTAGTAGCAACTTGTATTATATCACGAACATCAGTCCACATCTCTTCGGGCTCTTTGTCTTCTAGATCTAATTCTTGAAATCGATTCCTCACTTCCACAGCATATTCTAATGGAATTTGATCCAGATCATACCTGAAAGGCCTTCTAGTTTTCTGCGTTTTCCTCAATCGAAGCTTAATTTTGGCAACAAGAAGCTGATGATCGGCGCCACAATCGGCCCCAGGCCTTGTTTTTACTGCTTGTATAGCGCTTCTCCATCTCTGCCGGCAAATAATATAATCGATCTGATTCCTGTACAGACCGTCCGGTGAAATTCATGTGTACAGGCGCCTCTTGTGCTGTTGAAAATGAGTATTCGCAAGGTCAGGTTGTTTTCTTGACAAAACTCTACTAGCCTCTGCCCAGCAGAGCCCTCAGCGGTTGTCTATTTTCACAGATTCGAAAGCAGCCCTGCAAGCCTAAAAAGCGGCTCTTCGCCGTAGAGCCCATGCACAACTCTTTGTGGAAATACGAACATTCATCAATGTACAAATAATGGAGGACATGACATCATCTTCCAATGGGTTCCTGGACACAGCGGCATAGCGGGCAATCTTCGGGCGGACGAGGTCACACGAACAGCCCACCCAGATGGCGATTGTGTGTTGATTCCCTTTTCCAGGGCAGACGCAGCGGACAGGCTTCTCGCACTTGCGCGGCAACACACACTCTCCTTGTCGAATTCTGGCCAGTTTGTGAATTGCCGCTTGAAGTTCCTGGACCCTGACCTGAAGCTCCGGCTTCCACCTGGCCTACCCCGAGGCGAAGAAACTTTGCTGTGCCGCCTGTGGGTTGGTGTAGCATTCACAAACTCGTATTCTTTTATGATAGGTATTTCAAACAGCCCTGCATGTACACACTGTGGGTGCGACGAGGCTATATAGGCCACATTCTTTGTAGGTGCCCCATATACAGCGAGCAAAGACAGTGTCTGTGCCGTACGCAGGAGCATCTAGATGGAGGCCCATTGACTGAAATTAAGCTTTTTGGTGCCTGGCCACGGCAATCGTCTGTGGTGAAGGCCTCCCAGGCACTGCTCCGCTTTATGAAAAGCGCAGGCCTAATAGAAAGACTATGAGTTTGCTGTTATATTAAGTGATATGACTCTGACGTGATGGGGTGTGGCATGTCTGTGATGTGACTGTACTAACTTCAACCATCCCTCTGTCACAACTTTTATATCCACTCACCCCCTTCCCCCAGTGCAGGCTAACAAACCGATTGCTTTTAGCGGTTAACCTATCTGCCTTTCCTCCTCATCTTCCTCCTCCTCCTCAAGCCCCTGGAACTGCGACGCCTGGTTGACTGCGAACAACCGGCTATTGCGCTTCCACTGCAGTGAGGCCGGCCACATTCTGCGCCACTGCCCATCCGACGAATCGGTTACCCCAGACGTATAGTCTACGCCCCACAACCGCACCCAGGTGAACGATCGCAAGAAAATCGAGAACTATCTGCGTAGCGGAGAGTTTGCGCCGCAAAGCCGCCGGATCAGGTCCCCATCGCCGTACAGGGCCCGCTTTGCGTCGCCAGGCTATAATACGATGACTGTGCGAGAAAGGCAGCTGCCAAGCCACCGTAGGGGAAACTAAACGCGGCAGCCTTTGGAGGGGAGGTTGCTAAACGGCGAACCAACGATTGAATTATAGGAAGGGAAAGGCGCGGTAACTGTCTCACTTGTTTTCTGTGGACACCTCAACCGCACCGTAAGGAAAGGGAGGAAGGTGGGAGTGAAAGTGGAAAGAGAGAAAGAGGAGCTGTAGTGGAGGGCTACGGAGTAATTTCGACCACCTGGGGATCTTTAACGTGCGCTGACATCGCACAGCACACGGACGCCTCTTCGTTTCGCCTCCATCGAAACGCAGCCGCCGAGGTCGGATTCGAACCTGGGTGCTCCGGCCCAGTAGTCGGGCATCTTACCACTGCACCACCCCGGCGGGGCTGCGAACTAATGGAGAACTAACGAAGATCCTTCACCGCCGACAACGAGCGGACACTCCAACCAATAACCCACCGCAACACACGACGAGGAAAGCAACGACCACACGACCTCACGTTAAACACCATCGCCAAGTGAAGTGACAACGGTGTGGCCAGGTCGCGACATGAGCAAACGACAAAGTAGAGACCGTACACCGAAGCCAACATGCAATACGAAAACACGAACAAGGAATCTCGCCGCTGCTGCCGACGGTAATACGCTTACCGCCGTAGTGGACACCGAGTCCGACTATTCTGTCATCAGCGGAGCTCTCGCCCCCCAGCTCTAGAAAGTGATGACCAATTGGGATGTCCTGCTAATCTGCACCGCTAGTGGTAACCTTAAACGCTGTCGGAGCGATGCACCGCAAGGGTTCGATTAAGTGGACGTACTTACCCTACTGACTTCGTCGTACTGTGATGCTAGCGCGAGATTATTTTGAGTATCACGTCGCGATGAAAGTCCTCGGTGGAGAATTGACCATACCACTCCGATCAAGCGTCATCGTCACTGTGGGTACAAAAGAAGTCGAAATCGCTGAAAGGGTTGTCGAAGGAAACACCCAATTGTCAGTGGATAGAGAACTTGGCATCGCAACAGGCATCGCCCATTTCCTAAATGGAAAAGCTCAGGGGCTGGTACCCAACTTCACTTAAGAATACCGGCAGCTGAAAAAGGGAACAACGATCACCTTCCTGGACAAATTAGCAGACATAAGCTATGCCTTCGTCCTCCCCGACGAGCCCGAGAAGGACGAAACTGACCAAGGCCACCATCCCAGGTTCGATAAAAATCCAGCACTGCCCCGAAGTAGGCAAGGCCAGACAAGGGTCATTCATAAGAATTACAGCGAATGTTGTGCGACAAACTTCTTTCGCCAAGCACCGCATCATCACGGATAAACACGCCAAACACCTGCCCTAAGGCCCCTACCGTGTATCCTCACGAGAAGGCCAGGCCATCCGTGATCAAGTAGAAGAAATGTTCGGGAAGACTTTATCCGGTCATCAAGGAGCTCCTGGGCGGTGCCAGTGGTTTTGGTAAAAAACAAAGACGACGCCCTTCGCTTCTGCGTCGATTGCCGGCACTTGAATAGCATAACGAAAAAAAGGCGTCTACCCTCTCCCCCACATCGACGACACGCTTGACCGGTTATGGAACGCTGAATGCTATATATCGATGGACATCAAGAGCGGGTATTGGCAGATTGAGGTCGACGAAAGAGATCGCGAGAAAACTGCATTCCTCACACCGGACGGCCAATTTGAGTTCAAAGTGATGCCATTTGGCCTCTGCTCCGAACCAGCATAGTTTCAATGGGTAATGGGCACTGTGCTGGTCGGCTTGAAGTGCGTGATTTTTCTGGTAAACATGGATGATGTCGCTCTCTTCTCTTAAAGCTTTGAAGACTCCTGAAATGATTCGGACAGTGCTAGAAGCAATCAAGACATCATGCCTAACCTTGAAACCAGAGAAATGCCACTTCGCCTACGAAGCACTACGGTTCCAAGGTCCCATCGTTAACAACGATGGTGTTCGCCCTGACCCGGAGAAAACAGTTACGAATTGACAGCTTCCACAGCAGCCAACAAGAAAGTTTGACGTAGATTTTGGCTGTGCGCTTACTATCGGCGACTTGTCAGGAAATTTTCGCGCATCACTCAACCTTTGACGCAGCTTACAAAGACTGACTACCTTTAAATGAGAACCGCCGCAATGTGATGCTTTCAAGGAACTTAAGTGCCGCTTACAGTCCTCTCCTTTTCTTGGGCACTTTTATGAAATGGAGGAGACAGAAATTGATACTGAAGCAAGCAGCGTTGGCCTTGCAGTGTTCTTGTTCACAAAATTGACGAACAGAATAAAAGTTATCACGCACGCTAGCCGTTCCCTATCAAAAGCTGAAGCCAACTATACGACAACGGAGAAAGAATGCATTGTGTAGAACAGCGCGAAAAACGACAGGGACGAAGGACGACAACAAGACTAGCGCTGAACGAGAAAGAATGCCTTGCATCATTTGAGCCAAATCATAATTTCGCCCCTATATTTATACTGACGACCGTTCAGGAATGTGACCGACCATCATGCTCTGTGCTGGCTCGCCAACTTATAACATCCTTCCGGCCACCTTGCGCGATGGAGCCTGCGTCTTCAAGAATTTGACATCGTAGTCGTCTACAAGCCTAGCCACAAGCATTCTGATCTAGACTGCCTCTCACGAGCCCGCGTTGACGCGCCGCCGAAAAAAAGACTACGAAGACGCTTCCTTGGCACCGGTCAGCGAGAGCCGTTTTGCAGAGCAGCAGCGCTCGGACCCTGAATTGAAATCCCTAGGTGGCAAGACCGCTTCTCCTCCGACTGTGTTCAGGCATCCGTTGTCATCCTTCGCGTTACACAGCTTCTTAGTGAAGAAGATCTTCGCGCCCAACAGAACGACATATCTTCTTGTCCTGCCGAAGGACACGAGTTTACTAAGCCATTACCCAATAATTTCAACGTTTGGCGATTGAACATTTTAAAAGTGTAGGCTAGACCCAGAGGGTTTAAAACTGTGCTCGAGGTGCCATCTGCCATTCTGTGCTGGCTTACGCGTAAATGCGCTCCATGCTCGGCTAGCCGAAGTGGAAATATTTCCCTAATTGCCAGTCACAGCTGGATATCTGCTTTGCATAAAATTGATATTTCTTCTGAAGGTCCTGTTGTCAATCCTCGCTATACAAAGAACCTATGCAGAAGCATACACAGCCCCTGACTGGGAACTCAAGGTGCATGTTATAAAAGAACGAACTTTGGGGCTTCACTCCATCATTTTACGATATTATAGATTCTATCTTACGTGAACTATAACGGTGCCCTTCAAATGAATTTTATTGAGTACCAGTCCGCAGCTGCAGCTATTAGCACGACAATGAAAAAGCTGCTGTTCAAAATTTGTGTAGGGCTTAGACTGATTCGTTGCAGCTTTCTATAATGTAACAATATCACGTGCTGTGACAAAGCTTGGAATAGCTGCTAATTCATTTCACAATGAATTGTGGCTTAGAAATCAATATCTAAAGGCTCTTTAAAACCGACACTGAAAGGCTACTCGTAGGCGTAGCTTATTTAAGCGGTGCCCTAATTTTATCTTGGGGACCTCGCTTACAATCCATAGCTGAATAACGTGGAAAGCTAATCATGGATGTAATGAATCAGACAGCAAGGGCGATAAGGGAAGTCCTAGTCAAAATCTGCAACATAAATGAAAATTGGAGTGCGTGTAATTCAAAAGGAAGATAAGAGACGGTTGATAGGAATAACC
The DNA here is from genome assembly GCF_055883805.1 of Amblyomma maculatum. Taxonomy (NCBI): domain Eukaryota; kingdom Metazoa; phylum Arthropoda; class Arachnida; order Ixodida; family Ixodidae; genus Amblyomma; species Amblyomma maculatum. The sequence continues at coordinate 87,403,009 of NC_139353.1, read as the reverse complement.
GACTGAATCCGAAGGGAAGTGAACCATATCGCATGCATATGAGGTGAGAGCTAAGTTTTATATCCAAGATATTCACTTCTGCTTCCGCGTTTGACATAAGTGACAGGTCGTAAATAAAGTATTATCAACAGCTGGAGGCAGATTTTTCCCTACACCTAGTCCTTGGCAGGCATCAACTCCCGGCCAATTGGAACTGCTGAGAAAATCAACTTTTACCGTCTTACTGACAAATAATGTTCTTTTTCTGTCGGTCTCTTTTCTTCCGAAAACAAACTGAACGCGTTCCACGCAAAACTGTGCCACAAAATTGGTGCTAAGCAACTGGTTTACCACCACCATAACCATTGCTTGGACTGCACGCACTGCAAGGCGAAGGCCTTTCCCACGTTTCTCCGAATAACCTACTTTTGTGTTAGCTGCACCCATTTCAATCCAGCAAACTTTGCTAGCCTAAACTTCGCGCCTAATTTTCTACCACGTCCTGGTACGCTTTCTTTCCCTTGCACTCGAATGTGCTACCCTAAGCGATCATCAATTAACCTCGTTACGCATGTTCTGCCCATGCACATTTCATTTTCTTGAGTTCGTCTGGAATGCCATCACCTCATTATATCTCTCTGCTGCACTCTGCACGCTTACTATAACTCCTGTTGCTACACCTGCCCTTATACGTTCTATAGCTATATGTGTTGTCTTCAACTTGAATACAACCCTTCACTTTACTCTCCATGTTACTGGTGTGTAGATGAGTATCGATAAGGTGCACCTGTTATACTTTCTTGTCGAACTATACCTTTAAGCTGCTGGTCAACATCTGCGAGTATTTGCCAAGTACGTTCGATCCCAATCTCATCCTTCTAGTTATTTTCGTTTCGTTATCTACTTCAGTGATTACTACATGTATAAACGGTGGTGTGCGGTGGTCTAGTTTCGACGCAGTCTATTTAGCAATTTGACTGTTTATTGTAACAGCCTTAGAAGTATTACTAACGAAGCTACAGACAGGAATCCAATATATTCATTCAACCACAACTACTACATGAGATTTCGCACACAGGTAAAATGAGAACAAACTTAGTGAGAAATGTATCGTGTCCAAGCTGTTTTAGCCGGGCAACTTTGATCCGGTATAAACCTCATATCGCAGTTATCATTGTTGTATATGCATACATACGCAGGCGCATGCTCGTAAGGCATAGCGCAAAACCGGGCATACCTATCCTGTTATGAGATGGAAATGGACGCGCCGCTTCGTTATACAGTTCAAACTCGACCGATCGCGTCAGTTGCGTCGCTACAATCATGCAGACCAGACACGAAGCATCACCGCCACCGCCGCCCATCCGAACACAATCGAAGTGCCAACATTCGCGTACCCGCAGTCGTGGTGGAGGTCTGGAAGCGACATCGCCGTCTCCAGATAGACAAATGCAAGCATATTTAGCCATTTTGTGGTCACCATGGCGACCTGCGATGAGCTGGTGTTTGCAACGCTGAATCTGCGAAGCCTTAGGTCTCATCAGAAGCAGGTGGAACTTTGCCCACGTTTCAGCAGCAAGCACCTCGATTTTGTCGCCGTCCAGGAAACAAAGATTGGGAGTGAGCACGATACACAGAGGGCACTAGACCCTTTTTTTCTGATTATAATGCTGTTATTGTAACGCATGCTGTTGGTTTGTCAGAGGGTTGCTTCTTGTTTTTACAAAGGCTCTCCTTTTTTTCTGCGTTACCTTACTATACCAACTCTGAAGGGCGGCTAATAAGCTGTGATGTTTTGCTCTAGAGGAAGCCATGTAGGCTGACCACTATTTATGCGTCCAATAATGCAACTGAGCGCGTGAATATGTTTGAAATCATAGCTCTACTCCTAGGTCGCGATAGGAATGTTGTGCTAATTGGAGATTTTGTGTATGTCGCATGAATGATCGTGCCCTGCCTAGTGCACACATAGACAGAAGTGGGGAAGTGTTGTTGCATGTCGTAGATGACGCAGCACTCATTGACACAGGGGTTTCATGTCATGCAACTAAACTATTCACGCCGATCCAGGAGAACTCGCACGCACGCCTAGCCGAGATTTATGTTTCTTCCTCTCCGGTTTCCGTGATCTGGGGTTAACAAAAGTAAATACAGCATTAAATTTTACACAAATCACACAGAGAGACAAACAGGACGGCCGCGTGTGTTTTGTGTAAAATGTAGCGCTTGTTTCCCTTTTGTTAACACCATTTCACACCAACTAGCCCAGCAAGAGGTAGAGTTCCCGTGATGTGTTGTGTGAAACTATCGGTTTCATTTTCAGATCACTATATGGTGCTTGTTCAGCTCGGCGGGAACATACTGTTGAAACTTTAGGCCGCAGTGGGAGCTTTGGAAGCTAAATTGTTCGCTTTTAAATGACCACCAATTTATCTTTCGAATATGCTCACAACTGCAAGCATGTTTCACAGGTGTCGTGATCAGTTTTAAGCAGAGGACAGGACGAACAAATTTTTCGTATATTGAGAGTATCAGCAGTCCAAACAAAAAATTATGTGCAGTCATTATTTTCGCACCATTTGGTGATCCAGAAAACATAAAAGTGACAAGTTATTTTTAATGGCAACAATTGCATGGTTAAGTGAATTTACTGAAGAAGTGACAGAGAATCAGTGTAGAAATGAATGGCTGCAGTGAGAAGGTCCCCATTGCGAACATAATCAACAGCGAAACGGAAGGCTGTAAGTTCCGCTTCATATGCACTGGAAGGCGGCTGCAAATAATGGCGATGGACAACTAATATATTTGGATTGATTAAAGCACAATAATATCGGCACACACAGAGTGCTTTATGAACGAGCGATCAGTATACGTACGCAGTGCGTGTTGAGCAGAACAAAACATGGCTTTCTTATAGACGAGTTTATATAATGAACCTTAAACTTCAGTGAGGAATTAATGGTCCAGGCTTTAACAAAGCCGCGTTTCAGAACGGTTATATTTAATGTTACCATATACTGTAGCTTGAGCTCAGCACATAACTCATATATATGAATTAGCAATGAAAGAACATTTGGAGAACATGAAGCGCAGGTGTGCGCACGCTGGCGTAGGCGCCAGTAAGAGCGAGGAGTGGTATTCGTTGCATTGATAGGACGCGGTCTCGTAACCGAGCATAGTGGCTTGTGGGCAAAGCTTGAAGCGGCCTATTGTACTGGCGGGTTCGGCCGTCGAATGTTTTTCAATGGTCCCTGCCTCTTGGGTGAAATCTGCCATGGTTTTCGGTGGCTGGCGTAGGATGCCGCGAAGAGTTCCTTTACAACCGGATCAGATAATTGACCTTGTTACCCTCGGTCATGTTGGGATCGGTGCGGTGGAAGAGACGTTTCATCTCTTGGACGTACAACAGGACAGACTTATTCAGGAGTTTAATTCGGGATTGAAGGTGGGTGTGGGCTCTTCTTTTATGTCACTTACAAAATCCGTCAATAACTGCGTCCTAAATTTCCGCCAATAATCTCAAAAAGTCTAACTATTTTGGACCCAAATGCGAACGCAATCCTAAAGAGCACAGTAGACTTGCCTTAGCTTGCCTTCCTCGTTCAAGGCGTTCGCCCTTGCCACGATTCCAAAAGATACAGTCTTCCGCATCCTTATATGGCCATATTTGAAAGCAGGGGAGGCTTAAAGGGTTGGACAAAAACCAAAGTTGCTTTTTCGCCGACAGCTGGCATCTTCGGGGGTACGCACAATGCCGCGATTCATCATTTCCACCAGATATCACTTACTAGTGACAAACCCAAAGAACACAAACGAGTCTGGGAGTGCTCTAAAGAAAACATTTATTGATCTGACTTGCGCCCAGAAAAAAACAACTAAACAGCTCGGCGGCGGTGGTAGCAACAACCGTGCTTTGTGATCATGGAACTAAGAATTCCCGTCGCACTCGTCAACGCTCAACATAAATACGGCAAAGAAACATCTAGATAAAGCCGCGAAGCGACTACTGGCATAATCTGGAACATTGTAAAAATGCACACGAGTGGCAGGAATATCCAAGATACGACTCGGTGCATCTTGCGCCAGAAATAAAATAATAAAGTGGCGTCTGGCGACAACGAGCATGAACAATGAATACAGGAATGATCCATGCGCTAGAATCAGAGTGATAAGGACGCTTGCGGGCGGTTGTCGAAAAAGAAAAAAATATTGATTAGAATGGTTTGCAGCAATATTTACTTCGAACGCATCAATTTTTTCTTTATAATATTAGGCTTGGGTATAAGCTACATGGGGTTGTTTACAAATTTCCTGCTGTCGGAACTTTCCCCGTCAATAACATTTTTAGTGCAAGTTAACCACTGGCAGCTGATGCTGTATTTTTATTTTATGACATCCTCCCAGAGAATGCTAAGAATTTGACTGCCAATGCATTAAATGGCCTTGCAGAGAAATATCAAGATAATTGTCCTAGCCATGTTGCCATTTTTAAAGATGCTTTTCAGCAGAATGAAAATGCAGCTGTTGGAATATACTCTCGCGATCTTGACAGAATTTATTCCTTTCGGGTACCTCACATTACGCTATTTTAGTTGCTGAGTTTCTGGCCATTGAGTTGGCCTTAATATATATTCCTTGTAATATCTCTAAAGTTATTTTGCTTTCTGACGATCTTTCCCTCTTGACAGCGCTCGAAAATTTGAGGGATGCTAAGATTTGCCATTCTGTTTATTTTTTTAGTCCTCATCATATTGCAGAAGTGCTTTCACTGGGTCCCGGGCCAGTGTGGCATTGCATCTAATGAGAGTTCAAATTTTTTTCAGAGTCCGCCCTTATTGGACCTACTGTCGCGTGCGTCCCAAATACCGTCTACGTAACTATAGCACACATTTTACGTTTCCAACGTCTCCATTACCTGAGTCATGAGCCCTTGCTTGCTACAGCGGACTTCCGACACCTGAAATGGCCTTGGCGTGAAGGCATATGTAGCTCAAGGCAAAGTGAGGTGTCCATGACTAACTTGCGTTGCAGAATACTGAAACTAAATCTTTATTTATGCCGTCGGGTCTATCCTTGACCAGCCTCTGTGAGTCCTGTGGAAAAATTGAATCCATAAACCATTTTTTCGGCGGTTCGAATCTCTCCGTAAAATTTAGCTGGAGACTCTGTTTGCTAGATTAGGGTCTCCTTTAACGATTCCAGTTCACGTTTCCTTCACGGCAGGCGTCACAGAATATGCTTTGAAGCCAGTGTGTTTCTCTTCATGGTTATACAACTTCATCAGACGGATTCCTAAGCTAGGTGAGACTTCATTGCCTTTTCTTTTTCTTTTTACTTTTTCTTCAAATTTTAGTTCAACACTCATAATTATCTAAATACTCCACTCCTTGTCCACATATATTTAGTATCAGCAATGTACCCTGCCAATCTCAAGCCATGTGTATGGGCACCATCACCATCATCATCATCAACATCAGGCAGGCTGGTATTTACTAAACCCGCCTCATGCCATCGGACATCTCTCTGTTCCCTTTTCCTGTGTCTATCGGCTTCCCGCCCGTAATAGTATTTATTTTTAATTTCGATACAAGTTTTTTGTTTTAGGTAACTACATCCAAACTTTTCTCTGGTAAGTTTTTTTTATAAATTGGTTGAATTGGATGCTAAAACAGGAGTTAAAACGATTTGGCATTTACGCGTTGTTCCGTGAGGAAGAGGCGCACCTTATCTCTACTGTTTTTTATGCCCAATTGTGATAGACATTAAGTACGTTGCTCCAAATGTAAGATATCATGTTTGACCCATGAGTATTTTTGCTACTTTATGCGTTTTTGGAACGTACCTTTAAATGCATTAATGTACGGTTATGTTCAAAATAGGAAGTCAACAATGCTTACGCCTACAGAGTTTTTAAAGCTGAAGGAAGTTTTGCGATTTTTTGTGTTTCTGAGCTCATCATGGGCCTCGTAAAATGGAAAGTTCCATTGTGCGATTTCCCCGCTATGTTAGCTGTTGAATAGCCCAGTTCCTTAATTTTGTAGAAAGGTAAAACGAAATAATAATATGAACTGGCATTTGGAGGCGTGCGTGTGGATGTTTCTACCACTTGCTTCAAGTTCAGCAAAATGCAGTGAATAGCATCAGGCCCCATTTCGATAAAGCAATGACGTTTGCAGCGACCTTAGTTGATTTTTGGAACATTAAAATCCCCACACAGGATAGTATGGGCGTACTGTTTTGCAGTGCAAAATCATGAAACCATGAAATGATTACAGTAAACGGAGTTCAGCACTTTGTGGTCTGTAGAACGCACCAAGTAGGACATTATGAGTACATAAATGACAAGTATCGAAAGCATTGCGGCATTTCTTGCGTGCCTTATCGTAATGCACACTTGATGCCTTTTTAGTACAACTGCTACACAACCGCCTCAGGAATTCCTGTCATGAGGAATTACAGCAGGGGGACATCTGCACAATACGTATTAAGGATCCCTTCAAGATCCTCCGTTTTATTGAAAACGTCCCTATAAAGCATCCGTACTCTCGACTTAGTTGGTGGAATTGGTGCAGTAGAACAGAAATTATTAGAGATTGGGTTTTCAAAACACAGTGAAACCAAATATTGCCGACAACTCAATTTTCTATGCTTTTCGCTTTCCAATTTCAGTCGCTCGCTGAAGGCCTACTGCGGGACAATGAAAAGAGCCGACATAAGCATGGAACTAAGACTTCGAGGAAGAGAGAGAGAGAAAAAACATTTTATTGCCTACTGGTGTGGGCCGCAAGCCCGGGCCAGGCACGACCTCACTGCACTAGATGTGTGACAGTCAATGTCGTTGCAGCACATCCGCGGCTCGTGATGGCGGTCTTCTGCCGATGAGGGTACGTCGCGCGCATTAAGACCTCCTATTCCCCCCAGATTGAGAGCTCCGAGCCCGGTGGGGGAGGATCAGCCGGGAACTCCATCAGGATATGTATTAGTGTAGCGCTGGGATCAAAGCGCAAGAAACAAGATGGGGTGAAGGCACCTGCGTGCATGCGGGATAGATAGTGGGCGTGGGGAGGGTTGGGGTCTTCAGGTGGCGTCATTGGATTTGGTGGTGGATAATAAGGGATGGGTAGGGTTGGGGTAGAGCTAACGCTCGGCTCGATAGACCTGGTCAGCTAGCTGAAGATATGCATGCGCTGTATCGAGTTGTCCAGGCCTGTGTCCACCGCCACCCGGTTTATAAGTCCTCGGGCATGGATATCGCCAGCTTCGTTGCCAGGATTTCCCGAGTGCGCAGGTACCCATATTAGCTCCACTTGGCGGGATGTTTGAGGAGAAACCGATGCTAGCAGGCGGAATGAAGTTTCATGAATACTGCCTCTGACGAAATTAATCAACGCAGATTTGGAATTGGAAAGAATGTACCGAGCTTCAGTGGGGGCGATGGCAGCAGCTATCGCAGCTCTTCTGATTATGGGGTCGAGGTGGGGCGCAGCGAGACAGGGAATAGTGGGCACGCGGTCTTGTCCACAACTGCCACTTCAGAGAACGTGCCGGCGCAAGCCGCGTCCAGCCATATGGCATCCTCTTCGGAGCCGTAGTATTTGTGTAGGGTGCGTGTGCGGGCCGCTCTGCGTGCGGTGTGGTAATCGGGGTGTGTGTTGCATGTGAAGGATTGGACTAGGAGGTTACGGAATATGGGTTTATGGAGGGGGAGATGCTCTGAGTGGTTGACGGGTATTCGGATAGGTATCCTATCAAGTATGTGTCAACCTGTAGCAGTTTTAGTGAGCCGTAGGTATAGAGCTTGTTTGTGAACTTCAGTAAGCTCGTTTATATGTTATGGAGTCCTAGTAGTAGGCGTTTTGAGGTTTGTGTATTTTGGAAGAGATGAAGAGCGATTTTGCATGCTTTCCTGAGGAGGGCTTCTAAGTTTTAGATATGAAAATGTATACAAGAAGCGGCTCAGTAAGAAGGCGTAGATGTCGAGGCAGATGTCGTCTCCTTTAAGGCCATAGTGTTTGGTGGAGACGCGCCGGATGAGATGTGGTAGTGCAGTTTAGCTTTTAGGCTTTTGATGATTAAACTATTATGTCCGGTTGTTTGCAAGTGGAGCCCAAGGATACGTATGGTGTTTACCTCGGGTATAGGCTAACCCTACAGAGTTATGTTGTTGGATGTTGCAGGAAGGGTGCGAGGTTTTTAGCGTATAATCATGCAAGACATCTTGCCATAGTTTCCTTGTCGCTGAAAAACTTTTCCTGGAGTTGACGACCTCTCTTCCATGACTAAGGCCGTGTGGGCGCCGCGCAGGAATGCAACGAGGAACAAAGAGACCGAGCACAGGGCGGGAGAGGACACTTTCCTTTGCCACCATGCACCGCAAGAATTGCACTTTTCTCCTGAGCCCGCGAGTTGAATGCCACTTTCTCTCCATCCGCTGGCGACCTCCAATAGCAAGGAGCGACTGGCGTGTCGTTCATTTCTTTCCTGCCTATATTTGGCTACATGACCTCAAATACTTCATGTACGCAAAAAATAATGCCCATGGGCACGAGCAAACGCGGTCCGTTACCGCTTTCTTGCCAAGCCCTGGAAGGGTCCATGAAAAGCAATTTACTAGGATTATGAAACGCGCACTAGCAATAGGTATCCCATCAATTCTATATGCAATGCAAACGTTTTTAAGCTAGCTTCATTAGACCAAGACACATGGAGATCGAAAATCGTGATCATCCTCTTCCCCTAAACTCAACCCACGCCATCGCGCAAGAACAAGAGAAGAAAACAGGTCGAGGCAGCACGCCACCATGCCGCGTACCGCTCGCGTAACTTTGGGGCGTCCAATGAGCGGGTGCGCCCAGCAGCCCCTCTGACGTCAGTGCGGAAGCTTGCGCGGCGATGGATCGGCCAAATCGGCGGAGATTTCAAATATGACTAGAATACTAACAAAGACCACCTCTATAAATTGCTTGCATTAGACTGTTACCGCAGCATTTCAATGCCCTTTAAGCACGTAGCTTAAGTGTTGCCAAAGTTTTGCCGGTCCAGAAGCGGCTAAAATCGTCACGCAGTAATACATAGGCATACCTGGGAGATTTGTACAGAGATAGTCATCAGGCGCATGCCTCCGTGAATATTACATGGCAATAACAACTTTTGTTGCAGTAAACCCAGAGAGGTTTTGCCAAACCTACACTCTAAATTTATGGCACCGAAGTAATAGGACTGAGAAAATATCCTCCCTTTCGTCCGCGCTTTCTAGCTACGCGTCACGTTCATTTTGCGAGTGGTAACAGTGGGTACAAACGACGGACAAGATAACCTCACTTATGAAACCGATGACTGAAAGCAGTAAAGAAACTGTCTTCGCATTGCAATTCTCAAAAGTCTTCTTTGCGGACGAAGCTCGTCAGGGCACTCGTGTTGTACTGCGTGGTAGGGCCAGAATGCGACTCTACTGCAGAATTGCCTCAACTTCCAAGGAATCGTGTTTTTGTAGAACACTAAGCGCGGCAGCTGTACACTTCTCTTGCTTCGTGCACTTGCGATGTAGACGTCGTAATGATCTGACTTTTATGATAAGATATGCGCGTTGTGCGTCATTCTAGGAGAGAGACAATAATCATTAGACTGGCTTATGTGGAAAACACCCGCTTTGTCCAGCCGCTTGCCCAGCTTTGTCCACTGCCGACTCTATAAAAGGTTTCATGTTACTGCTAATGGAGGCACGATTACAATTGCGCTGTCAAACATTTGCTTCTTCCTGCACGTTCCTGGCCGGCAAAGCTGTGTGCCCTGCTTTGATGTACCCAATGGCTAATTGAGCAGACCAAAGCACTACACTTTCTCGAAGCAATATGACGGATATTTCAGCAATATTTTGTTCAATACGTTGTATTTATTTTCATTACTGCAGGCCGCGTTATGGGGTCCAAGCAAGTGGCCATACAGAACATTTAAATTTAGCACACAGCACAAATAATATTCCCCTTTTGACAATAGCGCGTGCCTAAATAAATCCAATGTTACTAACTATTCGAAATGCCTGACTAAGCAAAAAAACAATCTACAAGCGGAATGTTAACCCGAGGTGCACACCATTTTGCGTACTGCTTTTTGTCATGTCATCACCGTTTTGCAAATGCTTCTAAGCGACGAAACATTTCCCGCACGCGAAGAAATTACAAGCCGGTAGGAAACGCGGCGGACGAAATTACTCTGGATCACTCCCCAGTGATGTATCTTTCTTTTCTTTTACCACATCCTACAAAATGGTTTTCATGGAGATGCAGTAAACGTTTTCAGTTTTCAGATAAGGGAATAGACGAAAATTGGCTTTAAGGAAGCGTAAAAATATTGAAGGCAATGAAGGTGTGTCACTGCTCTCTATAGCTTCCACGAGGGGTGAGAAAAGCTTCGAAGGCAAGAATAAACGGAAATTTGGCATCGTCTCCAGAATTGTTCAACCGTCAGGGAGTTTGTCAGCCGCTAAGATAGCTGAGCATACGGGCGCGTTTTGTGTTTGACCTTTTTCGTAGTGCACTAAATGTTAGATGGACCAGGAAGTGGTTCAGCTACTGCACAATTTCCTTCCCCGGAAATTAACAAATCTGTCTTCTCTCAAGGTGTGGTTTAAAACGCAATCGATCACGCGGGACAGCGTGTTTCTAATATTCCTCGGCATATTTTGCTCCATATTCCCCGCAGTCGTACTCGTGCCTTCCGTACGGTCCACGGGCGCTGCACCTAGCAGTGACGCTGTACGGAATCGCGTGCACCGTGGCCTGCGCGCTCGTCATTTTGTGGTGCTGCTCCGGATGCACCAGCTGTGCTCACAGACGCTGCTGGGGACGCTGGGTGCCGCCTACATCACGCCCACTGCAGCCACCACTCCTACGCCGCCGCTCGTGGACACAAACGTAGGCACAGTCCTCGTGGTAAGTGACGCGGAGTTGTGCGCAGCAATGTCCCAATCAGCACGTTCTGTTTTATAGTTTCAGTGTGAAAGCATATTAGGACCGAAAGAAAGTAACCGTAGCGATTCGCGACAAGGCAGAAAGCGTAGCAACGACAGTTCGACCAAAGTTCCGTTGATCTGGAGGTCATGAGGCGGTGACTATATAGGTTGCCCAGTTTCTAAAGTAAAATACCTCCACAACCTTCGACAAATCTGCAGTTACCTGAACCTCCACAGCTGTTTCATGTTCTCATAGCTTCTAGTCATTGATTTGCCCTTCATTACTGGTAGATCGCATTGCTCTTCACTATTCTACTTCTCTCATTATCGTCCTGATAAGTTGGGCTACTATAGAGATGAGTGTAGAGCTCCTCGCCTACTCTCACTGTCGTAACCATATTGATAGTGATATCACCCGCCTTGTCTCTCAAGGCATAGACCGGATTTCTGACAAGCCTAGTCTCCTCTTGACCACCTTTACGCTACCGCCGCTCTTTACGTGCCAGAAATCATTCTACATACATCTCCACGAATCATGCGCGACAAGAAAAACAAAAATGCCACATCGCGCAACAAACATGAACCAAGATTACAGAATGATTGCTATAGTCACAGTGACAAGGCCGCATGATGGCAGCAGTGGAAAAACATGTTGAATCTGAAAAGCGCATAAAACACACGCACAACAGTAAAAGACGGACACAGGAGCGCTTACTTCCAACTCCGTGTGTATTTGAGCGCTTTAATGGTTCAACATGTCTAACCAACGAACCCAAACGCAGCCATTAATGCAGAAAAACAACAAAGATTTGAACGGATCGTGCCATTATTGAAGATAGATGAATCTCCACCTTAGAAACATAGGAGTACACTTAAGATCCACCACAATGATATCACGCGACAAACACCCCTAGGCCCCTGGAGTGCTTCAGCATTGAGAAATCTGAGTTAACGTGAAGGTTTAATCACGAAAACCGCTTTTAATCTTCAAGTGCGCAGGCGACATCGGTCTTGGCACCAACCTCTCAGGTCTCGCTGGAGTCAAGGCAGCAGCAGCATAGCGGCGTCGAAATATTTTTTCAATACGTTTTCCACAGTATCGGGAAAATTTCTCACTAGTCTTATGCGACAGCTTTAGGCCCAAGGATCCCGCTACGCTCGAGCGTCGGTGTAACCAATCCACTTAAGCCACCAGTAGAGTTGCGCCACTGCAATTAATGCAGGAATACATTTAACGGATACTTTTCACCTCCTGTTGTCCGTCAAGGTTCCGTGCATCAAGGCAGATGGCTACACAAAGTGCGACTGTTACTGTGAGAGGATTTGCCGAAATACTTGTGTGTTAGTGTAGGAATTGATATATTTCAAAATATTGTAGTGAAGAAGTAATAACCGGCAACAGTCTTTATAATGTTCCGCCTATAATAACAGCATTACGAAGATACAAGATTTATAATTTGGGTATTCTTTTATTCTTGTGCCGAGAATTGCCACTACAGCGCCATTTTGTACCAGTGATGCCATCTGGCGTAGACATCGCATAACGATGTGATTGGTAATAACCAAATAAAGCTACTAAAAGAAGTGCTTTGTGTATCCAAAGTGATCAGCGATCATCACACGCTCTGCTGGCTGCCCAATCGGTAAGATTTCTTCGGCTGCCTTTCCCGATGAAGCTTACGGCTTCAAGAACTTAACACGTCTGTAGTGTACAAGTCTCGCCGCAAGCATTTCAGTGGATACTGCCTATCCCGTGCCCCCGTCGACGATCCTATGAAGGATGACGACAAAGCCGCCCTCTTGTGATCAGTAAGAGCCAGCAATTTCGCACAAGAGCAGCCCTCGGATCCTGAAATGCCAAATGTCATAGATTAGTTACAAGGCAAAGCCACGGCATATTTATCGAAATCAGAGGCATCCGTAGGTCAGAAACGACGAACTATGAAAATTCAGAGGAAGCGCAATAATATTCTATGTGAGATGATGGCTACCTTAAACAGCACCCCCGGTGGCTTTTACGTCGTTCTGAGTTTTTGACTGAATTACTTTCCTCAGTGCGTCCTGACTATAACATAAAAAAAATATTTTTTGAAATTCCAAATAGAACTTTTTTTTAAGACAAAACAGCAAACAAAAACCTAAATGGCTTTCATGGCCAGAAACGACGTTCCAGTCGGCGAAACAATGATGCCACATAGAGTATTGTCATCATCATCATCATCAGCCTGATTATACCCACTGCAGGGCGAAGGCCTCTCCCATATCTCTCCACTTAACCCGGTATAGAGTATTGTAAAGACACTTAAAAGCACGTACGGTATAATTGGTTCACAGGAAGGGAAAGGCGCATTATCTGTCACACTTGTGTCTATGGACACCTGAACCGCGCCATAAGGGAAGGGAGGAAGGTGGGAGTGAAAGTGGAAAGAGAGAAAGGGGAGCCGTAGTAGAGGGCTGCCGAGTAACTTCGACAACCTGGGGATCTTTAACGTGCGCTGACATCGCACACCACACGGACGCCACTTCATTTCGCCTCCATCGAAACGCAGCCGCCGTGGTCGGGTTCGAACCCGGGAACTCCGGCACAGTAGTCGGGCGTCTTACCACTGCACCACCCCGGCGGGGCTCAAGCACATACGGTGGTAGAATTATTTATTTATGTAAATCAAGAGGGAGTAATTAAGATGTCGGAGATAGCCTAATACAGGCCTCAAAGTTGAATGATCACGCGGGGAGTGGGCAGTAACGGTGTGTAATATTTTCGAGGTCACAAACGCAGTGTTTCCCGCAGATATCTTCTCAAAATGGAAGCCACAAAAATTGTATTGCACGCGAAATAATTTTCGCACGGCATCCAACCTTAATATATTGCGTCAGGACAGAGAGGACAACCCATAGTAAAAATTTTAATACAATATTCGAATGTTGGAAAACCTCCGGAGTTGTCTTTTAAGAATGTGAAGCTAACCATTTTAACCAAGATGTGTGCCGTAGGTCACCCTATCTGTAGAAACAATGCAGCGTATTGCTTAGAATGGGGTGGTATCCCCCATCACTCTCCCTCAGACCTAGAATTTAAAGTTTTAACAGGTAATGCAGCCAATATACCGGATAAATTTTAAGAAAATCGATTGGTTGCATGCAAATTTAAAAGCAGGCAATGAAGTAAGAATAGGAGTTAAGGATAAATATTTGTGGGGCTTACCAGCTTACCGGTATCGCTCAAGAGGAAAGTATACAACAGTTGCATCTTGCCTGTACTCACCTATGGGGCTGAAACGTGGAGGCTAACCAAGAGAGTTCTACTTAAGTTGAGGACAGCCCAGAGGGCTATGGAACGAAAAATGGTAGGAGTAACATTAAGAGATAGGAAGCGTGCAGATTGGGTGAGAGAAATAACTCAAGTTACCGACATTCTAGTAGAAATTAAGAAGAAGAAATGGACATGGGCAGGACATGTAGTGCGAAGAGAGGATAACCGATGGTCGCTGAGGGTAACAAACTGGATTCCAAGGGAAGGAAAGCGTAGCAGGGGGCGGCAGGAAATTAGGTGGGCGGATGAGGTTAAGAAGTTCGCAGGGGTCAAGTGTATGCAGCTAGCACAGAACCGGGTTAAGTGGAGAAATATGGGAGAGGCCTTCGCCCTGCAGTGGGCATAATCAGGCTGATGATGATGATGATTTGTGGGGCGTAAAAGTGAATGGAATTCAGAAGTAATAGAAGCATTGAATTCAAGAAGGGTTTGTGGAAGTTTGAATTGCTGCTTGGGCAAATGATGACTAAAGATATACGTATACACATAGCATGGTTTCACTTCAGTTGCCTTATTTCAAATGGGAGCTTCCAAACATCCGTCCATCTGTCTCTCCATGTATGTCGGTAAGTAAAACTCTCAAGCAGCTGTAGCTCTCTTCAGCGTGACGATTCCCCGACAAATAGACTCGCGTGAAATGTCCTCAGATCACACCTAGACCTAACCTTTAAACTGAGTTTATGTGCGCGATCACTATTTTGTCTCTACAGGGGAAATTCGAACGCTTAAACCTAGCCAAAGAAAATGTTGGTGCTTTCTAGTTATATGAGAGAAGATAGGTTAAAGGTCCACAGAAACGGCCCCCAAGAAACCACTGATAAACGTGTTCAGTGTGTAGAACACATCCTTTCGAGCATTAACGCAAAGTATAACACCTTGGAACAAAGCCAGCGATTTATTATTAATTTTTAAAAACAGCGTTTTTTGAAATTCGCGGGCAGAGGGAATGTCTCTTGGCGGTGTCGCATGGAACTATTTCCTAATCCCGTGACGTCACGGGTCGGTTGACTGGCAAGGCTTGCTAGAAGCTGCCATTCGCTGCGGTCACTGCAACCATGACGTCACGAACACACTTCCGGTAGCTGCGAAAGTCGTCTGCTCGTGCGCTGCTCGAACTCTGTGCGGGCTGTTACAGCTCGCCGCCCTTATCGGTTAGGTGGCCATTACCCATTAAGTGCAACAACCGAAGCGACGCAGGGATCGGCAGAACGAAGCTGCATTTGCAAATATCTTATTTATATAACGTGGTTTCAGGAGTATCGGATTGTCGTCCGACGAGGCGTCAACAGCACGGTCAAGCACCGCACGATGGCAGCACCTCCTTGACCGTCGTAAACATCGCCGCTGTGGCCCCTCCTCCCGCATACCGTTCGCGAACCACACGGCGGATCGTTAGCACCGATGTCCGAAATAAAGCGTGCTAAAATTTGTTTGCGTCTGGAATATTGAGCCGAATATCAAGTATGAAGCCCTCGTGAGGATCGCTGACCAGCAGCAAATTGCTGGTAAGAGCGATAGCCGTGATACAAGCTAGTTTCTGGTCAAGCCAGCTGCCGCTGGTGAATTTCGGCTGATCCGATCTGCTCGTACTAGCTCTGCGATTAATGCGTCGGCAGAGTTAATCCTATAATTATTTTACTATGGCAGGATAGGAATCACTATAAGGCAGTTTCATAAGTAGATGATTTATGACAGCGTTGATGATGTTCCAAAGCGTCGACCGCCGCGGCTTCGAAGCGAAACAATAGGCCTAGCGACGACTAGGGACGGTCACGCACGGCGCCGGCGTTCGCCGCGCTCGCACGTTCCACCCCCGCGGTAATTGTGTAACGTACCTCAGCCTGCTCGCGGCATCCCGTGCTGCAAGCGTTGCAAAGTCGTGTACTTTCATAGCTAAGGCCGCGTATTTTTTGGCGTTCTGCTCAGCAACAAGCCGTTCACACGATACTGTAGGCACGACAAGGCTGCGCAGTCACTGCGCTGTCGGCCGTAATCGAAGACGTCGGGCGGCACTATAATCTATACATCGATCTTTAAACGTGATACAGTGGGCAAATGAATAACTTTGTGAAGCAGACCCGCTCATACGTTTCGCGCACTCGGGCGCCGACGAGTAGCTTCCGTCAACAGACGCCGTCATAACCTCGGTTAACGACGCAAACCGAAGTCGTCAAGCTCGGTTTGCGGTAACCGCGGTTAGTGGTGCAACCATGGTTTGGTCCGCCGTGTAACATAGGATAACCACGGGTTCGTGGTTACACTAACCGTCGCTGCGCGAACTGGCGAACTCCTCAGGCGTGTGCAAGCGAGGACGGGTTTGGCGGAGTACGCCAGCGAGCGAGCGCGCGGCAACCGGAAGTTCGTCGAAATGACGTATGTCTGGGCGGAGCTTTGAACTTGCTTGTATTCTTTGTTTTTTTATGGCTCCCTTCGGCGTACGAGTTGAGAGGGAAAATTGGAAGGGTCATTTTTAATCGCCGATATCTCTGGTGTTGCAGAAGCTAGATAGAAAATTTTTGCGGGAGAATGATGGGTGGTTCAATAACTATCAGTGTATGGCGTTGTTTACCCTTCTTGGTGACCCCTTTCTGGGGACCTTTAAGGTTAGTTTTGCGCAATTTAGCAAAGTTGAACAGAGTTGAGTGCTTTTCAATTTATCGAGTGAGGTCAGTGCTGCCTCCGCTCACATTTCCTTCTTCTTCCTCGTACGGCTGCTGTTGTCATTTCCTTCAGCGCACTAAGGTGCCTTTACGTTAAAGAAGTGGATTTTTTTTTTACTATATCTCAGGAAGTCGGCATGTAATAGCCAGTTCGGCTGAAATATGAAATATCAAAAATATGGATGGATTCCTGGCGTGAACATGACTCACCTCTGTTTAATATTTTCGTATAAGTTTCATTTTGACCGCCCTTAACGTTTCAGGTCATACGATTCAGATATACAAAATCTGTTTTCAAGCCAACTAGTCGCGCTTCTACTAAATAACGTGCATTCTTCAGCTAGTTGGTTCAGCATCATTTTGAGCACAAGCAGAGAAAACGACAACAAAAAATCACAGTCAACGACGATGCTGCATGAGAACTTATAGGGGCCCTGCAACATAATCAGAGTAACTTGCTTAGCTTGTTTGTTACAATTGTTGAGTTATGGTGATTTTATTGCTATCCTAATATTTTATTTATGATTGTGGTATCGTCGACGTCGGCACATAGTGGCAGTTCTTTGCAGCGGATATGGTTTGACCTGGCAAGCGTTTTACAATTGGATGAACGGCAAATGAACTCTAAGTTGTTTCCATTCTGAATATATTTTATCACATTGTTGCATTTTAAATTAAACCAATGAATCCAGCATTTTTGCTTTACACAGAATGAACTTTAAAGCTTGTGACACGAAAAGCACCAAAAGAGGCACTGGATACTGATTTTCATCAACGAATTTCATCCTCTATACACGTGGATAATTAGATAACGTGAAATTTAATGCTGTGGCTATGCAAGCGAACTTACGCAGAAAAAATTGATTAATCTCAACAACCGCTTCTCGCTGTTGTAGGGTGCCTGAGGATGAAGAGGAAGGAGGGTCAATAGAGGAACCGCCAGAAAAGAAAAATAATTGGTGGTGCATGGTGACAAAGGGATACCTGCTTCCCCTGCCGGTTCAAGGTCTCTGTTCCTCATTTCATTTCTGCGAGGCGCCCACGGGGTCTTAGACATGAAAGAAGGGTAATAAAATTTGCCAAAAACATGTTACAGCGCCCAGGAAACCATAAGAAGCCATCTGCCACGACATTTTGGTGAAATTTTCATGTAGGCTGTTTCGAATGGTCCCACAGAGTGCCGCCACTGAGCTAATGAAATTGGAAGACAACAAAACGAGGAAATTGATTTGTGTTGCTTTGCATGTATTTTGAAAATTCATTCCTCAATAACTCCCTTCCTGGTGCAACGATTCCTGTAATATTTTTGATTCGGTATCTATGTGACATAGAGATTCGATCCAATACATAATGGGCAAGCTTCACAGGGCCCCTTCAATTATTCGTACAGAATGGCGAAGCTTCATTATTTGTTTCATCTATACCTGAAGCTATCAGCAGGAAGTTCGCGTCCTTTTGCACGGCAGTACAAACATCGTGCTGACTCATCCTTCACCAGAAACCTTGACGAGGCATGCTTTTAAAATATGTCGAGTGACCTTATTTTTGTTCCTGTAGACTGTCAACTATACCTGTTAAGTTCGGTTGGGCCTTCTCGTTTTTGTTTGATCTTCGCTGACTTTCTACAGCATCGTAAGGTTTCTGCCAGACTTCACCGGTATTGCTCACGTGTGCTTCGTTTGGTGTGCAATTTGGCATTTTTACTTCTTAGCAATGCCATTCACCCGAGCGGGTGCGCCCTGCGAATGATCTTAATGCCGCTTCTATTTCCCATGTTCACAGGATTGCTGTTCACGCAGGTGACATAGGGCACCACGAGTAACTTCTGTCTTTGCGGAGTGTCACGGGAGGAAAGGTTTCCGATCTTAATAATGTCGGAAGCGTGCACCGCACTCGGCAAAACACGTCGAAGGTAAAAAGCATGTGTGCTTGTGTGAATGGCTAGAAGAGCAAGTACAAATTTTAATTGTGCATCAGACGAACAACTCTAACTTTATCCAAGACATTCATTATCGGATTTCACTGCTTTGTGGGAAGTATTGCATAACTCACATGAGATGGCGTCTCAACTATAAGAAAAAAGAGAGCGGATATCCATATTCTGGAAGGCTGTAATGAACGGTGTGATTACTGCTAAGCCCGAAAGGGACGCTGCCTCGCTTACACTTTCTCGACTGTGATAAACGGTTGCTCCGTATTCCATTTCTTGTAAAAAACAAATTTGTAGCCGTAAAAATATAAGATGAGGGAGAAAGATTCATGTGGTTGGACGCTCGAACGTGACAACTCGTAATTGAGACACGCTAAAGTAGATGCTCAGTAGACTAGCCTCCAAAACTTTTTTTTTTTTACTAAGAAAGCAATTAACATTCATTCCCGCAGCATATTCGCTCGGCACTTGGTAATTTTACGCGTCCTTGAATAATAATATCTTCTTGAAACCTGATATATTATTCGGATATGTAAGCAAGGTGTCTCTTTGAATGACATTTCGGTGAATCACCACTTGCATACATCCGATTGCTTGGCGTCATTCTTTTCCTGGTCTCGCTTGAAAGCTCCGTATGCCACCTCCATGGCAGGCACTTCTGGGAAGGTGTGGGCGCCGCTGTTGGGCAAGCAGCCTAGAACACGTGCCGTGAATAGAGACTTCACCGTCTCGCTGGGCCAAGATGGCGCGATTTTTCCTTGAGGGTCAACCTGTCCGCAAAAGAGTAGTAGTTCTGAATACGTCAGCGTTACGTAAGGACAAACCGGATAAAAGATGCAAGCAGAGAGGTTCTCATTCTAACCTCAAGTGTATTGATCGAAGGACAAACGAGACATTGATCACTTTCATATAAAGCATGCAATAGCCGTTTCTCGCTCTAATGGAAGGGTTTCAGTAACATGCAGT
The DNA here is from genome assembly GCF_055883805.1 of Amblyomma maculatum. Classification (NCBI taxonomy): domain Eukaryota; kingdom Metazoa; phylum Arthropoda; class Arachnida; order Ixodida; family Ixodidae; genus Amblyomma; species Amblyomma maculatum. The sequence continues at coordinate 87,383,210 of NC_139353.1, read as the reverse complement.
GACCAGTATATGCCCTCCAATGGCGAAATATACCGAGGTTACCTTCGGCCCTCATGACCGCCCTAGCGGCTTTGAAATGTCCTGCGGCCATTAAACCCGTCTACTTTATTACTTCTTCGAGGCCATATTCAGGGTCGTGAGTGGCGCAGGCAGAGTCTAAATCTCTGCCCCGCATCACTTTCATTTGCTTACCTAAGATGCATCCGTTTTTCGGAACTGTAATATATCAGCAGCATCATCTTAAGCTTGGTTTTCTTACTGCACAGCAAATCTAGGTGTACCCTATAGAGGCCCTCCAATGGAGTTTTGAGTGTACCGCTTAGTAAAGTTGTTTTGAGTGTACTGCCGCACAAAAAATGCCCATGTCATCATAAAGGTACCTCTTATAGAAGATATTCAAGTGACGTTACGGTCGACATTATGCGGTGTATAGCACGGTTTCGGCAATGAGCCCCAAAAGAGGTAACGATAAGCAGATTAGATACGCCTGTAGACTTCAGCTTATTTCATGCATCACAAGATGACCGCTACTGTGACGTAGGTAAATACTTCCTATCTAAATTGAGGACGTGATATGAAGGTGGCCCGTTTGATCTGCGCATGAACACCTTTGCGCACTGGCATCAGACCACTGAGAGTAGCTGGTGTGCTTGCAGGGGACATTGAGATATGGACGAAAAATAGTCGCAGTCAACACCACGACAGTGAAGGTTGGCATACGTGGCAATCTTCTATTACTGGTGCTATCATCTAGATCGCAAAGGGATGGAATAAACCTATACGGTATAAATCCACAGTATTTTGTTGGATGTGCTCGGAGGAAGGGAATAGAGTTTTAACCATGGGTTGGAAATTTCTCCTGCAATCATCATCATCATCATCCGCCTGACTATACCCACTGCAGGGCGAAGGCCTCTCCCATATTTCTCGAACGAACCCGGTTCTGTGCTAGCTGCACCCACTTGACCTCTGCGCACTTCTTAATCTCATCCGCCCACCTTTCTGCCGCCCCCTGCTACGCTTTCCTTCCCTTGGAATCCAGTTTGCTACCCTAAGCGACCATCGGTTATCCTTTTTTTCGAACAACATGTCCTGCCCATGCCCATGTCTTCTTCTTGATTTTCATTAGAATGTCAGTAACTTGAGTAACTGACCTACTGTGCACGCTTCCTATCTCTTAATGTTACCCCTACCATTTTTCGTACCATATACCTCTGCTTTGTCCTCAACTTAAGTATACCCTCTTGGTTAGCCTACAGGTTTCATCCCCACAGGTGAGTACAGGTAAGATGCAACTGTTGTACACTTTCCTCTTGAGCGATACCGGTAAGCTGCTAGTCATAATCTGCGAGTGCTTGCCAAATTCGCTCCATCAAAACCTTATTCTCCTTGTTATTTCCTTTTCAGGGTCCGGATCTACGGTTACTACCTCCTAAGTAGACATGTTCGCCTACTACTTCGAGTGCTTCCCTACCTAACGTAAACTGCTGTTCCTTCCCGAGGCTGTCTTCTCTATATTGATTTTTAAACCTACTGTGGTGTCCGGTATCCGGACGGAGGGAACGAACAGGCGCAGACCGCAGCCCAGGGTAGACTATTTACGTCAGAGAGTGTGAGCGTGTGAGCTCGTGAGAAGAGAGAGAGAAATGTGCTGATGATGATAGCACTGGTGTATGGAAGCGAAACTTAAACTTATGCGGGATATAACATCACCTCCCGCTTAAAAAACATGAAACACACGTAATAGCCCAGTATGCACAAGGGCAGAAACAGTAAAGTCAGTATTGAAGTCTGTCAGGTGGGCGATGGTCTCTCGCACTTCGACTCAGCGTTTGTCCTGTGTTGTTGCTTTGCGGAGGAGTTGAACTTGCTTCAACCACAGGAGACTGCGGTTCAGATGTTTCAGCTGGTGCTGGTTCCGCGCGAACTCCAGAAGTATTTGGCTAGTTGTCTGGAAGTAGTGCCCATGGCGGTATTGTCAGAGCTGTTTTCAGGTACGCAAGCTAATTTAGAACCGTTCCAGATGGGACTGTCACTTAGGAGAAAGGAATCCCGGCCTCTCTTTCTGACTACTTCATATGGACCCATGTATGAAAGCGATGCCTTGCCTCCAGCTGTGGGAATCCTTAGTCGAACGAGGTCACCATTTCGAAATGTTGGGGCCATAGCACCGCGTCTCCTATCCGTATACTGTTGGGTGCACGACTGCTTAGCTTGGACCCTCTCGCGAACTGGCTTCAATACAGCAATAAAGTGTACGTCGCTCCCCCAGAGGGCTTTCCAGCAATACTGAGCCGTTTTCTGGGTTGACGACCGTGTAAGAGCGTCGCAGGTGACAAGCCAGTCGTTCCGTGCGGAGTCGATCTATATGTACCGAGGTAGTCAACCAAGGAAGTTTTTAACGGCCGTTTTTCAAATCTCGTCCTTTGTATTCAATCTTTGCGCACCCTGTTGAATCTTTCTATTGCACCGTTTCCCTGAGGGTAGTACACTGAAGAACGATGCATATTGCTCCTCTCGCACAAGAATTCCTCGAACATTTGAGACTTGAACTGCGGTCCGTTGTCAGTTACAATATCGTCCGGTAACCCTTCGCTGCTGAATACTCCCTGCAGGAACTCGACAACAGTATGCGACGTTACTGTCGGTGCAAATGCAACTTCAGGCCACTTCGAGTGGTAATCAATCAGGGTTGTTATGTATCGACAGGTGAAAGGTGCCCATTCAAGAGGACCTACAATGTTCATCGCGAGCTTTTGCCGTGGCTGGTCTGAAAATGCCACAGGTTGCAAAGGCGCGAAAGATGGTTTAGCAGACTTGTCGAGTGTCTGACAAATGTGACAGTGACTTATAGCTTCCTCAACTTGTTTCTCCATTCGAGACCACCAATAGAGGTCACGCAGCCTTTGCTTAGTTCTTACTATGCCAGGGTGGTTTTCGTGTGCGAAGCTGACAAGCGTAGCCTTCAGCCCATCGGGGATTACAATTTGTTCCCCTCGGAGCAACAAGCCATCTACCTGAGACCGTTCCTCTCGCAAGTCAAAGTAAGGAAAGACATCAGGTGCCAAGGACTTTTTCGGCGGCCACCCTTTTGTGACATACCCCACAACCTTTTGCAATAGCTCGTCTGCAGCAGTAGCAAGCTGTAGCTGCTCTTTTGTCACGGATGATGACACGACCGAGACTATTTCTTCGTCTACGGTTTGATTTGAAGCGTTTTCAGTAGGCAGGTGCGAAAGTGCATCTGCAATGACGTTTTGAGACCCTTTGTCATACTCGATTGAAACGTTGTAGTACAGTAAGCGAGCATGCCATCTGGACAATCGAAGAGGCCGCCGTCCTGCGCCAGCTGACGAAAGCAACGTTACCAAAGCCTGATGGTCTGTGCACAACACAAATCGTATTCCCCAAAGGTAGACATGCCAACGCTCGCATGCAAACAGACACGCCAAAGGCTCTCGTTCACCCACAGAATATCGTCGTTCCGCCGCGGTCAAGGTTCTTGATGCAAGTGCAACGGTGCGCATTTCTTCACCATCGAGTTGCTGAAGTACAGCACCCAAGCCCTTCTCCGAAGCATCTGTGGTGACGATTACATCTAACTCTGGGTTGAACATCTGTATGACGGGACTAGCTGATGAGGAGCTTTTGACGAGATCAAAACTGCGTTGAGCTTCCTCATTCCAACCAACCTTTTGATTTAACCTCAAAAGCTTTTTCAGCGGTTCGACCACATCAGCAAATCGGGGAATACAACGGGAGTAGTACGCTACAAGTCCCAGGAAAGAACGCAATGTTGAGAGATCATGAGGGGCAGGCGCTTTCACAACAGCGTCTACTTTGGAAGGCAATGGGCACGAACCTTTCCCACTAATGACATGTGCCAAAAAGTGCAGCTCAGGAACAGCGAAAAGTCATTTCTCATTTAGCTTTAATCCTGAAGCTCTTATACGTTGAAGTACTTGCTTTAAATTTTCATTATGCTCCTGGCGTGTCCTTTCCCAGACGATTATGTCATTATTGTAACAGAGCACACCCTTGCAGTCCTTCAACAACAGCTGCATCATTCTCTGAAAAGCCGCAGGAGCAGAGGCCAGAACAAAACATACTCTTTTGACTCAAAACAACCCACCATGCGTGATAAAAGTTGTTAGGTCGCGACTCTCCGGTGTGCGTTCAACTTGGTGGTACGCAGACGCCAAGTCAAGCTTCGAAAAACACGTCCCACCTGCTAGTTTATGCAGAAGTTCTTCAGTGTGCTTGAGAGATGATGATGGATTTTAATGGCGCAAGGGCGATTCAGGCCAAAGAGCGCCAAACTCAAGGTTAACGGTGTACTAAGTTTATGTAATGAGATAGTTGTAATGTTTCATAAAGGGATAAAAAACAGTGGTGTATAGGGCCTAAAAATATATTCGCTCTGTAATATCGCTAAAAACAATGGTGTAAAGAGCCTAAAATTCATTTGCGATATATAATGGATGTGCGATGTATATGTAGATGCTTTAAAAGATCTCATCCGTCCTCTCAAGGAGGGGCGGGCTGAGACCCACGTCGATAAGAAATTCCATGTAAAAAGCCTACTTGTGATAAAAATTTAAGCACCTGATTTAAAGGAAACATTGGGTTGTCGCCAATAAAAATGGATTGGTGTGCAGGTATTTGATGAGTGAACAAGGAGGGAAAATGACGTCTCCTTTCTTGTTCCAGTTGTGCACATATGATTAAAACATGAATGACAGTAAGCCGATCGCCACATCTCGAGCAGTGTGGTGCAGGAGAGTTGGTTAAAAGATATGTATGTGTGGTGTATGTGTGATCAATTCTCAGCCTGCACAGGGCTACCTCTTTAAATCTGTCTTGTTTTTCTGTGGTAGTGTGCGGGAGAGGAAACGCATCGGCGATGACAGCTTTGTTAGCCTCGCGGAGGTCCACGCACAACCGAAGCGAGCCATCTTTCTTTCACACGACGACTATGGGGGAGACCGGTTCTATTACCCCCTGCGACTGCAAATGGCGTAGCTCCTCGGAAACTTGCTCTCGCAGAGTCAAAGGCAGGCGCCGCAGTTTCGCAGAAACTGGCGGCACGGACGAGCGATGCTGGTGCACGAAGTTCTTTATGAGCCCGAGGCCCGTCGAGAAGTGGTGCGAAAACTGATCCTGCAGCTAGGCGGGGAGCGAGGGGGGTGAGTCTGCTTGGGCGATGCTGTGGCAGGTTAAAGTTGAAGCGACGATGTTTATGCCCAGACTGCGTATGGCGTCGAGTCCCAGCACCGGCGGTGGTTTCGTCATGAACCACGTCGGCCAGAAAGCATCCGACGATGTTTATCTTTTCTCCGGAGTAGTTGTGGAGGGTGACAGCAGGCGAGCACAACGCATAGATATCCGCGAAGAATTTGCGATAATGTTCTTCGCTCAGCAGAGACTGTAGCCCCAGTGTCAACAATAAGAGAAAAAGGACGTTGCCCTATCGTAACTGTGGCACGAATTTCTTTCGGTTGCTCATCTTTATCGTTGACGTTTAAGATTGTAATTGCGTTGGCTGTCTCCGCTTTCGGGCATGGTTCTCTTCTTTTAGCAGTTTTCTTTTTCTTTGACCTGCAGACGCTTGCAAAACGTCCAATCGTTCCACAGTTGCGGCAGTGTCTCGCTTTTTCTGGGCATGCAGAGAAATTTGCTAGATGGGAAGCCGAACCACAGCGGTAGCACGTGTCATGCGAGGGGTCAAATGATTCCGTTTTTGATTCTCGCACGCGGTTCACTGGAGCGCTGACGTTGAATTCTTCTAATTGATTTTCTGCCTGCTCGATCTGCTTTCCAATGTCAACTGCGCGTTGAACAGTGAGAGACGATCCCTCGTAAAGTAAGCGCTGCCGTATCTTTTGTGAAGTTGTTCCCTCAAGTAATTGGTCACGGATCATGCTGTGAGTTGCGGTTCCGAAATTGCACGTTGCGGAAAGTTCTCGTGGACCGTTTACGTAAGCTTGAAAATTCTCCCCGGGTAGTTGCTTGCGCTGACAGAACCGATGACGTTCCACCAGGTCGTTGGTTGCTGTTGCGATGTGGACATCCAGCGTTGTGATAGCAGCATTGAAGGGGTCCTCGTGAGCACTTGACGTGACACTTGCCCAAGGATCTGCGATGCTCACTGTTGCGTCGAGGTTGCGGTACATAAGTTGGCCTCCGATTCCGAGGGAGTTCAGAAGTATTGCCTTGCGACGCTTGGGCTGTAGCTCGTAGCCTCCCACCGCTTCCAGGAAGTTCAGGAAGACCAGCTTCCACTGTTGCCAAGGTACCGCAGGTTCGCCTGGCGTAGGCAGGAACGATGGGGGCGGCGGGTAAGATCCGCCCGACATGTTGGCGACAGTACAGTTTTCGGAACGGAAAACTATGCTTGAATCCTCGTCGCCATTCTGTGCTGTCCGGTATCCGGACGAAGAGAACGAACACGTGCAGACCGCAGCTCAGGGTAGACTGTTTATTTACGTCAGAGAGTGTGAGCGTGTGAGCTCGAGAGAAGAGAGAGAAAAATGTGCTGATGATGATAGCACTGGTGTATGGAAGCGAAACCGAAACTTGTGCGGGATACAACACCTATCTTTCTACTTTTCCTGTCTAGGTCATCAATCATCATTTACAGTTCGTCCCCGAGTTGCTTAGCAAGGCAATGTCATCAGCAAATCGAAGATTACTGAGGTATTTTCTATCTACCTTATTGCTAACTGCACCAATTTCAAGTCTCTGAATACTTCCTCTGAGCAAGGTGTGAATAATACTGCCTAACACCTTTCTTTGTGGGAATTTTGTTACTTTCTTTATGCAGAACTATGGTTGCTGTGAAGCCACTGTATATATTATTACGGAGGAGCAACGAAGAAGAAGCGGGCAGTGACGCGGGCAGGAGCGCTCGCGCTAGGCCCGCCATCATATTCATTAAACGTCATCTCATGACCATCGAGCATCATCTCTCTGTTCTGTTTTCATAGGCTTGCCGCATCGTAACATTTGGTTGGAGGTGCGAGGTACTTCATCACTCCCTCATCCTGGTCCGAAGCTTCGGCTCCCTGCGACTTCTTGCGCCGTCAGCGAAAGGTTAGGAGGCATCGAATGGCTGTTCCCCAGCCTTCCAGACCCAGCAAGACCTTGCCGTTCCTCCGCCCCGTTCCCCCTCCCCGACCACAAGACACGACGAAGGAAGGACCCGAGACACCATACATGACCACAAGATACAAGGAGAGACCCGAAAGGCCATATGTGACCCCACTGACCTGATGTGCCGACCAACGACCCCACGACCCAAGACACCGCTACACTTGAAGACATCCTCCCCTGCCTATGCCACGCGGTGCGTGCCTTTGCCTCCGTCATCGAGTCATGGCAACATGTGGCCCGAGAGCGTCCAGGTCTAAGGTTCATCGGGAATCATCGTGCCGGCAAGCCGTTCTATTCTTCCTTCTTACTCCTCTTCTTCAAGCATTCAGACACGCCCATCATCATACCATGGAATCATCAACATCGGTAAACTTCCTCGTCCACGATCGCGACGATCGCGTTGTGGCCCCGGGTCATGTTACGGAGGTGCAACGAAGAAGTGAGCAGTGGTACGGGCAGGAGCGCTCGCGCTAGGCCCGCTAACATATTCATTAAACGTCATCTCACTACCATCGACCATCAGGCGTTGCGTCAAGAGGGCGATGGGTCTACCCATCTCCTCTTCTACGAAACGTCTGATAGAAATGGGAGTGCATAATAGCTGAACGGAACTTGCTGAAGCGATGAGAATCGCCCAACATGAGAGAATAAGTACGTCGAGCACGGGTCGAACCATCTTAGAACGAGTGGGTCGAAAAACAGATAGGGGCACAGCCGACAAGGTTGCCCTACCGCCACAATGTCGCAAGAACATCATTGTCCGTCCTTTCCCCCGCAAAATGTATCCAGAATACCGCAAGGAGAGACGGGAGAAGAGAGCAGAACCGCTGGTTAAAATAAGAGCAAAATAATTCAGAGTAAAAGAAGTTCCCTACGTAGACGCTGCAAGCGTCCGATCAGGGGCGGCAGTTGCCGCAGTAGTCGATAGTAGGAGTGCACCAGTCGTCTCCGCTACCATTCGAAGCAGAAAAATAGACATGGCTGAAGAGGTCGCAATAGGGCCCGCTTGCGTCGGAACGAAGGCTAGATCTATCTATAGCGACAGTAAAACTCCTCTCTGGAATATCGGAAAAGGTAGGACCTCGCAAGAAGCCGCCAGAATTCTAACAGCTGTCGCTAAAATCGATCGCGAAATCACCCTAATTTAGGTCCAAGCTCACACGTCCGTCCCCGGCAACGAGGCGGCCCATGATTTAGCCCGAGATCTCTACTTCTGGGAAAACGCGGAGCCGCCCGACTGCCAGGCGATGGACGAACGTTTGCAAACCTATAAAGAAGTAATCGAAAATTATAGATTAGGAAGACGTCTGATGCCGCCACCGGATCCTAGCTTAAATAATAAAGAGGCCATAGCCTGGCGGCGATTACAAGCCGGAAATTTCCCAAACCATGTCTGGGGGTTTCACACTAAGACAGATAAGAGAAAAAATGATAAATGTAAAGTCTACGAAGCGAGGGGTACCTCGGCCATATCCTTTGGAATGCCATAAGTCTCCGCACGCTAGGGAAGATATTAAAAGTAGAGAAGCCTGGGTAAACCTGCTGCGAAGCGACGGCCCCAATGACCAGCAAGAAGCCGTCGGCCTGGCAGCTGTGGCCGCGAATAACCAATGTATATTCGCCAGTGCTTAGTCGCGGAGGCTCCAGCCCTCGTTCCTCAGGCCTGCGTGCCAGGAGCGCGAAGTAGGGGCCTCCTAAATCAGTGGAAATTAGTTTTATTCATCTCATCATAATCATCGAGCATCATCTCTCGGTTCTCCTGTTTTCATCGACTTGCCACATCGTAACAATATCTTCCAGCACTTTCACGTACGGCTTGTCTACCCCCTGATTTCGCAATGCCGTCATCACCGCCGTGGTTTCTACTGAGTCAAGTGCTTTTTCGTAATCAATGAATGCTATGTATATGGTCTGGTTATAGTTCGAGCATTTTTCTATCCCCTGATTGATGGTATGGATATGATCGATAATAGAGTACCGTTTCCGAAAACCTGCTTGATCCTTTGCTTGATTGCAGTCTAAGGTTATCCTGATTCTTTTAGCGATTACCTTAGTAAATACCTTATACGTAACGGACAGTAAGCTGATTGGTCTGCAATTTTTAAGGTCCTTAGCGTCACCTGCCTTATCAATGAGGAAAATGTTTGCATTCTTCCATGGTTCGGGTACCGTCGACAACACCAAGCACAGCGTATGCAGGGGGCCAGTTTTTCTAGCACGATATCCCCCCCATCCTTCAACAAATCTGTAGTTGTCTAATCCTCTCCAGCTGATTTCTTCCTTTTCATAGTTTCTAACACTTTCTTGACCGACCTCGTCCTTCGTCACTGGTGGAACGTCTGACTGTGTTTCCCTACTGCCAATCTCATTACGGTCCTAACTACTTTGGTTACTGTAGGGATCTGAGGAGAACTCCTCGGCTACTTTGACTATCTTGTCCATATTCGTGATAGCGTTGCCGGACTTGTCCCTTAGCGCATACGTCTGGGTTTTGCCTATGCCCAATTTTTCTTTACCGCGTTAAGGCTTCCCCCGTTCTTTACAGCTTGCTAACTTAATCTCCATGTTATACTTCCTTAAATCGGCCACCTTGCGCTTATTGATTAGCTTTCATACCTCGGCCAATTCTATCTGGTCTGTTGGATTGGCAGCTTTAATACTCTGGCGTATCTTAATCAAATTTTTCGTCTCCTTAGATGGCTTACCGGTACCGTCTCTGATTATCCTACCGCCTACTTCTACAGTGCACTCAGTAATGACATCTCTGAAATTATGGTTCATTGCTTCTAGGCTAATATTACCATCCAGTGTTAGAGCTGAATATCTGTTCTTTAATGAGATCCTGAACTCTTCTGCCCTCCCCCTTACCGCTAATTCGTTGATGGGCGTCTTTCTCTTCCGTTCCTTCTTCAGATTTAGGCGAATTTGGGACTTCACCATCTTGTGGTTACTGCATCGCACTTTCCCAATTACCTCTACACCTTGCATAATGGCGGGGGTTGAACACAGTATAAAGTCAATTTCATTTTTCGTGTCCCTGTTACGACTTTTCCATGTTCATTTCCGGTTCTTCCGTTTGCTGAAGAAGGTATTCATGATTCTTAACTGATTACGCTCTGCAAACTCAACAAGTCCCCTGCTATTCCTAGAGCCAATGCCATAGTCACCAACTGCCTGGTCTCCTGCCCGCTATTTCCCTACCTTGGCATTGAAGTCGCCCATTATTGCAGTATACTGCGTCTTTACTTTTCGCATTGCCGATTCTACATCTTCGTAGAAGCTTTCCACTGCCTGGTCATCATAACTACATGTAGGTGCATAAGCCTGTACAACCTTCAGTTTATACCGCTTATCAGGCCTTATTACGATGCCTGCCACCCTCTCATTAATAGTAAAGAATTCATCCTTATTACCCGCTATACACTTATTGACAACAAAACTTTCCTCCTAGTTCTCCGCCTCTCTGGTAAACCTATAGATAACACAGTACATGCCCATCCTTCAGTACGGTATATGCCTCATTCGGCCTCCTAACTTCACTAAGCCTTATGACATCACATTTTATATCCTCTAGTTTTTCTAACAGTACTGCTAAACTAGCTGCACTAGCTAGGGTTCTTGCGTTATATATTGCCAGGGTCAGTTTCCAATGGCGGCCTGTCCAGCGGAGCCAGCAATTCTTAGCACCCCCTGCTGCATCTGACCGCCGCCGTGGTCAGTTGTTCCGCAGCTGCTTATAACTGAGGGCCGGGGTTTTATGGAACTAATCATGAGAGGTTGCGGGCAATTACTGCACCAGGGTGGCCAACTCCTGGTCTCCAACTCCAACCGGCATCAGGTCGCACCCCAAACCTGTTTATGCAATTCCATCGACAGGCGGATTTTTGTTTTATTCGGTGGAGAATTGCGCGGCACCGGGATTTGAACCCCGGTTCTTTTGCATACGAGGCAGATGTTCTACCGTTACGCCACCACCACACTGGCGCTATTACTGGTGCTACCATCTAGATCGCCAACAAAGGGATCGAATAAACCTATACAGTATGAATCGGCAGTGTTTGTCGGATGTGACCAGAGGAAGGAAATAGAGTTATAGCCATGGGTTGAAAATTCCTCCTGGTTTAAACTATTACAACTCACCGATTGCACTCCTCCCCTCCCCCCCCCCCCCCCCATCGCCTTTCTCCCCAAAAAATATTTTCAGACAGAGTAAGCGAGCCCTTCTTGAAAACAACAGCCGAAATATAGGATGCGCTAGATGCTTGCTTTGAAGAAACTATATATCGCTTCAGAAGCCCCAAAACATTTTTTTGTTTCTTATGTTACTCTGGTTACTAAGGAAACGCTGAAAACAAGTGTCCGGTGCTTCTGCCAGCCTACGTCAACATCTGACAGTCAGGTAGATTCCCTTCACATCAACCTTGAACAGCTTGCCGATAGTAAATACTGTGCTGTAGGCGTTACCTGCATCGCGATGAACAGTTTAAATTGAAGTATGCTGTTAACGGAGTCATGCATCAACTTGTTTTTATTTTATTTTTGGGAGCAAAATTCTGCAGGCTGATTATTGGCAGCACCGGGCGCGGCGTAATGGGGAGCGGTGAGGGAGGGTAAGGTATGATGATATATATTTACCCTCATCACACCTTTACGCATTTTTCGCCTTGTGCAGGGAATATTCCATATGAAAATTGTTTTCTGCAGTCTGCACTGGCAATTTTTGTATTGATCGCCACTGATTGGGACGTCATCATATTCATTCATTCTTAGCTCCTACAGATGCAGAGTTTATGCTAAGAGTTAAAGTATTACAAGGTGCGGTAACATATCTGCACCCTCTCCCATCAACGGTCATGAACGCTTTCCTGGCAGTTATCAACACAATGATTAAGCCCGATTGTTTGCTTACATTTGAATCAAAATGTGCTGTTAAGGTGCACAATTGGCTCATGATCTTTGTGCATATCGCTTCGAAGAATAAAAAAGGCAGTTAAACCCACTTAATGCGTATCCTGTGAGGTCGTGAATAGGCAAGTCTCAAAACGTGACGACACGCATGCATTTCTCCACAGATGTGTTCCACTGCTTCGCCCGCACAAACAGCACGTTATATACTGCCACATGTTCAATAAAATTATAGAGGACGTTTTGTTTTTTCGATGAGTGCATATGCCCCACTATAGCTCTTCAAAAGTGCTGCAGACAAGCACTGCGCAGGTTCGCAGAGCTTAGTACATGCAGCTCATGGAAATCCGTCAGTATTTTGGCATAGCAGCAGCGGAAGATCAATTCATTTTAGTTTATTTTTGGCCAGTAGCAATGCTTCATCGGAGCTCAATCACATTTGCTCGAAAGCGGACACGTTAAAGTTGCCGTGTAGACGCACCACGATTATCAATGACCTAAGAGGAAAACATTATGAGACAGAACATTTTTGTGTGAAATTGATCCATAAACAGAGCGCATAAGACAGGATAGAGCTGTTATGGAAGTAGTTAAGAATCATCGAAAACACCAACTCGTCCAACAACAGCTTTTGAGAAACTTGAGCTTCGAGATGCGTTAATCGTTTTAAAGCACCAACATCGCGGCTCGTGGCCAAGATGCAAGGCAGCTGTGGCTCTCAAGTAGAGCTTTTAAGCCAACCTGTACACACCGCCGTTACTCAGGAGAACAAAGCTCATAAAAACTACGCGCGAAAGAAGTAGCTTATATATAGAAGCATCTTTATCATACTTACTAATCTACGTATTATGAGAAATACTACCGGCATATAAACAAAGCTCCGCAGTCCTCTCGAGTGTACCTAGATCACGTAGTGGTAGCATGCCTCACTAGGAATGCGTGCCCTGGAGGTTTCGATTATTTACGTCCTCATACGTGAATTGTGAATCCGCACTTGCCAGCGCTTGCCAAATCAGCGATGTCACGTGGTCGCAGGACGACACACAATCCTTTGACGAACCAGAGCACGGCCGCTTGAGCTGCGAGCTACGGCTGCTGAACTGCCCTCACCCTTTGACATATCAACGCCGCCCCACCTGCTCAGCCCAGCTCAACCAACAAGATGAACCACATCGATCGTTGCTCCACCTATTCCTTCCACTGCGGTGGAACCCACCTAACTTTGAACTACACCTGTCCTGTGCAGAAACAGCAAGGCCAAAAGAGCCATGAAGCTGCATATGCCCGAAGGAAGAGTCTCAGAGAACAGCTGGAACCTTCAGACCAAGAACATCAAAAGCCATCTAACTGCCGGCATCACTACCAAACGACTATTGACTACGAGACAAACATTATCTAGTCACCATGGCAAAACGAATATGCAACCTCATCATCCTCCAAGTCACGAGGACTTTCCCTATCTATCACCGGCAAATCAGGAGACTGCACGACCCCCTCTGACCAATGTCTGGCATCGAAAAGTTCAGGAACAGCCAGCTGCCCCACGTCCGCTTTTCAAACCTGCTACGCTTCCACCCGCGTAAGCCGAGCCTGCCACTTCCTATTTCCCATCCTAAACCTTTCTCTTACACATCTCCAGATTGCACACTAGTTATCACATCTGAGAATTATATGCGCCACATAAAGTTCGGAATGACCCTAATATCTGGTACCTTGCGGAAACATTTCCGCCATTTGCCAAGCACTCGAACTCATGCATACCCTTCTTAGCAATCTGCTTCAGGATGGCAAACGCATGGAGTTCCTAACTCATTATATCAAACGAACCCATCCATCTACATCCACTGAAGCAACTGCTGCATCCTCTTCCGTCCTATTCCGTCCTTCTCGAGAAGCGTGCTTACGTAGTTTAATAATGGCTGTGAACAATAGCATACACACTGTACAGTGGAATAGCCGAAACCTGAGTACCAATCGAACTGTTTATACAATGGCTCCTGACTTTACCCTCACAGCCCCATATCATTATAATTCAGACATCGCGTGCTCTTAAAGGTATTCTTGGCTACCGTGCCCTGCATGCAGCGCGTGACAGCGATTGTGCTCTATTAGTGAGCACTTGTAATCGCCGGGACCTCCGATTTGAGGCCATTGACGTCCCCTCTCGTCTTGAACGCCACCTCATGGCATTTACGCTGTATTTTTATCACCCTTTATCCAGTCTCAATTTTTATAACCGGCCTAGAGAGTGCACGCTTTTAAAGCCGCTCATGCACTTTACTTCAACGTTGATTCGAGACTCCAACTTCTTGATAGGTGGGGACTTTAATGTCCCGCACGTTATCTGGAGATACCCACATACCTTCCGACCTGGTCGCATACTCAACGACGCAAGAAACAAAGCTCAATTATCTTTTTATAATACCCCAAACTCCATTATTCGGGAAGGTTACAGGCATCAACAATCCACCATGCCAGACCTCGCAATGGGCCGCGGACTGCGAGATGTCACCTGGCAGGTTACAGATGAAAAACTGCTCAGCGACCATTACATTATTCAAATCATTGTTCTAGCCCTACCCGTCCGCGTAAACGTAAAATTTCTCACACAAACTGGAATACCTTTCGCACTATTCGCGACACCTTTCATACTATTGACAGTCTTCAGAGCAGGACAAAATCACTCAAGCATGCCCAGAAAAAAGCTACGCAGACGAGTTCAACTTCAGCCCCTTCAGATAATCCGCACTCTTGCCTTATACCCATCTGGAAGAGGCGGAAACAACTCTTGAGCACTCTTCGCACTCAGCCCAACAATTCTCGCCTGTCTGAGCGCGTCACTGAATTAACGCAACAAGTTAAAGGACACTGCGTTACACTTGACACGAATCATTGGAACAAAATTTGTAACACCATCAACGGCACACTAAATCAAAAAATAACCTGGCACTTAGAGAACTCCTCGGGCCTCAACCGGCTCCTGTTCCCACTCTCGAGAAGCACTATTCGAAACTAAGCGCGGGTGCCTTAACAGCCCAACTCCGCGATCTCTAGGTTCCTTCTCCTCTAACAAGTATTTATCCTCCGTGCACTGGTACTTCCAATACAGAACTCGATGAGCCGTTTACCCTCTGGGATCTTGACCGGACGCTAGAAAAGCTAGAGTGGAAGTCAGTCCCAGGTGAAGACCCGATTACCTACTCACTCATTCAATCTCTCTGAGAAGACAAAGAACGTTTTCTGAGTAATATAAACTTGCAGTGGGAAGAAAGCACACTCCCGGCATGTTGGAAACAATCACTTTATTTATTTATTTATTTATTTATTTATTTATTTATTTATTTATTTATTTATTTATTTATTTATTTATTTATTTATTTATTTATTTATTTATTTATTTATTTATTTATTTATTTATTTATTTATTTATTTATTTACAAATACTGTCAATCCCTTCCGTGATTATTGAAGGAAGGGCACAGATAAAATTGTCAAGTACATGTGGCACATTGGAGAGGGCCAGGTTCGGTAACATGGTAATGGTAGCAGCAAATTTGTAGCGGTTTCAACAAGCAGGGTAATAAAGCGCGAAAAGGAGAATGGGTTCACACATTCATATATTCGTATTAGTTATGCAGTTTAATAAAAACAGAAAAAGATAACTAGATCACATGACCAAATTCTGGGGAAAGCAAAATGAGAAAGATTGGTTTTTGTAACGAGTTTTTTTCTTATAAATGATTCACTAGCTCTGAACCAAAGCCGGCAAAGGAAGAATTGTTAAGAACTAATGGATCCAGGCCATTCCATTCCCTTGTGGCTCCTGAAAAAATATGAAAATTCGAAGCAGTCAGTACGAAATTATTGTTCTGTGAGTCTATGTGAATGCTGATGTCTTGTGGTCCCTGATGCGTCGTAGTAAAGGTACCTCGAATTGGCTATGTTCATCTGTTTGTGAATTAGCTGATACATGAACTTTGAGCGCGCTAATTGTGGCTCTGCTTTCGAGAGTCAAAATGTTAGCGTTCTTGAGTAGCTCAGTAGGAGAGTCTGTTAGTCTGTATTTATTAAAGATGAATCTTACTGCCTTCCCTTGCACTCGCTCTAGTTTGTGACTGTGTACTTTAGTAAACGGGAAACAAGTTATGTTAGCATACTCTAGTGTAGATCTGACGAGCCTGTTGAAGGCTAGTAATTTTGTTTCAGACGGTGCCTGTTGAAGGCATCTTTTAAGGAATAACAGTCGTTTTAGGGTGATAGATGTGATGCTATTTATATGATAGTCCCACCTAAAGTCTTCGTATAAAATCACACATAGCACATTGTCATCAGCAACAAGTTCAGTGTTCGCATCAATACGGGAAGCCGGGTCATTTATGAACATTACAAATAGCATAGGAGCCACGATAGACCCCTGGAGTACACCGAACGCGACAGGTACTGGTGCAGACATTTTGTTCTTAATAGCTACGAACTCTGATCAGTTAGTAGGTATGTGCGCTATCTAGTTCACAGTTAAAATATTACCTAATGTGTACTTTAGCTTCTGAATACGTTTTATAGCAATACTTGGTCGAAAGCTTTTGAGAAATCCAGAAATATCAGGTCGACTTGTTCCTGATTGTCTATGCAGAAGGATATTCGTGTATTAGTTCAAGTAGCTGAGTGACTGTTGACAGTCCTTTTCGGACTCCATGCTGGAAGGGTGACAAGATGTGTTTGCGTTCGAAGAACATTATTATATGCTTAAGGATTATATCCTCAAGACGTTTACAGACTCTACAGGTTAGCGAGATGGGACGAAAGTTTGATTTGTGTACGGGGATTGCTTTAGCTGTTTTATAACCCTACTCCCAAAGCCATGCAAAAACAAAATGCGCTTCAAGACCTCCGCCCAGTTTCTTTAACGTAATGCGTGGAAAATACCATGAAACAGATGGTGCTCAATCGGCTCAAGCCTCATCTTGAATCCACACATTATTTTCCCCTCGGCAAATTGGCTTCCTAAAAGGCGTGTCTACTCAGGATCTTTTTTTTTCTCCTCATGCACGAATTTGACCCTTCGCCCTCTTCCCAGATCCAAGCCATAGTGACCCTTGATGTGCGTAAGGCTTTTGATAACCTTGCCCACGATCCTATAATAAACATCCTTGCCTCTGCTGGCTGTGAAACAAAATGTACGCCTACCTCACAGCGTTTCTCCGCGACCGCACGGCTAATTTCCGTCTCCTCGATTCTACATCTGATCCTTTCCCCCTCACATGTAGTACTCCTCAGGGCGCTACGCTGTCACACACCCTTTTTAACCTTGAAATGGCTCCCCTATCTCGTATTCTAGCGTCTATCCCAAGCCTAAAAAATACATTTTATGCAGACGACCTTACTCTTTGGTACACTTCTGGTCTCCTGGAGCAGTAAAGGAGACCCTAGAGCAAGGTGTCGATGCAGTCGTTAGTTATCTTGATAAGTAGAGCTATATCCAGCACCTGAAAAATCCGAATCGCTACACTAACCCGAATAAGCGCCAACATAACCAGCTAATCAATCTCACCATGGCAGGTTACCCCATTCCTCGTGTATCGTCCTGCCGGATCCTTGCCCTTCATATCCATGAGTCAACTAATCAGGCCAATCTATCAACAACCGTTAAAGTTCGCAATCAGCCTACACATCTAGTACGCCGCATAGTCAATAAGCACGCCGGGCTACGTGAGTGTCAAGTCAGGCAGCTTCTGCATGCATTAGCACTTTGCAAAATCTTATGTACAATTCCTTACCTTACTCTAACCTGTCGCAAAAATATAAGATATTGGGTTGCGCTTCATTTATTGTACGAGGCTGCACTTAGCGTCCCTGTACATATCTCCACGGAACGCCTATACTCTACGAGGATGTTCTTGCCACTGGGAGACCTCATACAACAACATCGAGACTGGCAAATGGCACGTCTTTCTAGCATCAAACAATGACTTTGGACACTACAGAAGGTTGCACGCAAACCCATCGACCGCCCTACAATTACCCCTTCTTCTTCGCTCCCGGATAACCTCAGAAAACCCCCATTCCAAAACAAGTTGAACCTCATACTAACCCAGACAAACGTTCTCGCGTTGCCCATCCTGTTCACCCTACAGATTTCACGATCTTCTACACAGATGCAGCCCGAACTAACGTCGGAGTGGCTGCTTACTCAATTGAGAGCTATAGCTATGTATTGACGCATACCCTAGGCCCTTACATAGATCCTCTTCCTACAGCGAGTCTCGAGACCCTGCCATTAGTCTCCAGTATTCAAGAGCTGCAACAAGCAAAGTACCCTCTAACCCTTCAGGATATACTATATACACTGATTCAATACAGGCTACTCGCGCCATTCATACGGGTCGAATTCCTGAAGAACTGCAGGATAATCTGCACAGAGCTCTCATTAAAGAACGTCCAGACACAGTCACACTGAGGTGAATTCCTGGTCACGCTGGAATCTCAGGCAATGAGAGGTGCACCACCTCGGCCGCGAAATTCAACACCGCGCGCCTGGGATTCCCTGGCCTTATTCACCCCCCCCCATGTGGGACACTACCCTTCACTAGAAAATAAAAAGTTATTCACTATCACTACATACGAGAAACTTTTCGCACACTTCCTCTTTCCGATAAATATCTCACTACCACGCAAATACGCATTGCCAGACGTATACTACTAAATACACTGCGCACTCCTGCCAGGTCGTTTTTGTACCGGATCACACTTTATCCTGCATGCCGAAATTGTTCCGAACACTATGCAAACTTAAAACATTGCATGTTTTCATGCCCTGTCGCAATACATTCACCCCACTTTCCACACCCTCCTCCCCCAACATGGCGGGCTTGGTTAGCATTTGACTAGCTGAAAGATCATTTGGCCTTGGTGGCCAGGACATTTTTGTAGCTTAGTAATGCGTTAAATAAAGTTCTTTCCTTCTCCTCCTCCTTCATCGCCCAGAGCGATACCGTTGATTTTAAGCTGACCACGCCTACAGCAACAACGTGGCGACAGTTGATTCAGTAATCAAATAAAATGAAACAGAGAAAGGGCGTTCGAGCCAGAAATACTAATTGTCTACACTTTTCGAAAAACGGTAATATTGTAAGGGAAGACAACTCAGATGACGTGAAACTGCTTTTTCCGTGACGTCCGATTGTTGATACGTCCTTTCTCTAAAGGATTTACCAATACAGAACACTGAAGATAACCGGAAACTAACCAATACTGCGTATTATGTCAATAGGGAAATCATAATCTTTTCTTTGTAGCTGCACAAACTGCGTTGTCGTAACTTTATTCTGCGCTATGAAACTAACATTTCAGGAAGCAGTCGAAGTCTCAATCATCAAAATTCTATAGCGAAGTTAATGCCTATTCTGCTGAGCTAGACATCTAAAGTAACACTTCACTTAAAATACGCGTCTGAATCAGCTTGATCGTATGCTGTTATTCTGCATCCCACGAAGCCAATGTAAGTTTTGGACGTTGAACACTATTCATAATATAGCAATCTTTTTCCGCTTTGAAAACGTACTGTCCAGTGTGGCATTTTGTGTGTTCAAAAATTAGTGTGCGACCTTCTGTAAGAAACTTCATATAATCTAAAAACCACTCTGCGTCAACAGTCAAGAAACATTTATTCGCTTTATGAAACTGATGCTCAAATGCGAATACTTGAAGGTCGCGGATGACAACTGTAGGGAAACTTGAGTTTCGCTTTAAATGGCGCGAAGCTATAGCGGAACGGCTTCTGTGAGACAGCTACCTGCTGGTGTCCGCTCCGGTACGGGTGCTTTGCTACTAGCTCATTAGACGCTTTCGAGTCATCCATCCATCTTTAAATCATTCTCATTAACAGGCTGTCACAACATTTCACAAGCTATGGCCTTCTCACAGGTGTGTTTTCAAGAAGGAGGACAATAGGCTCATGAAACGAAATCCCGTACTCTAGAGTTGTGCGCGAGATCTGTGCGTCGGATCTGCGCGCTGATGTGCAACTTGCTAGTAACGGATTCATAAGGAGGAAAATCGGCTGTCAATCCTCCAGATGAGTTCATCAGAAAAATAATAAATTTAACAGTGGCTTAGCTCACCAATGCCAGGATATACGCAGCGAGAGGCATGATCCCCTGGCTGAGCTTTCTGTGGTCATGCATGTTTAGCAATGAGAGACATTACACATCTTTTATTCATTTTGCTTGACAGACAAAGACTGCCGGAGGCACTGCTAAGTAGCATGCAGTGATCTCAATTTTATCTATATCGTACTTGGATTTGACAGAGCCTCCAAACGTAATATGTTATGCAATGGATTACTCACCGGTGTCAAGTCTCTTTGGTGCCAAAGTCTCTCGCGCACACTACATATATGACCATACGTGTCGTAGATGCACTTTCTAAAACTCGAATGGAATGATCAGTCACACGATGTACCTTGAGATCATCTTCTGCTGGCTCCCGTTGACTCAGCTCTTCCATGGGCCCCATTTCGGCCGCGGAATGTAGCTGGAATGTACTAAACGGATATAATAAAATGAAATTGAATTGAATTGAATTGAAAGAGAATTGCTTGCGCGCTACAAATTTGCTGCTCATCGCTTCCGTTTTTATCTAATCACAAGCGGCTCGTGGAAACAAGTGCAGTTTTCACCACAGTCAACCGTATCACAACTTCTCGGAAATTCACTAATTTCATTTGAAAAGAAATGCGGAATACTTCAACGCTGTCCGCCATGTATTTTGGATGCATAGAAGCAACACTGCTGTCGCCGGCGCCACCGGCTCTTCGTGATATCATGGGATGACGCTTGCCTATAAGAAAAAATCAATAAAATTCTACATGTCATCCTTAGCAATGCAGCTCCTACGTCATCCCAAGCTATTTCATTTCTTTCAATATTAATATTTATAATAATAATTATTGAACTCAATAAATCTTTATTCTTTGTTCGCAAGAACAGCCATATGGTGTTTGTGCTGTGGCAAAAATATGAGCACACATGCACACGCAAGCTTTACACACACACACAAAAAAAAACAATAACAAATGAAGTGGAATGTAGACGAATGAGTTACGGAAAGAATGAAATCAGTGAATAGCATGCCTTGTAGATCACATCACAAAAAAAAAACGGTAGAAAAAAAGAACAAAAAATGGTCGTTGACTATAGTAATATAGAAATACACAGACAATAAACAGCCATTACAGGAGCAACAAGTGTGTGTAGCCTAAAAAACAAGCTAGAAATACATTGAAATACAATAAAGAAATACAGTTGAATGTAATGTGGGACAGTGAGATACAAATATCACGTTTCAATGTAAAACTATAATTAAGAGACGGATAAATAACAGTTAAGCATACAGATAGCAATGAACAGGACAAAAATCAAAAGTAAATACAATATTTGGGCTAGAAAGCTGAAGTCATATGCGATAAAATAATAATAATAGTAATTATCATGTTACGTGGCGGCAAGCGATGACAACAGGAGAACAGAGGACAAAGAGAAGGTGCTCGATGGTCGTGAGATGACGTTTAATAAATTTGTCAGCGGTCCTGGCGCACGCGCTCCTGCCCACGCCCCTGCCCTCCTCTTCCTCTTCGTCCGTAACATGGCAAGGGGCCATCCAGCGATCTTACCGATCGTAGACAAGGAAGTTTACCGATAATGATTCCATGGCATGATAATGGGCGTGTCTGGATGCTTGAAGAAGAGGAAGAAGTAAGAATAAAACGGCTTGCCGGTACGATGTCTGATGCGTGGGTGATCTGCCTCCCCTTGAACTGTCAACCATCCGTCACCAGAGTCCATGGCTCGAGGCCACGTCGGGCAGCTTGGGTGGTGTTTACGTGTTCGTGTTCATCGGTGGTTTCGGGTCGTTCGGGTCTTTCGGGTCCTTCGTCTTGGTTCTGATTGGTCTGCCTGTTCTCCTTGTCTTCAGGTCAGTGCTGGGGCCTGGGCGGTAGTAGTTGGTCAGGTCTGCGCTTGAAGGGCTGGGGCGAAGCTGCTCGGCGGTGCCCCTGGGCCCTCGGTTCATGATCCCGGCTTACAGATGGCGTCGATGCTCCTATGCGAGGATGGGGATGACATACACCGCACCTCCAACGCAATGTTACGTAACGGCAAGCGATGACAATAGGAGAACAGAGGACAGAGAGAAAATGCTCGATGGTCGTGAGATGACGTTTAATGAATCTGTGAGCGGGCCTAGCGCGCGCGCTGTTGCCCACGTCACTGCCCTCTTCTTCCGCCTTCATCCGTAACAATATTATTAATAAGTATAACTTCACTTCCCTTAGTGTAAGTGATACTAGGTAACTGCATTTATACATTTTAACAGTTCAGCATATATTATAAACTGTAAAAATGCACCAAACATCTCTAAATCGAGCATGTTGCTCCGTCACGCGTCCTTCCTTCAGGCACGTCGTTCTAACTTACTGCCATCATTTCCATGTTATCCTTCAAACAAGATACCTTACTTTCATTAAGCTACATTGATTTCCTTTTTCTAATGCAACCTTTCAACCAGCCATTCCTTGCACCAACGAAGCTTACCTGCAAGTCCTCGACGTCCAAATCCTCGATCAATTCTTTGGCATAGTAATGCCACCGTGCAACATCGCCAGCTGTATAAAACGTAGTTCATCTTGGCAAGGATATGAAAATCATGAAATAAATAAACATAAAAATGGCATCAGTATTTGATGCGAAAAAATGCCATAGGCGTTATTTTATCAATGTTCTTTGCACGCAAGCCAGCTAAGTGAGCTTTTTAGTGCGCCTTTTGTACTTTAGATATACAGTACAACGCGGTAGATTACTAAAATTTTAAAAAGGGTCTCAGTTACGCTGTTGGTAGGCTTCAATGCTTCAATTTTATATTACCCAGTAAAAGGTATGACATTTTATTTAAATTATAGCTAACCTTCTGGCGTATAACAAGCATAATCTCCAACCAGCTGCGGAATTCACATGCACAGACCGCCCCGAAGGACAGCTTTGAAAATAATGCTTGCAAACGTGAAAACAAAAAATCGGCCTGGATACTCTCTTAACAAAATACAATGCTTACAATACAACAAAACAAAATGCTTCGCGGCATGAAGAACAGACGCTGTCCGAAATATATGTGCACGAGCTAGCATGTACAAAGGCTCGGATGCTTGCGTCGACGTAAATTATAATAGAACTTTGCAGCAAGTAGGCGTTTTGTTCCATAATAGGCGCCAATTGTTTTTATTGCGATATCATGCATGTGTCCAGTCACTTATTCCGACGATATTTGTGCCAGCACGACTTTATAATAAAAAGGAGACTTTGAAAAGAATACGACAGATGCCCACCCTCAGAGCGCACCTGGATATGTGGTGGGACTACGATAAATCACTCTACATTTTTCTGCGGCACTGCGCTCGGGGAACAGTGTGTTCTCTATACACCTAGCACTCATTTAGAAGAATAGATAGAGATTCTTCAAGCAGTAACGCATTGTCTGACATTTAGGAAAATAGCAGCCCACGCCAAGAATGAGAACCATGTTTTTAACTCTAATGCCACCTGTAACAGCCACAAAATGTCATACTAGACCTTACCGATAAGCTATAAGGCACGTCATATAGTACGAATTGTCTTTTTCAGCACAGGGGGCGAAAATTGATTTGTGGTGGAATGTGCCTGAGTTATGGCAGGAATTGGGTATTGTATTTGAGCGGGAAGGCTTCTTTCAACTCATAATGAAAGTGAATAGACGCCTTTCTTTTGTAAACTGAAAATGCTCTTTATTAGTTAAGGGACAAGGCAGTGTGTTGAAGGCAATAGACGAAAGAGCGTTTGGTTCAGTTTAAAATGGTTTTAAACCAAACTGCGCAGTCTATGAAGGACACCACAATATAGGGTTCTGAAACATTCTGTCATCTGAGATTCTTTCATCCTACTTCCACAAACCATTCAAATCTTTACTGGTCATTTTACTGACAGCCGCCGGCATTCAGCCTTATCAGTCTGATTCTGGCACTCGTATCAATGCTGTGTTCTTTGTTTTATCATGCTCGCTGTCGCCGTATGCAGCTATATCTGTTTCTTTGTCGTGAAAGACGCGTCGAAATGTGTCTCGACGATTCCGGTCAATGACGTATAATTCTGCAATGTTTTAGCTTGTGCATGTCACCGTTCGTGGCTTTATCTAGATGCTCCCTCGCCAGCTATCAATTGAGCGTTTGTTGGTGTGGCTGAGTAGTACAACGACGAACGCTGCGCATGATTCTTACTATTGCCACCGCCGAGTTGTAAAGTTATTTTGCCGTCGCAAGTCAGCTCAAAAGCTGACTCGCGTGACGATCAAGTCTCCTCATTTGTTTCCGACGGCATTGTCACCCCTACGTTACATCTGGTGGTGGTGGTGTCCTTTTATAACCAGCCTACCCCTTTAAGCAATGACTTACTTATCGTTTGTGCCGTTCTTGGTGGCCTAAAGGTCACCAAGCAAGCCGCCGGTATCAAGATCTCTTACCTGGACATGGTCTTGTGCTGGACCGTGTTCGAACCCGGAAGGCGTCGACTTTGGCAATGGTTCAGTCAACAACACCGGTTGTCTTTGAGCAGACCGGGGAGCCCCTCATCTTCTAATGACTGCCCACTGAAGATGCGGAAGACTGGATCGACCGTTTCGTCCCTGTGGCAGATTTCAATGGCTAGAACAATGCTGCGGAACTCAGGCAAGTGTACTTTCATCTTCAAGGGCCTACCCTAGCCTGGTTCAGAAATACTGAGATTTCTTTGAAGGATTGTGAAACATACAAAGCGGAGTTTTTTACTTCGTTTGCAAGTTCCGTCCGAAAAGAAAGCTCAGGCCCTCCGCAAATCAAGAATTCAGCTCCCAGTTGAGCCAGTCCTGGTATACGTTCAGGAGATGAAGCGCCTCTTCGGCCGCGCAGAGCCAGGCATGACATTGGAGACGAAGGTGAACCTGCTGATGCGCGGTGTAAAAGATTAGCGATTTGCAGGTCTACTTCACCAGCCGCCAAAGACAATAACCGAGTTCTGCTGGGAAGCAGGCAATGCTGAAAAGACCTTATATGCAAGGACACGACTCTACAACC
The DNA here is from genome assembly GCF_055883805.1 of Amblyomma maculatum. NCBI lineage: Eukaryota > Metazoa > Arthropoda > Arachnida > Ixodida > Ixodidae > Amblyomma > Amblyomma maculatum. The sequence goes on along the minus strand of NC_139353.1, from coordinate 87,358,021 downwards.
AACCTCATGAAGCGCTGTCTGAAAGCCTCTACGACACCACACTAACAAGCGGAGATAACCTTTGTGGGATGATCCGTCAAGTCGTTCATGAAGAACTGCGCCGACTCCTACCCTCGTTGACGCAGCTGCACGTTGCGTCACTTACGGACGTCATCCGTGAGGAAGTCCAGCAAGAATTGGGCGTTCTTCAGACGACGGTTCCGACAGCTCAAACGCAAGGAACAACAAACATGAATTTTGCTGCTGCATTACGTCATCCTGCGCCTCGATGTGCCCTTCAAAGTCCTCGCTGCTACAATCCTGTTGCTGAAAGCCACCTCTTGTCCTCCGCCCGCGAAGCCTACTAATGGCCTCCAAGCACCAGAAAATGCGACTCCTGAAAAATGTTAAAAATCGGCCATTCTGTTTTCATCATGGTGAGGCTGGACACATTCTCCATCACTGTCCATACAGGCGAATGTGCCTGCGTAGTTTAGCCATCGCAGCCTCACGACCCCATCCTGGTGAACGACCGGACGAAATCGAGAACTACTTGTTGAGGGCAGTGTCACGAAGCCGTCGGTACTGTTCTCATTCACCTTACAACGTCCGATTTTTTCGCCAGGTCGCAGTTACGTCAAATGAAGGTCCTAGCCGCCGTAGGGGAAACTAAAGGCAGCAACCTTTGGAGCTGAGGTTGCCACACGGCAAACTAACGATGATCCTCCGCCGCTGACGATGATTAATGACGCTTCAACATTTACGCCACCGCTACACATGACGACAGTGTCCACAATGACATGAAAGCACTCCAGCTAGAGACCTCCGCCAAGCAAATTGAAAACGGCGTGTCTCCGCCGCGACCACAGTACACGAAGGAGCCGAGATCGAACACCAAGGCCCACGCGTAATGAAAGGACGCGAACAAGTGACATTGAAGTATATGTCGACGGCCGCACGGTTACCGCCTTAGTGGACAACGGAGCCGAGTATTCTATCAGTGAAGTGTTCGTTGCCATACTTAAGAAAGTGATAACCACTTGGGATGGCCCGCTAATCTGTACCGTTGGTGGTAACCTTATTACGCCGTCGGGGCGATGCACCGCAGGGGTTAGAGTGCATGGGTGTACTTACCCTACCAGCTCCGTTGTCGTACAGCAGTAATAGCGCGACGTGATTTTGGGTACAGATTTTCTGCATGAACGTCGGACGATCATCGACCTTCACTCAAAACTCATGCTCTCGACGGACGATTGCCGCACCTGCTACGAGAAGTTCGACGCATCACGTCGCTCTCAACTTTCTCGATGGAAAATTGACCATACCGCCCCGAGTAAGCTTCATCGTCCCTGTGGGTACAAAAAAGTCGTAATCGCTGAAAGGTTCGTCGAAGGAAACATCCAGAATGGATAACCTCAGGTGTTGGTAACCAACTTCACCGAAGAATACCGCCGTCTTAACAAGAGAAAAATGGTCGCCTTCATCGACAAATTAGCAGGCATTAGCGAAGCCTTCGCCTTCCACAACGATCCCGCGAATAACCAGCTGGCAGAGACCACCATCCCAGGTTCAAGATTAATCCAGCACTACTATATACGGGCCGTTCTTTAAAATTACAGCGAATGATTTCGTCAGTTTCAAAACTGCGACAAACTCACTTGGCCGAGAACCGCATCGTTATGGATGACCACACTAGACCTCTGGGCTAAAGTCCTTACCGTGTATCTAAGCGAGAAATACAGACTATCCACGTATAAGTAGACGCAATGCTTCGGGACGACGTTACCCAGCAATCAAGGTGTTCCCCGGCGGCGCCAGTCGATTTGGTAAAGAACAAAGACGGTACCCATCGCTTCTGTGTAGATTACTGGCGCTTGAATAGCATAACAAAACAAATGACGTCTACGCCCTCCTCACATCGACGACACACTGCATCGGCTTTGCAAAGCTAAGTACTTTTCATCGATGGACTTAAAGAGTGGGTACTGGCAAAATGAGGTCAACCAAAGAGATCGCGAGAAGGCCGCATTCATCACACTGAACGGCCTATTTGAGTTCAAGGTGATGCCATTCAGCCTCTGCTCCCTATTAGCGAAGTTTCAACGGGTAATGGACATTGTGCTGGTCGGCTTGAAGTGGCAGATTTGTCCGGTATATTTGGATGATGTTTTGTTCACCTCAAGCTTTGAAGACCACCTGAAAATGCTTCGTACAGTACTCGAAGCAATCAAGACATCAGGGCTAATGTTGAAACCAGAGAGATGCCACTTCGCCTACGTGAAACTACACTCTGGGCCCCTTCCCGAGTTCATCAGCGGGGAACAAATGGATCACCGTGGCAACCGATTACATCACCCGTTACGCCGAAGAGAAAGCCCTGCCCAAATGTATGACCGCTGAATTTGCTAACTTTTTGTCGAACGAATCTTCCTGCCACACGGCGCTCTTGAAATGCTCATTACGGACAGAGAAACTGCAATTACGGCAGAGCGCACTCAGGGTATCTTGCACTACAGCCAAACGAGCCACCGGAGGACAACTGCCTACCATCCCCAGACTAACGGACTTGCGGAGCGCTTCAGCAAAACGAGCGCTGACATAATCGCATGTACGTCGCCGCTAAACACAAGATCTGGGACGCCATCCTACCATACGGGATATTCGCCTATAACACTGCAGTCCAAGAGAAAGCCAAAGCATCCCGTCAAAGCTTGTGTACGGCAGGGAGCCTACGTCGACGCTCGGCGCAATACTGCCGCACGCAACAGTGCTCGGCTCCGCATAAACGTCCAGCTATGCACTTATGTCCGACGACATTACTTGCGGCGACGCGACGCAGAGTACAGGCCGGTGACAAAGTGTGGGTTTGGACGCCGATACGCCGCCGCGGACTGAGAGAAAAGCTCTTGCGGCGGTACTTCGGGCCACACAGAGGCCTTCGCCGCATTGGACAGCTCGAGTACGAATTCACCTCTGTCGGCCCGACCACATCCCAAAGGCACCGGGTGCGCCCAGAAGTCATCCAAGTGTTACACCTCGAACCTTATTACACGCGCTAAAGTTATTTTAATGTCTAGTATTTTGTGTACCTAGCTGTGTTTATTTTGTAAGCAACGGGTCGATGCCTTTTAAAGGGTGGAGTAATGTCGCAAACCATTCAAGTCTTTATTTGTTCTTTTACCGACAGCATCCGGCATGCGGCCTTATCACTTATTTTGACTCGCCTATCAATTTTGATTTCTTTTTTTGATCATGCTCATCGTCGCCGGACGCAGCTTTAACAGTTTTTTTTTTGTCGCGCAAGATGCGCCGAGATGTGTATCGAAGATTCCGGTCACGCGCGTATGTTTCTGCATGGTTCTAGCTTGTGCTAGTCACCATTTGCGGCTTTGCTTAGATTTTTTCCTCGTCCCCTATAACTTGAGCGTTTGTCGTTATGACTGAGTAGTAGATCGTCGACCGCAGAGCCCGATTGTTGCTATCGCCGCCGCCAAGTTGTCAAGTTCTTTTGCGGGTGCAATTCAGCTCAAAAAAGAGTCTAGATCAAGTGCCCTCATTTTTTGCCGACGAAATTATCACCACTGCGTGAAAATACGTCGCTAAGCAAAAGGGAGACTTACTGTTCGCCTACATCGAAAAGCTGCTGCAGTAGTGGGGATGCGGTCCTGCATTCTTGGCTACAGCCGTAGAGCACCCGAACATCTGTCACCGTGGCGGAAGACGATACAAACAGGTTGTATTATGTTTCGACCTTTACATGTGCATTCAACGCAATATGGGCGTCGTACACTACGATGAAAAACATTTTTTCGCCAAGCCCAAAATAGAGCTCCCCCATTTGGCCGAGCGTCAATATTGCTGCCAACCAGATACCATAGGAAGCGGCAACCATATTGTTCGAAGCCAGCTTTCTTTATACACACCGTAATACTGAGACCTCTGGACCCGCCTCCCAAATCACTGAAGCCGGATTTCCTTTCCAGGTGCACTAAATTTGACTCGCATTCTCAGATATAATCTGACAGCTTTTCTGGAGAGGTGTCCACCGCAATGTCTATTCCATATTGTTTTCCATCAAGTGTGAGGAGAGGTTTTCCTCACAGCCCTTCAGATTAACCGCGTGCTTTGTCAACGTACCTTATCCATTGGTTTTGCAATCCTTGGTCTCAATACCATATCTTGAATTGGCGCCTAGTTGTTTTGCTTCCTCCACTATATCAATGGCTCACTATATTTTCCAACGTAGGACACTCTGAAAGCAGGTCATGAAAGAAACACTCAACGATAAGTGCGGCCCTCAAATGTTTGGTGAATCATGGCTGAAAGGGACAATATTTCAAATAATTGTTCTTGGCGGTTAGTATATGCAGGCTTTTATTCACCTTTAGAGTCTGCCGAAAAATTCAAAATTATGAAGACATACTCTATAGTGTATTCTAACACCTTTATTACTGGAAGCACATGTTGCGAAACATTCACATTGAAAACATTTGTTTAATATAAATTTCTTAGTTATACATATGAGGTAACTGTAAGATGACTGTGATGATGGTGATTGTGGCGAGTGTGCGGGTGGCTCGAAAGGAAGTGAAGTGTGGCCGCGTGCGGGGCGGGCCAGTGCGCGTGAGTTTGTTCCGGCAAGCGAACGGGTCGGACGTTCCTGGGCGTCGCTGGCGGCGGAGTTCATCGTCCTGGGCCTGGCGTACAAGGCCGGCTCGCCAGCACCTGCCGGGCACCTGGTCCGGGGTCTGGTACTGCCCAGCGCTTCGCCATCCGGCGAACAGCTTGCGGAGGCAGCTCGACCGCCCCATCGTGCCTGGCCGCCGCACTTGTGCTGCCGCACTGGTGCCGCACTTTGCAGTACCCGGGCGTGACGCGGTACCCCGCGGTACACCGCAGTACCCCGGACTGTGAAGCAGACACCGGACACAGACGCCGGAGCGTGGCCTGCCGCGCTACCGAGTCCTCGGGCGACTGGCGTGAACGAAGGCCGCGTCACACCCCGGCCGCTGGTCTTGCCTCAACCGGACTCGCCTGCACCGGCATCTAGTCCACGAGCGGAAAACCAGAAGTAGGACGGTTTTGTGTTGGGACATATCCTATTATGATACGCTAGGCTGTATGCATGTCTGTTGCCAGTTACGTTAATTGGTCAAGAAAAGAAAAGCGTCCGTGTGTCTGTGAACCTGCTCTGCTACCTGCCCAGAGCTCCTGAACGGACCTGGGCCCATATATAACATCACAATTTGGCGAGCCTGCCAGGATCCTAGAAATTAGTAGATTCAAGGAACTAATCATTCAGAGAGAGGGCAGAGAGTCGAGGACGGGTTCACACGCATCGCGACGTTTGAGCAAAGATGGAGCTCGAGGCGTTGGTGCTGATGAGCGAGCAGCTAGGTATGACGCTTAAAGAATTCCTCGGCTGGTACGAAGAACAGCTTAGCATTGACAAAGAGGAATTAGAAGCGGACTGGGCAGAAACGCGAATGGATGGGCGGCGTACGCCTAATGCCGAACCCAAGCATTTGCATGAGGTTACAGAACTCCGTGAAAGAGAACAGTGGTTGAAGGCGACCGAAAAAACACTATTAGAGCTTCGAAAACGCGTGACAGCGGAGGAGAAAAACGCCTCGTTTCATGGTGTTGGACGTTACATAGATCGAGCTACTGGGTTGGATCAGAGCAGCCCTGACAAAGTGACCCTACTGTTTAATGAAGCACATGGGGCATTACAGGCCGCAGCACCTGCTAGTAGTGTAAGATCACATCTAGAGCATGAGTACAAAGCTGTGAAAGACCTTACGAAGCCTTCAGCGCTACGTGTGCTCTGTTTTGACATAGATACAGTTGGACACCGTCCTAATATGTTCACCTCTGTTCTTAACGAGGTTAAGAGCTCCATAAGGACATATGTCTGCATGGAAAGGTGCCTTACTGACTGTCACAGTAATACTGAAAACGTAAGCACCTTGATAAAGGATCACAGGGAAGGACTATGCATCTATGAGAAGGTTGAGAATAAAGTCGTTGTGAGCAGAAATGTGAGCATGCGTGAAGATGACAAAATGCATAACGAGAGTTTAAGAGTCAAGATGGTGGCTGGCCTAGGTTATATAAGGCTGCTACGAAATGTTGAGCGTGAGAAGCTCGCAAATGGACTGTTGAGCAGCACTGGAAATTCTCCGGAACGTCGAGATGGCTATCTTACTTTAAATACAGCTGCAGCGACTCACACGCCTGGTGAGGATCGCCGCCGGAAAGGTGGGCGACCGAGCCATACCAAGAAAAGTACATATTCTGATGTTTCTAGACTATCTGGAGAACAGGCGGATGCGAAAGACTGGCCGCAGATCTTCCATGTTCCCAAAGCCGTAAAATCAGTGATGGTTCATCTCAAGAAGAATGTTGGTGGCCGGAAAGAACACCCCCTACGAGAAGCAAGCTGTGCGAGAAAGTGCAGAAGTGCGCGAAGAACCTCGACGTGCAAAGCTCATTTCCGCAAGCACATTCGGTTTAAGCCAAGGACGGAAATGAAACCACATGCCATAAAACAGTGGCATCGTACTCACTGCCGGAAAAAAGCAGCTTGTGAAATAACGGAGGATGTTGCGTCTTAGAATTATCGAGAAGTCGAAATCTCTCTACCATGCGCCAATTGTGTTTGTTAAGATGTCAGACAACGCATACGATTGTACAGTAACTTCCGGGAGTTCAATAACGTCCTGAAGTCTGACTGTGGGTTCATTCCGCGCATTGATGCCGTCTTCATCCTTGCAGGACAGAAAACGTTTTTCTCCAAGTTCAATTTTACGAAGGGTACGTCATTGGAAGGTCACTATGGTTGCTGGAAGCAGGAAAAAAAACGAATTTTTCCAGTATTTCTGGACTGTACCACTTTCGATATATGCCTTTTGGCATCAAAACACCACCACCACCTAGAAAGGGCTCGCACAAAACAAGACATGCTACGACCGCAAGAGTCGGCCGGGGAAGCTACAGCCTGGAGAGAAAGTGCTCATCTTCCTGCTGGCCTATTCAAACAAACTATTCATGTAATGGCGAGGTCCATTTGAAGTTGTGGGCGTGAGAAACGAGGTTAACTACCTCACTGACTTGGGAGGTGCAAAGGAACAATTCCACATCAACATGCTGAAAAAATATGAGAAACTGCGTACCAGTTTCCCCACCGTGGCTGTCGCCGCTGTAGAAGGAAACATGTCAAACACACATCCCATCTGTCGCAAGAAATGTGACTACAGTGACTGTATCCCGCTATTAAGTTTGTGCCACGCAAGGACTACCATTGATGCTTAGGTGTCGCAAACTATGGGAACTTGCTTCCATGTGAAGTGCGAAAGAGTATGTCAAGGAAACTGACAATGTGGGCGCTGACTACGTAAGCTGTGTGTTAACTTGAAGCTGCATTCTGCAGCCTTGTATTTCTTGTGTTAGTGTTTAAGTCCTGTGTCTATGTTACATGAGCAGCGTGTGAAAGGTGTGGGAGTGTGTTTCTGGTGTCCGAACAAAAATTTAAAAAAAACGAACTCGTGTGTTGCATTGTGAAGTTTTGTGTGCATCTGATTTGGGTTTATTATTATTGTAGTTTGTTCTCTCCCCGCCACGTTTTCCCCCTCCCCGGCGACAGAACAGTTGCAAGAAACTGTCTTGAAACGGGGGGAGGTTGTGATGATGGTGATTGTGGCGAGTGTGCGGGTGGCTCGAAAGGAAGTGAAGTGTGGCCGCGTGCGGGGCGGGCCAGTGCGCGTGAGTTTGTTCCGGCAAGCGAACGGGTCGGACGTTCCTGGGCGTCGCTGGTGGCGGAGTTCATCGTCCTGGGCCTGGCGTACAAGGCCGGCTCGCCAGCACCTGCCGGGCACCTGGTCCGGGGTCTGGTACTGCCCAGCGCTTCGCCATCCGGCGAACAGCTTGCGGAGGCAGCTCGACCGCCCCATCGTGCCTGGCCGCCGCACTTGTGCTGCCGCACTGGTGCCGCACTTTGCAGTACCCGGGCGTGACGCGGTACCCCGCAGTACACCGCAGTACCCCGGACTGTGAAGCAGATGCCGGACACAGACGCCGGAGCGTGGCCTGCCGCGCTACCGAGTCCTCGGGCGACTGGCGTGAACGAAGGCCGCGTCACACCCCGGCCGCTGGTCTTGCCTCAACCGGACTCGCCTGCACCGGCATCTAGTCCACGAGCGGAAAACCAGAAGTAGGACGGTTTTGTGTTGGGACATATCCTATAAGGATAAGCTAGGCTGTATGCATGTCTGTTGCCAGTTACGTTAATTGGTCAAGAAAAGAAAAGCGTCCGTGTGTCTGTGAACCTGCTCTGCTACCTGCCCAGAGCTCCTGAACGGACCTGGGCCCATATATAACATCACAATGACATTGCTAAAATTATGATCCCTTCGACACCGTATGCCATGAACACTAGTGTAATCTTTGGCGTTAATAAAATATTTTTAGAGCGTTAGTGGAAGTACAGGCTCAATCCCTTTATCTGCCTCAGTTAATAAAGCATCGTTAAACAAATGTCTTTGTCAAAAGGTTAAACGTAAATGCAAAAAAAACGTGCAAGCTGCAAGTAGTTCGGCCTGGCGGTGAATGTTTGAGATAAACCTACTTGTATCTCGCATCAGAATCATTTAAGGCCGCATGCCTGTCCCTTTGAGCATGAGCAAAATAAAAAAATAAAATCGCGCCCTTTTCCGCCTGACACAAAGTCGAAATAGAATCTAGACATAGCTTAATTAAATATCGAAAATAAAGGTATTAGAATGCAGAAGCGGCAAAAAAAGGTTTCACGGGAGTTTATTGATGAGTGTGTTTTCATGAGACAAAAGACATGATACACTTAGCCTCTGTGGTGCGAATGGTATACGTTAAGTACATCGAGAACTATTCCTTCATCAATCTCTCCAAGCCATTCAATGCGTTTCTACGAACCGAGGGAGGCTCAAGAAGGTTTTACTCAGTCTGATCGGCATAATGCGCAGCTAAATGGTGACGTTCGCCTAGGTTGCGTTCTGTGTCGCGTTTTTTTATTCGATCCGAGGCTCCTGTAATATAAACTTGTATGTGAGAGATTGCTGCAAATGTAAGTTGCGCGGACATGTGGTTTTTGTTTTACTGGTAGCAGCACCATGGCATGGAGCATGGTTTTGGCGCCTCTTCCCTACATTGTCGCAAAGAAAAACAATCCTCAGTTGCCTAAAAGGAAAATGAAGTGACAATGTCTATCACACCTATCAGTCGAGAGCTGAACAGCACAATCAGGGACGGGAGATTTGTTGCAATGGCAGAACGGAATGTGCCTAAGTGAAAACCAACAGAGTATTTTAGACCATTTCAGAATATTGACCAACAGAGTATTTTAGACCATTTCAGAATATTGAACGTCTGCTGGCGCGCCGCATATCACACAGAAGCATTTGCGCTATCTCCAGCACGGTCTAGTTCGAGCCCTGGTTCAATAGCTCAGCGTCCGAACCACTGACTCAGTCCAAGAGGGGCAATCGGCATGATCTCGTGGCTTCCTGCAATGCGATTCTCTGGGCTGACACAAAGTAGGGCTGAATGACGTAACCTTTTTTATGCTCTTTTCCTATGCTGCAGATAACAAAGCAGCAGATAACCCAAGCACTCCGCGCAAGCGTCGATGGTCCCTGTTTTCTTCTCCTCTTCCTTTCTTTCCTTCTCCATATATTTCTGAGCTGGAAATAACGCGTCGTATGTTTCCTCTGCCAATCGGTCTGGTCATCGCGTAGCCGCCGGCCTTTGGCCGGTAAAACGTAACAATGGCAATGAGGATTCTTCTGCAGCAAAGAAGCCAGCATATACGCCCAAGCACAACAGCCAAGCAGAAGAAGCCCACCGCCAAGAACCAGCCATGGCACACAGGCTACCGGAATTCGAAGACGAAAAAGACAATTGGCAGGCGTACCTTGTCTAGGTTCAAGCCTATTTCGAAGCGAATGAGGTGATGGCCGTTGTTAAGAAAAGAGCCTTGCTGGTAACGGCTCTTAGACAAGGACACCAGAAATTTTGAAAAGGAAGGTAGCACCACGAAAGCCTAACGACATGACTTACAAAGAAGTGATATATCCGTTAATCAGCTACTAAGGCCCGGTACCGAATAAAATTTCTGAAAGTTTCAAGTTCTTCCATCGCTGGCAGCAAGAAGGCGAATCTGTACAAGCATCCATTGTGGCAATACGGCATATGGCACAAATTTGCAATTTTGGAACTATGCTGAAAAGAATGATAACGGCAAGTATTGTGTGCGCATCAGATCCAATAATATGCAGAAGCAGCTGCTAGCGAAGAAAAATCTGAATCATGAAGAAGCCGAGGTCTTGCCTATCCCACAGAGAGCGCTGAATGTTCTTCTCTAAAGATTGCAACTGACCAAGAGCAAGCGTGATTGCGGGAAGCATGGTCATTTCAAAGCCTTGTAGACTAATTGGACGCAAATCTTTCAAGTGCGCACAGCCAGGGCACTTAGCAAGAACGTGTGTGGCAAATGAAACAAGCAGGATGCTAGCAGTAACAGCACAGACGACAGAAACCGAAGAAAGTGAGAGCTGCCCGTCAGAAATCGGGTCCTTGGCCATCATGCGTTTTTATACCACCAATCAGAAAACCGTTTGTGTGGAATAGCTTCAAAATGAAGAAAGACATTGATACTAGCTCCCTGTGTACGTCATTCCTAAAAGCATTTACAAATTGCACTCCCTTCATTGGCCGCAGAGGAAAAACAGAGGCTAGCTTTCATGCTATCGCGGAATTTCATGACTCCTCAGTACACTTTCTTATGAGGGTATCACAGTACGGTACAGTCTCATAATTTTATGCTGCAATGACCTTAGTATTTGCAGTGTTGACCAGATGAAAAAATTAGCAGACGAACGCATTCATGTGCTGAGCATGCATTCGAAGCCTACATGTCAAAGCAAGCATGCGAAGACGTGCCGATGCTGCTCCAGCAAAGCTCTGACCTATTCACTGAAGGCGCTGGTCTGATGAAAGTTCCGCCAGGCCGACTATACATCAAGGCAAGAGCAAACCCCAAGTTTTTCCAATCAAGGCAAATTCATTTTGCACTTGCGATAGAGCGTGTTAGGCTTAATAAGCGGTATAAACTGAAGGTTGTACAGGCCTATGCACCTACATGTAGTTATGATGATCAGGCAGTTGAAAGCTTCTACGAAGATGTAGAATCAGCAATGCGAAAAGTGAAGACGCAGTATACTGTACTAATGGGCGAATTCAATGCCAAGGTAGGGATAAAACAGGCAGGAGACCAGGCAGTAGGGGACTATGGCATTGGTTCTAGGAATAGAAGGGGGGAATTACTAGTTGAGTTTGCAGAGCGCAATAACTTACGAATCATGAATACCTTCTTTAGCAAACGGAAGAACCGGAAATGGACATGGAAAAGTCCTACCGGGGATAATAAACATGAAATCGACTCCATAATGTGTTCAACCCCCGCCATTATGAAAGATGTAGAGGTAATCGGGAAAGTGCGATGCAGTGACCACAGGATGGTGAGGTCCCGGATTAGCCTAAATCTTAAAGAAGCAACGCAACAGGTTAGTAAGAAAGAAACCCATCAACTAATTAGCGGTGAGGGGTAGGGCAGGAGATTTCAGGATCTCGCTACAGAATAGATATTCAGCTCTAAACGAGGATGGCGACACTACCCTAGAAGCAATGAACAATAATTTCAGAGATATCATTACTGAGTGCGCGGTAGAAGTAGGCGGTAGGATAGTTAGAGAGGATGGAAGCTTCGAATCCAACAGACCAGATAGAATTGGCCACATATCAAAGCTTATCAATAAGCGCAAGGTAGCCGATATAAGGAAGTATAACATGGAGAATATTGAGCAAGCTGTAAACAACGGGGGAAGCCTTAAAGCGGTAAAGAAGAAATTGGGCATAGGCAAAAACCAGATGTATGCGATAAGGGATAAGGCGGGCAACGTCATCACGAATATGGACAAGGTAGTCAAAGTAGCCGAGGAGGTCTATACAGATCTCTACAGTAGCCAAAGTAGTGAGGATCGTAATAAGATTGGTGGTAGGGAAAAACAGTCAGTTGTTCCGCCAGTAACGAAGGACGAGGTGAAGAAAGCACTAGAAACTATGAAAAGGGGGAAATCAGCTGGAGAGGATCAGATAACCACAGATTTGCTGAATGACGGGAGGGACATCGTGCTAGACAAACTGGCCACCCTGTATACGCAGGGCCTGGTGTCATCGACGGTACCGGAACCATGGAAGAATGCAAACATTATCCTCAATCATAAGAAAGGGGACTCTAAGGACCTTAAAAATTACAGACAAATCAGCTTACTGTCTGTTACGTATAAGGTATTTACTAAGGTAATCGCTAATAGAATCAGGACAACCTTAGACTGCCATCAAGCCAAGGAACAAGCAGGTTTTCGGAAACGGTACTCTACTATCGATCATATCCATACCATCAATAAGGTGACAAAACAAAAATGCTCGGAATATAACCAGCCCTTATACGTAGCATTCATTGATTACGAAAAAGCATTTGAGTCAGTTGAAACCTCGGCGGTGATGCAGGCATTGCGAAATCAGGGGGTAGACGAGCCGTACGTGAAAGTGCTGGAAGATATATATAGTGGCTGCACAGCAACCATACTTCTGGATAAAGAAAGTAACAAAATTCCCATAAAGAAAGGTGTTAGGCGAGGAGACACAATCTCCCTAGTGCTATTCACAGCTTTCGTAGAGGAAGTATTCAGAGACTTGGAATGGGAGCAGTTAGGGATAAGGGTAGATGGAGAATACCACAGTAATCTGCGATTTGCTGATGACATTGCCTTGCTAAGCAACTCGAGGGATGAACTGCAAATGATGATTGATGACCTAGACAGGAAAAGTAGAAAGGTAGGCTTAAAAATCAATATGCAGAAGACTAAGGTAATGTTCAACAGCCTCGGGAAGGAACAGCAGTTTACATTAGGTAGCGAAGTACTGGAAGTAGTCGGCGAATATGCCTACTTAGGACAGGTAGTAACCGCAGATCCGGACCATGAAAAGGAAATAACAAGAAGAATAAGATTAGGATGGAGCGCATTTGGCAAGCACTCGCAGATTATGACTAGCAGCTTACCGGTATCGCTCAAGAGGAAAGTATAAAACAGTTGCATCTTACCTGTACTCACCTATAAGGCTGAAACGTGGAGGCTAACCAAGAGAGTTCTACTTAATGTTAGGACAACACAGAGGGCTATGGAACGAAAAATGGTAGGGGTAACATTAAGAGATAAGAAGCGTGCAGATTGCGTCAGAGAAATAACTCAAGTTACCGACATTCTAGTGGAAATTAAGAAGAAGAAATGGACATGGGCAGGACATGTAGTGTGAAGAGGGGATAACCGATGGTCGCTTAGGGTAACAAACTGGATTCCAAGGGAAGGAAAGCGTAGCAGGGGGCGGCAGAAAGTTAGGTGGACGGATGAGATGAAGAAGTTCGCAGGGGTCAAGTGGATGCAGTTAGCACAGAACCGGGTAAAGGGAGAAATATGGGAGAGGTCTTCGCCCTGCAGTGGGTATAGTCAGGCTGATGATGATGATGTTAGAGTGTCTAAGGAGCTTGACACATTAGTCTCAACTGTCATAACTCCAGTTCCTCATTCCGAATGGGCAATGTCCATTATGCCAGTTTTTAAGGACAGAACAGTGCTCATTTGCAAGGACTTCATGGTCCCACTAAAGCCTTTGTGCGAGGTTGAGCAGTCCCCTTGCCTGTCATAGACATTTTCGCAAACATATGCGGAGGAACAAAATTCAGTACTTTAGACCTTCGCGATGCTTACAATCAGGTCAAGCTAGATGAAGTGTCATAAAAATTAGCATTGCTAAACACACACAAGAGGCCTTTCGCTGTAACAGGTTACCATTTGGTATCGGATCAGTTCCAGCGATGTTCCAAAGAAAAATTTAATCGGTGCTGAAATTACTAAAGTGGACTCCGGCTTGAGTAGACGATGTCTAGATAGCCGAGAGCAGCAATGCTGAAGACGGAAACCTGCAAGCTGCGCTAAAGCGTTTCCGGGAGAACGCTATCAAACTTCGTTCCGAAAACTGCAAGTTTGGTGAAAAATCAATGACGTATCTTGACCATCCTATTGATGCTGAACGACTACACCCACTCGAGAAGCACGTGGATACAATCAGGCAAGCGCCATTACCGCAAAATAATTCCGAGTTGTGATCTTTTGTGGGAATGTTTACAATTTACAAGTTTTTGCCCTATCTTATTATTAAGCTTGCACCCCTGCAGAGCCTTCTTCAAACAGGTACGGCATGAAAAAGAAGACGCGACACTTGAGAAGGTCTGGGGTGCTTTGTGTTCAGCCCCAGTGCTAACGTACTTTAATCCGCAGCTGGAGTTGATAATGCAATTCGATGCTTCACCTTCCAGTGCCGGTGCTGCAGTTTTCCACCGAATAAATGGCGAAGACAGGCCAACTGGCTTCCGATGACGGACACTCGCCTCAGCTGAGATAAAATACTCCCAAAATTAGCAAGAAGCTTTAGCCTTGGTGTTCGGCGTGACGCGGTTCCGCGAGTACCAGTTGGGATGTGAGTTCACGCTTGTAACGGACCACCACCCTTGTTGTGTCTACTCAGACAGGATTGTGAAACCATGGCTACGGCCCAAATTCAGCGCTGGGCTATGTTGCGAGGGGCATACAAGTACAAGCTTGCCTGTAAACCTGGCAAACAGGTGCCAACGTCTGACGCTCTACGCTGATTGCCTGACTTGCTGCAGGCTCGCCGCAAGCGGAAATCGAACAACTGTCGGAAATGGTGCTTAAAATGGACTAATGGGACCCAGCCAGCTGTCTCCCACCAAGAGATTCAAGCGCTCGAAGCAGCTTGTGAGTTTTTGCAAGCGATATGCAAGTACGTGACTAACGGATGGCCCTTCGTCGTAGAAGGTGACAGCAGGGAATTAGCAGATTTCCGGAAAATAGAGAGACAAGAGCTGTCTGTGAAGAAGGAGCGGTTGTAATGGGGGCATCTTGTGGCGATATCAAGTGCGACACGTGAGAAACTGCTGAAGATGCGGGCTGCAAGCCGACTACGCAGAACCTAATGTAAACCAGATGTTGGTAATTGTCTACGCACACAGCAGTTGAATAGAAACGGTTCCAGTATCTCGAGCAATCGCTAATGCCTCTGCCGATTGCAAGAGAACCTTTTTTTATCAGGTTTGGGTTACCCCGCACCATAGTTACCGACAACGGTACACGCTTTACTGGGTGAGAGTTTGCAGTATTTTAGCAGAAAAATGAAATCGGGGAGATTCATATCACGTCTTATCACCCCTAAAGCAATGGTCTTGCAGAACGGGCAATGAGAACAATCAAGGAGGGCTTGAAGAAATTGTTGAGCCTAGAGTTAGCAACTTCTCTGGCAAGAATTCTTTGTAACTACGGAAATTCGCCAAAGCCTTAAGAGTCTACTTCGTCCAAACTGATTCTGGTATACCGTTTGCATAGGAAACTAGATATGTGTTTTCTTCTCAGAAGCCACGAAATGCCCAAAAATCCAGAGGCTCATTCAGCCAGTTGGTACTTCGCCCCAGGAGATGCCGTCTACGTGCGCAATACGGCGTAGAAGAACAGTGGACACCAGCAAAGTGTGTGGGCACGGGAACAGTGACATCGGCATGCCTCCAATGCTTCGCTTCTTTACCGTGCAGGTTGGTACGCACTATCCTTTGCACGCTAGGAAATGCGACGATCGCTGTTTACTTCTGTTCCCGTGCCCACGGGTGTGCGTTCATGTTGCTTGTGAATGCATTTCAATGATGTCTCTGCTTTTGCGCTCTGGAGACATCGAATCTAACCCGGGTCCGATGACTCGCTCCGAGACCTCTCTTGACATAGATAACCTGACAGACAATCCGTCCAAACAAATGAAAGTTATGTTTAAGCTGCTTAAGGATGTACATTCTCGCACGTTGCAAAGCTCGAAATATCAGGCCGAATTAGCCTCCGATATTAAAGACATTAAGAGTAGTCAGAAGAACAGTGAATCAAAGTTAGCTGGCATGCACAAGAGGCTTGATGAACTCGAGAAAAAGACAGAGAAATTCGACGACATGGATCGGGAACTTTCATCTTTAAAGAAATCTGTAGAAGATCAACGTACTCGAAATGCTTTGCTGCAGTCTCGCCTTGATGAAGCCGAAGATAGAGCGCGACGTGAAAATCTAATATTCAGGGGTATACCCGATGAGGAAGAGACTTGGGCAGATACCGAATCTAAACTCCTGGAAGCCTTGACTAAGATTGTCGAGGTACGCCCCTCGAGTCCAATTCAGCGTGCACATCGCCTGGGTGTTTTTTCAGACGGCAAGTGCCGATCAATCATAGCTAAATTTTCTGACAATAAAATGAAAGACAAGATATTAACCCTTCGTAACCAACTTAAAACAGATAACATCACTATCCGTGAAGATTTCTCACCGGCTACGCGCCATGCTCGGAAAAAACTTTTTGATTTCGGAAATTATCATGCTGGCCCTCGCTCTTTTAAGATACGCTATAACAAGCTTCACATAAATACAAAATACTTCATGTATAACCCTACCACGGACACTGTTGAAGAAATCACGAAGAATCGTGAAGAAAATGAAGAAATCGTGGCTCGTGGCGAATCGTCTGGATCGGATTCTGTGGCTCGATCTTCCGCTTCACCGTAGGGAATCGCGAGGGGTAGTGGACGGTGGATATCTGTTCTTTATACTAACGTCCGCAGCCTACTTAACAAGCACACTTCTTTATCCTCTGCCATAGACAAATGCTCAGCTGACATCATAGCGCTAACGGAAACCTGACTCCCAACGCATGTTTCAGATTCCGAAATTTTCCACAACGCTCATCGCTACTCGGTGTATCGTTGCGATAGAACAGCCAAACGTGGCGGCGGTGCTTTACTTGCGATTTCTAAAGATATTTCATCTTCATGTATCCCTGTCTTCAGCGAATTAGAACTAATTTTTGCGTCGATAGTGATAGGTCATCCTAAATTGATTATTGGCGTCTGTTACCGTTCTCCCACTTGTTCGTCTACATTCACTAACGACCTTCACGATGCTCTAAATCTTAATGCAACAGATGTTTGGTTTGGGCTAGTTGGTAGCAGTTTCTTGAAGACATAGCGCAAAAAAGAGACGGGGACAACACAGATGTAGACAGGACAGGCGCTAACTGACAACTTTATTTTCGAGGAAAACCGCAGCACAATTTATGTCAAAACTCACGTGACAATCAAGGGGCCTTATACTACGACCAAATACAGTTTGACAAAGGGCGGCCGACAACCTTGACCCGGAGAAACCAAAAAAGAAACAATTAAGGGGGGCCGGATAGCATTATCAACAGATTATATAAAACTCATTGTGAATTTAATACAACAGATGGGGTGCGAACAACATCATGGCCAAGGGACGGTGCCACCCACCCACAGCAACGAGCGAGCCTAAAAGGGCTCAAGACAAGGGAAGTAAAAACAGTCATAGGTCAAAACCAAAAAACGTGCGAGGCAAAAGCAGAGTCAGAACTAAAAACAGATAAACCGTGCGAAGCAAAAGCAGAGTCACAACTAAAAACAGATGACACGTGCGAAGCAAAAGCAGAGTCAAAACTAAAGACATATAAAACGTGCGAAGCAAACGCGGAGTCATAAGCTAAATCAGACGATACGTGGGAAGCAAAAGCAGAGTCAAAACTAAAAAAACTAAAAATAGACTCAGGAGTGTAGAAGGCTCCCCGCTAAAACATTGAAGTGCTAAGCAAGAATAATCAGGATGGGCTAGTGGAAGAACAATTATGAAGAATGAGAAAATCAGGGGAGTAAACACACCAGAAACCGGGAAGTAATAAAAGAAATTCCACAGACGATAACTCGTTTCATAACAGTCAGCAACCGGTTGCTTGTGGTAATAAAGCAAAAAGGGTTATAACACCTACATGTGGCCATCAAGGAATTCAAATTCGCTTTCAAGAAGGTTGATAGAAGGTACGCTGACGCAATCCTGACCGGCCTTCCTAATGAAGTATGCCTCCATGACTTCGCGCTCAGTTTTTCCTTTGGCTGATCTTAAGAAATCTGTACTATCTAAGAGCGGATAACATGCGTTAGTTGGATCAGTTTTACAAGCTTTACAATGTTCGGCGAGGTTAGTACCCGATTTGTTGCGTACGCATAGTCTGTGTTCTCTTGCCCTCTCATTGAAACATCTTCCAGTTTGTCCGATGTACTGGAGCCCGCAACTGATTGGAATCCTGTACACGACATTTTCCTTGCATTCCGTGAATTTAGTTTGATGCTTCTTCGTGCATGCTACTTGCTTTTTCATCTTTCTAGTGCATACTTTCGATATTTTGCATGGTGCAGAGAAAATAATTTTGACATTATAACGCGCTGCCAGTTTTTTGAAGTTATGCGAAAACCTGTGGAAGTATGGAATCACCTGGACTGGCATCTTACTCTTGCTTACTTCGTTTCCCTGCTTACTACGTTGACTGTTTGAGGCTTTTAGGTTTTGCAGAAGGCTTTCACACACTGCTACAATAACGTCAGGGGGGAAACCTGCGTCTTGTAGACGCTTGAATTGCTCATTCATGCTAGTAGCCATGCGTTGGGTTCACGGAATGCAAGGAAAATGTCGTGTACAGGATTCAAATCAGTTGCGGGCTCCAGTACATCGGACAAACTGGAAGATGTTTCAATGAGAGGGCAAGAGAACACAGACTATGCGTACGCAACAAATCGGGTACTAACCTCGCCGAACATTGTAAAGCTTGTAAAACTGATCCAACTAACGCATGTTATCCGCTCTTAGATAGTACAGATTTCTTAAGATCAGCCAAAGAAAAAACTGAGCGCGAAGTCATGGAGGCATACTTCATTAGGAAGGCCGGTCAGGATTGCGTCAGCGTACCTTCTATCAACCTTCTTGAAAGCGAATTTGAATTCCTTGATGGCCACATGTAGGTGTTATAACCCTTTTTGCTTTATTACCACAAGCAACCAGTTGCTGACTGTTATGAAACGAGTTATCGTCTGTGGAATTTCTTTTATTACTTCCCGGTTTCTGGTGTGTTTACTCCCCTGATTTTCTCATTCTTCATAATTGTTCTTCCACTAGCCCATCCTGGTTATTCTTGCTTAGCACTTCAATGTTTTAGCGGGGAGCCTTCTTCACTCCTGAGTCTATTTTTAGTTTTTTAGTTTTGACTCTGCTTTTGCTTCCCACGTATCGTCTGATTTAGCTTATGACTCCGCGTTTAAATAAATTGGTTCACAGGAAGGGAAAGGCGCAGTACTTCGCACGTTTTATATGTCTTTAGTTTTGACTCTGCTTTTGCTTCGCACGTGTCATCTGTTTTTAGTTGTGACTCTGCTTTTGCTTCGCACGTTTTATCTGGTTTTAGTTCTGACTCTGCTTTTGCCTCGCACGTTTTTTGGTTTTGACCTATGACTGTTTTTACTTCCCTTGTCTTGAGCCTTTTTAGGCTCGCTCGTTGCTGTGGGTGGGTGGCACCGTCCCTTGGCCATGATGTAGTTCGCACCCCATCTGTTGTATTAAATTCACAATGAATTTTATATAATCTGTTGATAATGCTATCCGGCCCCCCTTATTTCTTTTTTGGTTTCTCCGGGTCAAGATTGTCGGCCGCCCTTTATCAAACTGTATTTGGTCGTAGTATAAGGCCCCTTGATTGTCACGTGAGTTTTGACATAAATTGTGCTGCGGTTTTCCTCGAAAATAAAGTTGTCAGTTAGCGCCTGTCCTGTCTACAACTGTGTTGTCCCCGTCTCTTTTTTGCGCTATGTCTTCAAGAAGCTCTAAATCTTGTTCGCGCACGATTTCCTTCATCACCACTTTTTCTACTTGGGGACTTTAATTTTGCAACTATTTTATGGACTGCTCAGCCGCCTTCTTCATCTCCCCCCTCGTATCAAGCTAAAGAATTCTTACAACTATGCACCATATTTTCACTAACTCAGTTAGTAACAAAAGCCACTAGGACGCTAAATAACGCTTCGAACATTCTTGATCTAATTCTAGCTACTAATCCAGAGTCAGTTACTGATATAACACATCTTCCAGGCATCAGTGATCATGTCCTGCTTAATTTTTTTCATTAATATACCACGTCCAAAAGCGGAAAAAATAAAAAAAATTCATCCTAGATTACAATCGCGCCAACTTTGCAGCTATTAACCATGAACTGGGCATATTTGTTGATTACTTTATTGCAAACTTTGACTACTGCTCTGTCGAGGAAAACTGGATATCATTCAAAACGAAGGTTCACGAACTAACTGATAGGTATATCCCTAAGCGCATCGTCACCTCTAATCCACAAGCACCTTGGCACAACTCTTACATCAGACGACTATCTAACAAAAAGAAACGTTTATACCGCCGCGCGAAGCTTTCACCATCTAACACGCGATGGGCAATGTACAAGTCTGCTTCCGACGCTTACGTCAACGCGATTAAACTAACAAAAAATAACTTTTTGTCTACCACATTACCAACTATTTTGAAAACGAGTGTTAAGAAGTTCTGGCGCGTTATACACTCGGCGAATGACCCATTCATTAGACTGCAAGATGCCTCCGGTAAACTTATCCCCAGTAATCTTTGCGCTTCCGTGCTGAATGACACATTCGTTGAAAGCTTTTCCTCCCCTTCAAGCGTTAATCTGCCTTACATACAGCACCACAGGTTCCCGACAATGCCACCTATAACAATCGATCCACCTGGCGTAGCCAAATTAATTTACTCTAAAAAATGATTCTTCACCTGGTTTCGATGCGATTAGCGCTAAATTCTTAAAAAATACTTATGCTTATAGTTCAGTTATACTAACCAAACTTTTTCAACAGTCACTCGACACAGCAAGCCTTCCTAACGACTGGAAAACTGGGAAGGTGGTTCCAATTCACAAGTCCGGTGGTAAGCACTCCCCTCAAAACTTTCGTCCCATTTCGCTCACAAGCACATGCTGCAAATTACTAGAACATATCATTTTCAAACATGTCGTTACCTTTCTCGTCGAGAATTCATTTTTCACACCTGCGCAACATGGTTTTCGTCAAACATACTCATGTGAAACTCAATTACTTGCCTTTACTGATAAGCTATACCGCATACTTGACAACTCATCGTTTGCTGAATGCATTTTTTTTTTTTTTCCAAAGCTTTTGATAAGGTATGTCATAAATTGCTGCTACATAAATTGAGCCATCTTAATCTCAATCCTAACGTCTTCGACTGGATTAAATCTTTCCTTCTTAACCGTTGGCAATTTGTACATGCTAATGACACTAATTCACCGATTACTAACGTGCTATCTGGTGTTCCACAGGGATCGGTCCTCGGACCCCTCCTATTCTTAATCTATATTAATGACCTTCCTTCTGCCATATCCTCTAACATTCACCTTTTTTGCTGGCGATTGTGTAATATTTCGGGAAATAAATAAAGTTAACGATACTGACACTCTCCAGTAAGACCTCAATTTGGTGTCAGACTGGTGCAATGCATGAAATATGGAATTAAACATTAATAAATGTAAAGCTTTGCGTGTTTCCCGTGCATCTAACGCTCTTCCACCCCGCCGGGGTGGCGCAGTGGTTACGACGCTCGACTACTGTTCCCAAGGACGCGGGATCGAATCCCGGCCTCGGCGGCAGCTTTTCGGTGGAGGCGAAAAGCAAGGCGTCCGTGTGCTGTGCGGTGTCAGTGCACGTTAAAGAACCCCAGGTGGTCGAAATTTCCGGAGTCCTCCACTACGGCGTCTCTCATAGCCTGAGTTGCTTTGGGACGTTAAACCCCACAAACCAACCAACCTAACGCTCTTCCTTCATATTATCTTAATGTCACTCCTCTTGACTGGGTAAAAACATACAAGTACCTAGGTATTTATATCACTCAAAATTTAACATGGTCAATTCATATTGACTACGTTATTAATAACGCTAACCGCATGTTAGGATACCTACGTCGGAATTTCTCTGCCGCTCCCTCATCTCTTAAGCTTTTACTGTATAAAACACTTATACGTCCTAAACTTGAATACGAAGCATCAATATGGGACTCTACACATGAAAACCTCATATATTCCTTGGAACTAGTCCAAAATAATTCCGTCCGCTTCATTGTTTCAAATTACAATCGTACGGCAAGCATCACAGCCATGAAATCTAACGTTTCACTGCCACCGTTACAATCTCGCCGTAAAATTGGTCGCCTAACGCTATTTCACAAGCTATATCATCACGTTGCGCTTCACGACTGTTTCATATCACCCCCAGAATACATTTCACATCGCATCGATCACCGCCCCAAGGTTGGCATCCGAACATGTCACACCAAATCTTCTTTTCAGGCATATCTTCACCGCGCATCTGTGGAATGGAACCGCCTTCCCCCCGATATTGCAGCCATTTCAGATAACAAAACCTTTCACGACGCAATAGCTAACAATGTTTATTCTGAAGGAATTTGATTATATGTTATATCTGTTTCCACTGTGTTGTGTACGTTGATTTTATGTTATTTACGCTTTGTGAATGTTGTTTGTTTTATTCTGGAAGAATTTTATTTTATTTTGTACTACTTGTTTTCACTGTATTATATTCATTGCTCTGTATCATAATTAACCCACTCCCCTCTGTAATGCCTTTGGCCCTGAGGGTACAATAAATAAATAAATAAAGTGAAATTGACAAGTTGTGCCCGTCCGGTCACTGTGGCTACTGATGACAGAGTCGTTCGACATCATGTCGACCAGATCCGAAAACGCTCATTAGACAGAAACGGAAGCTGACAATCAAGTACTGCAGAAATATCAAGTCCTTCAGAATCGCCTCCTAGGACCTTAGGGGCCCCGGCATACGAGGCTCACGACCTTCTCGAAGGGCCTGTTCCTGATCTACGTCGGTCCACAACAACCAGAAAGCCAGTGGAGCACTACAGCTATTAAGGAAAATAAAAGCTGCCGATAATAATACTTAAGATAACCCAACCATTCCACGAATACGTCGATGGCCCTTTTTCCTTTTTTCCCTCCATTTTTTTCTCTTTTGTATATATTTCCGAGCTGGGAATAAAGCGTCGTCTCTTTCTTCTTCTAATTAATTTGCTTTTCATAGCAAAGCTGCCGGCCTTTGGCAGGTAGAACATAACAGCCTATATACATGGCATGAAAGTAGGCGATGATCACGTTAAGGTTTCCTTGATGCCGTGTTCGAGCTAATGGTACGAAGGTTTCCTCTTGTGCTTGGTCTGCCATGTATAAAAGCACTGAATTTGGAGCAAGGGGGTACGGTTCGTAAACAGCGTTTCGCCTCAGGAAATATTCAGCAAAGTAGGCGGGGAAGACAGAGTCTTGAATTGCCAAAAGATTAAAGGGCAAAATTGATTAAATCAGCGCTAGCTTGTATTCGGCTTCATTTCCCAATATGAACTGCTAGAAAAGCGAGTGCTTTTTTATATTTTAGGAAATATTTCGATGCTTTGTTAAGCTGCGCTTTATATGGGTTAATTTTTCAGCATATCGTATGAGATAATGGATCAGTACAGTTCTACACGAGTTTCGAGATGTTAGTGGTTCAGTGCCAGACCAGTACAGAGCAGTTAACAGGCAGTTAAACTATAAAGGATTTGAGATACAGCGTATGGAAATCTTGGCGTCTGCGTTACATACACAGCTTGTATTCAGCCCCGCCGGGGTGGCGCAGTGCTTACGGCGCTCGACTACTGTGCCCAAGGAAGCGGAATCGAATCCCGGCCTCGGCGGCCGCGTTTCCATGGAGGCGAAACGAACTGGCGTCAAAGTGCTGTGCGATGTTAGTGCAAGCTAAAGAACCTCAGGTGGTCGAAATTTCCAGAGTCCTCCACTACGGCGTCTCTCATAGCCTGAGTCGCATTGGGACGTTAAATCCCACAAACCAACCAACCAACAGCTTGTCTTCACAAGGCAACAGTGGTGTCATTGCGCGAAAATATTTGAATAATTTTCCTGAATTTTTCGGTGTCATCATTCTTCGATGACAATCGCGGTAGTTTCCAGGTAACGTGCACTGCCAGTTGACAATCGTTGCCAATAACAAAATTATTGACTGCGCAAGAAGGATGCGTGTAAATTCAAATTGCCCAGCAGTAATTGTCTCGTATGAAGTCGGTAAACGTCTCAGCGATGCTTTAGTCCTGTAAAGAGAAATATTGGCAATTTTCCGCAACGCCCGGGATCCTTGATATTCTGATGGATCGACTTGCTCATGAAGTCTCAACTAAACTTCGCGCAGCTATTTCGAAATCCGCACAACGTTCATATGAACTATTTGAAAAAATGAAGACAGCGGATTGAAATGGCGTTGTTAAAGAGGCTATCGCTGCAACACGCACTGCTTTGGTTCTATCACTAGGTCCAATACATGCTTAAACCCCCACAAGGCGACATTAATCAAAGGTCACCCTGTGCTCCCGTTGACCTACAAATATATTCGAGGTCAGTTTGGAATTTACCTTACAACCACATTGGGTAGCTATGTTCCCGCCAAAGGTCAAACTCAAGGTCAAGATCAAAGGTCAACTGATGTGGGAATTAGCCTAACGCGTGAGGAGCTGCTTGGCGAGGCACATGATTCCTAGTGTCAATATCGAGTGCGCATCCACGCCGCAGACTCGGAGTATGCCAAGTACAAACCGAGATGACCTTCTTCACGGATAACGAGAGTCTATTCCGAGTCATATTTAAAGAAACACATTCTGCTAAATAAAGAGCTTTACGATGTGTAACCATGATTCAGCTTTCACTTCACACTAGGTTTAACTGCACCTAACCCACGGGTAATTTTTTCTTCGGTTTCACTTTACGATCCCTTGACAAAGTGCGTATGCGAAAAAAGAGACCGGCCTACCTTGCAAGCCTTGGCCAGACGTCCTCTTTTCGCACTTTGGTGACAGAGGGTGTTGCGACGGCGGCATGCAGCTGTTACATTAACCTCTTTGCATCTCGCACACCGAACACTAGGTGTACTTGCATCCTAGCTCCTCCTCCCGGGTCACCTTCGCCCCTGCTGTAGCACGGATTGACCTCACTGCTTCCGATTTGTGCGCCAATCTCCCACATGCCGCAAGTGTTTTCCATTTCTCTCAAACCAACGCGAATTGATGGCCCTGACTTTAGCAATAACAGATGTGACAACCCGCACAACACGTACAAATGCAGGTGGCAAACAAACATTCCGAGCCCGGTACAAAAGCGCTTCTAGTGAATGCGGTGTTGCCTCAGAAACGTGCCGTAGAACGTTATACTGCGGTGTATATCGGTAATTATGAGCATGTTACTTACAGATGTCGCAGTTACACGAGTAGCGAAGTAGTACGTTTCCGCTACATTTCTTCTGCGCTCTGCGCACATGCAGAGCCATCTTGCGGCAAACACAGAAGAACCCCTCCTCGCAATGTGCGGTGCTGCCCCGACACGTGGCGCGCCACTCGCCCCTGACGTTTCGCCGTGCACCCTCACAGGTTGTAGAATCAAGCGTCTTTCCTTTCTTTAGATCACTATCTTCGCTTACCCGCTTCTCCCCTTCGGGCCGCGCGGGTACCGGTGCGAGGATGCCCCAATACCCTTGCGTTTAATAAGTTTTCTCGCTCTGTCCCCTTCCAACATTCAGCGTGCGTCACTCGAACAGTGGTGTTTAGGCGACGCGGCTCCTCTTTCCGCTCACAGCGCGATTGCTAGGTGCAGCGTCTGATGCCGGACGCCTCGGACGTGATCGCTGCGCCGTAGCGCTTCTGCTGGGAAAGCGTCCCCTGCGATGTGTGCCGAGCTGCTTCCGAGGAATCATGCTTCTGCGTGGTGTTCCCAAGCGAGATAGAGGACGATCCCATCAAGGCGTCAGCCACATGATCGCGTCCGTCTTCATGGCCCGTCGCTGCCCGGCTTTCTCCCTCCGAGAATCCGAGTTCTTGGGTTCGTTCCGCTTGCTCAGGCGCACGTTTCGTTGCCGCGCCGAACGCTGCGTTGCGCGGCGCTCACCGCGTGATTCGTGAGTGCAGTCCGACGCGGGGCGCCTCATCAGTGATTGATGCGCCGTAGCGCATTGTCTTACACTCCTTGACAGGTCTACGGGTGTTGTATTGCAGGGCCTTGCGCGCTCGCTCTTGAGACGCGTGTGATGGAAGCGGCGCCGTCTACCAGTGCCGGTAGCGCTGGGCGGTGCGAACGAGGTGCAATAACGCTATCGCGTTCCACTTTTGAAGGCGAAGCTTAAGCGTCCACCAAATTTTTTTTTGTGTTGTTGTTGCGACTGTGGGAAGAACGAAAAGAAAATGCGCAGGGCTACTGAGTGGCTCTATATCTGAGCCACCATTGCTGCCTCATGCACGCAGAAGAGAAATGAAAGGAGATAAAGTTAGGGAGAGAGACAAGAGACGCGTGTCGCAAGAGCCGTCGTCCACTACCGGAGCGGCGTTGGGTACTATTATGGCCAGCACAAAACGTACAAACGCTGGTGGCAAACGAACATTCCGAGCCCCGTTGGAACAGGCCGTTGGACCTGGACGCTACCTCCTCAGGCAGCCGCGGTTTTTTTTTTTTACTTCAGCATTCTCGCCTGATTTTCTGAAGGTAAGCGAATACCGGTAAACTGACAATGTGACAGCTCAGCGCAGCAAACACGCTGCTGCGATAGTCTGAATGCCGGTTGTTGTAGCGACGGTTAGAAGGAAAAGCAAATGAATGCCTCGTGCGAGGAGAGGAGTAATGAGAGAAAAGAGAGAGGAAGGGAGGGAAAGAGAGAAGACGCGCGTAACAACGCTTCTATTCGCCACCGAAGCGGTGGTCGTTGCAATGATGGCCAGCACAACAGGTACAAGCAACGGTGGAAAAAAAGCATTCCTGGCCCAGTTGGGTGGGGCCAGCTACCCCTTCCGACAAACACAATTTTTTGTGTTCTGGTTGTTACGACTCTAAGAAGAAGGAAAAGAATATGCACTGCCTTGCTAACGGAATGTATACCTGAGCGCCGTACTGGTAGAGCAGTATGATAGACGACAGAAAGAAATAAAAAAAAAAACAGAGAAAGACGCGTGTCGGAGGGGGGGGGGGGGGGCAACATCCGTCTTCAAACGAAGCGTTGACGGGTGCAATGAAGGCCTACACAACAGGTACAAACGCCGGTGGAAAACGCTCATTCCTAGCCCCTTCGGGTCAGGACATCACCCCACTGAACAACATTGGTTCTACGACGAAACCCTTTCTAGGCTCGTGGAAAGAAATCCCGTGCGCTCTAGTTCTGTGCGGGATCTGTGCATCGGGTCTGTATGCTTTTGTGTCGTCACTTGCTGATAACGGGTGTATCAGGATGGAGGTTGGGAATGAAAAATTTGATGGTGATTGGTAATGCATAAAAGCTATACCTAAATATAGAGTTACTGAGAAAGAATAATGACTAATAAAATGATCATAAAATCAATAAAAACGACTACGGAACAACTGGCTTGAGATTAATGCATATGCTTAGCTATGAGCGGTAACGACTACTGTGACTAGGAATCACTCAGGATGACTACGGAACGACCAGTATGCCAAAATGCGACTTGTAATTACTGTAACTGAATGGGAATGAGTACCTATGTTTCGTTATGAGTGCTAACGACTACAATGACTAGTCATGAATTAGCATGATTGTCGAATAACCTCTACGTGAAACCGCGACTTTATTGGCACAATCTGACTTGAATTGAGTAAATATACTTAGCTCTGAGTGGTAATGACCAGGAATGAATCAGCATGGCTATGACTTTACGAATATGTTATACGATAACTTGTAATGACCGCTAATGACTGGAAATGAGTCATCATTTTTATTGTCGTAATCAGCCAGACTATACCCACTGCAGGACGAAGGCTCATCCCATATGCCTTCAATTAACCAGGTCCTGTGCTAGCTGCATCCACTCTACCCCTGCGAACATTATAAGTTCATCCACCCACCTAACTTTATGCCGCCCCATGCTATGCTTTACTTCCCTTGGAATCTAATTTGTTACCGTAAGCTACTATCGGTTTTCCTCTTCACGCACTACATACCCTACGCATGCCTATTTTATCATTTTTTTAACTAGAATGTCGCTAACTCGAGTAATTGCCCAGACCCACTCTACCCGCTTCCTATGCGTTAACGTTGCACCTACCATCATTCATTCCATAGCCCTCTGCTTTGTCCTCAACTGAAGTAGAACCGTTTTCGTTAGCCTCAAGTTTCACCCCCATAGGTAAGTACAGATAAGATGTATCTGTTGAATAGTTTCTTGAGCGATACTGGTAACCTGCCAGTCATATTCTGCGAATACCTGCCAAATACGCTCCATTACATTCTTATTCTTGTTGTTATTTCTATGCTCAGTAATGAGTGGTAATGCCTGCAATGACCAATATGTAAAACGATGGCTTGTGGTGGCTGTAACTGGCTGGAAATGAATAAATATGCTTAACCATGAAGGTAACGACTACAATGACTGGGAATGACTCAAAATAACTCAACATGACTGTGGTACAAGTAGGTTAATCGAAGACTCCTAATGGTCCCAACTGACAGAAAATGAGTAAATATGCTTAGGTATCGGTCGCAATGCCTACAATCACTAGGCATGACTCAGCATGACTACGGAACGACCAATATGTCCAACAACGACTTGTAATGATATCAACTGACCCGGAAAAGAGCGAGAAATATTAGCAATGAGTGGTAATAACTGCAATGACTAGGCATGACTCAGAACGACAATCAGAAGCTAATGATGAAAGGCAGATTATCGTAGGATAGAGGTCGACTTTCGCCGTTCTCCTCTTGAGATATCTAAGAGACTTAATTTTTTGTGTTGTGACGGTAGGAAGACGAAAAAAAAAACTGCATGGCCCTGTTGCCTGTATCTATAGATAAGCCACCACCGCTGCCTTCTGCGGGCAGAAGAGTAATGAGTAATTATATCTCATTTTCGCTGTCCTTATCAACTAATAGTTGTATATGACTGTGTGCAAACTGATATACACGAAGTGAGCTAAGGCAAACTAACAGTACAAGTGCTACGTGCAGGAGAACAATTTGGAATATCAACAGTAAACTGGCCTTCATTTTACTTCATTTTGATCGGGAATATTTGGATTCCAATATTTGTATTAATAGTGCATATTACATTCCGCGCAGAGAAATGTGGTACACTCCTAGCGACAAAAGTTACAAACCCTTGCAGATCCAGAAAGAATGCGAACGTAGTGACTTTACACGCGAGTGCGAGTCATTTACACCTATTTAGTGCCTCCTCCGAGTCTTATCTGATGGTTACGAGTCTCAGCATAGCATAAAAATCATAATGAGGTTACAAAAAATTATGGATTGTACAATTCAGTGGCCACTACTTGAAGAATGAGGAGGACTTGGTCTTGGGATCCCGCCAAGTGCGCTTTGCGTTTCGAGAAGACCAGAATATGCAGTCACGTGTCAAAATTTACCCCGTTCTCACAGATGGTTTAATTTGCGAACAAATGTTCTGCGCCTTTTCTCATCAATTTGTTAAGCTAGGGTATAAGAATAATTATATTTTTGCTGAGGCCGGGTTTTTACTATTATTTACGTTTGGCATGAATAATGCATGACCGTCTGCCATTGAAGAAAAATTTCCTAATCCATTTACTCCGTAATGGTTACACTTTGCCTGTGCGACTTCGGTAGGGCTTCGCAGAAGTCAACAGCCACCTACACGAAGCAAACAAAATTCATTTCAGTAATACATGATAGTTCCGGATTTGTAAATTATGCAGTGCGTTAAAAATTTTATAATGAATTTTTATTAAGCGCACAATACATGGTATGAAGCATTTTTATTTCCTGGTTTCTTTCATTTTCAGATTTAGTGTGAAGGCGGCAACGAAGTTCCGGTTTATAAACAATAGAATGGAAACACTGAGCACGTCATCAGTATAGAAACACAGTACCTATTGAGAATCTCTGCAAAATGCTATATTCATCGCTCTCGTAAAATAATCATAGGAATTCGTGCGCGGGCGGGGAATTAGGCAAACACTACCAAGTAATACAATTTACATACAGTAACAACTGTGCAAAATATGGATTATTGTTATTTTGTACATCCAGTTTATATTTTACTGAAATTCAGATCGTCACTTATTTTATGAAATCTAAGAAAACTTGAAGAACACTGCAAATGGTTGCTAATATGTCAGTCAGAAACATAACATATTTCATATTGTAACACGATATTTTATTTAGCAAATAAATAGCGCGCGCGTCTTTAAACATGGTAATTTTTTTTTCTGATTAGGAAGTTGCTAGGAACCCCTGTGAACTACTGGTAATGTTAGGGAGCACATGGAACTATAAAATACACAACCGGGTGAAATGAACACTTGCATTTATATTATCGAAAATAGATTATACGAAAAATAAACTAACCAAGGCTATATTTTGGACAATAACAACAATAAACATTGATATCATTAAAAAATTGTATCAGTAAACAATTATGCCATTACAACATTTATATACTATCACAGAAAATTTTCGTGGGGAATTATTTACTGCTGGAAATAGTTTAAGCGAGGCATCATTGGAATGGCATGAAGCACCACGCAGCAGTCGTCGCCTACTCTGCTGCGTGGTGAATCATGTCGTCCGACTAACTAGCTCGACTTTCAACGGTAGCATCATTGAAAGGTATTTATTGTCATCAGCGGTTACAAATTAACAGACCAGGACAAAGCAACTCTCTTTTCATTTGTGCTTCAAAGCTAGCGTTTGTTTCTGCTTGACACCGTGCGTTGGTGACTGCCTTTTAGAGATGTAAAACATGCTGACGTTTTTTAAACTTAATCCCTTCCACGCTGGAATCGTACTCCCGGGATAATTATTGGGCCTGGGTTTCGATGGGCATGATTAATGTTTCCGCATAATAGCAATGCATTTAGTGGTGGCCAGATACCCGTGAAATGCCAACTTGATTTTGTCACAATGGCGACATCATTCTTTCAAGAAAATTGGCTTGACAAACTTGTTAGCTACGGCGTCCTCTTTAGCTTATTACTGTGTTGAACTACTGAAGCTGCATTTCATAGAACGACCTTTACACTTGTCACAAACCTCTACTCACCACGCTCCTAGCTGTCACAATAACGCTATTAAATCCCTAGTTAGTTATCTACACAATTGCAAAACAAATCAGGCATACTTAACGTGCGTCTTAATTGCATTCTAGTATGCGTATACTAGTAAAAAAAATGACGGCGCACCGTTGCTGAGGGGAATAAACAATATTTTCATACACAGCAAAAGTCGCAAACACATATCATGGAGGCCAAGCAAATTCTATAATTAAATTTGGTGAGATAAAAAAAGAGCTTAAGACGCCCATATATTCGCCTTGTCTCACAGAGGGCTGTAACTAACGAACAGCTTAATCGCCGGATTTTAAGTAGAAATAATCCCGTTGGCCAAAACTATCAGAAGACTAATGAAGTTGACGGAACACTTAAGTCATATAGGTTCATAAATTTGTAACTTGTTTCAACAGATTTCCCCCTGAATGACTGAAAGGAGTGGTATAAGAACATCGCAATGCCATCGCTATATCGTTTACTATATAAGGTATCCAATGTTACGCTTTCAGTATTTGTTTAAGAATTCCAATGAAAACTAAATAAAGCTTGCCTTTGTTCACGCTATGTGCAATCAGGCGCGCACACTCTTGTGTAATATTTGCCATCTGAATATCGGTACGTCATTATGTTCAGTAAAATGTCTCATTCATAAATTTTAACATCCATCGTAATATTCAAAACAGAAACCGGGACACTTGATGACTAATACGTGGGAGCTGCCCTCTAAACCTGGCGCCTAGCCGAGTGTCCTTCAGAACCCCTGCTGTGGGAAATAAAGTTTTACCAAACCAAACCAATGACTAATACGCACGGCGAATTTCAGTAAAGCTTCTGTACTCTCAGCAATGGACGCCTGTAAAGTTTCAGCCTAACCTGTCTAATTACAGCTGTCAGACAGTGACTCTCGGAATGAAGCGCATACCTGCTGTGACTACCTCCTGCACACAGTGATTTGATTTACACGAAAGTGCAGATGCACGAGACGCTGATATTCTTTTGATCTTGGCAAGTGTTCTCATTTTTTACCCGGCGCAATCACCGACTGACTATTTGGACAAAGCCTCAGAATGACCGTTTCTTTAATCAAATTTATACCTGGACATAAGAGAAACGTTATCCCCAATTGCATTAAAGCCATATCCTTGTAAGGCAAATCACAATATACACCCACAGATCAGGGATCAACCTCTTACCGAGTGCCTTTGTTTCACTTGCACGGAGAGAGATGAATGTTTCTTGGTACGAAATTCTGGACATAGCTTATTCTATAATCGTACAACCTGAAATGTTCAATACATCCAAGTATGCCTATGTCTTCAATGCAACCGTTGATTCTCACTGCTGTGAATAAACTGATAACTATTGCATCTTGTCTTTCAAATGAAAAAAACTGAAAAAAGATTGTTATGTCTCCCTCTTCTCTATTTCCATACTAAGACCGCCTTAACTGAATTCGATTGGGGACGCAGCTCTGAGATGTATATCAATGCTAGCAATTACCTGAAAATTTATTTTGGTTCTTTTAACCATTTCTGGCGTTTATTTTTTATGAGTACGCGAAAGTGTCAAATGAAATAGTCTTGAATTCATTTCTTTAGAGTATGTGCTGAACAGATTCTAGAACTAACCATCAGCAACTTGTTCAAAAACACAGGCGTAGCAAGTGCGTCCTTGTCAGCGCTGCTTTTTATTAGCAAGCAGAAGAAATTCTTTAAATGTTTCTGTTTACATTGTTCATAAAATTACACATAACATGTTGAAGTCTAATTTGATGTTTTCATATAATTATATGTTTCTTCTTCTTAATCGCATTAGAATCAAAATAGTTACGGCAAAATGCTGGGGTTGGAAACATAATATCATCGATAGTTGATATCGATATTAAGGAAAAAGAGGGAGGCCAGTCTAATATTCAGTAACGTCGCAGGAGCATCAGCTTAGTGTCGCTGCTCTGCCTGTAGACGGAGCATTAAAAATTGTTGTCAATAAAATGGCATGAAAATTGTTCCTTCGTATCGACATAGCCAACTGGTAGGCTGTTCCGAACAATGAGAAGTAAACATTGGCCCCAATCACCTATCGTTGGTCGCAGTAACACTCAGTTGCGGCTGATTGTTAAACAAGTGCAGGTGATACCAAAGCGAAAAACTGTGTAACATGCCCAAGGTATCACTTGGCATTGCTTAAAAAAATTCTGTGACAGAACACTACTTATCGTAGCAATTACCTAATAAGGACAGTGATTACTAATTAACATCTGCCAAATTGTAGCTCAACTGCTATAGCGAGAGCTCTGTGCCCTCCCAGAATTTTCGTTGTTAGATCAAAAATACTAATGTATTAAGACCCTCTGTCGATTGAACGAAACTCTAATTTTAGCAGATAAGATGGCTTTTCGAGGGCAATTGAGCCATCAACTTATAAGTGAAAAACCTTGTTATTTTAATGTTTAGCGAAATATAACAAGAGGGGGGGGGGCGGAATTTTTATAGCTGAGTAATTCCAAGGCAATAAATATAATGTTAGATAGCAATTTGTTAGAGGTACTGACACTTGATCTAGAAGCACAGAATGAACAATCCGCTTGCCATCAGGTCCAGCGCACACACCGACAGCGATGTCACTAGAGCCAGTGCACAGAAGCTTCTTCTTCATCTCCGGGCGTACATATTTATCTTTACAAGGGCCCTAGTTGAGACGAGTAGCCACACTGGCAACTAACAGCGTAGGAAAGATGGCGGAGTCGTAAAATTGCTTAATGCGCTGGACGTGGACAGTCTCGCGGCCCCGTCGGCGGAGATCAGCTGAGGACGTCAGGCATTCCACAATGTAACTAGAAGAATAAATGCGCTCTAGAAATTGATAGGACTGTGATACTTGGATATAAATTTAGAAGATACTCCGTGAGTACCTCATCGAATTCAGTCACACAAGACTGCCAGAAGAGAACTGCGGTATCGTCTGATGGTTGTCGTGGCCAGAGTTCTTGTGGGAGAGGGTTTCTGTCGTGAGAGACCGGGCAATTTTTCGACACACCTCTGCCTGTCAGGCAGCTTCAGAAGCAGCGGTATACTTCGATGCGTCTGGTTAGAACGGAAGAATGATACCTTGTGGAGAAGAAGGTTCACGGCAGTAAAGGAAATTTAACAAAGAGGCCCTGAGGCCCTGTCCAAAGCGGAGAAATTTCATTACCTAAAGAGCCTCTTCACCGGGCCTGCCGCATCGGCAGTAAAAGGATTGCAGGCAACTGAGGCCTGCTATGACGACGCGGTACAGATACTGCAGCGCCGTTTCGGGTTTCGGCGACAAGGGGCTAACCGAGCAAGAACACCTGACCAAATTGAGGACGCTACCGCCAGTGTCGTCATCAGGAGATGTCAGAGGACTCCGCCGGCTCTACGATCATGTTCAAGCCCACATTTGCGGGTTAACGGCTCTCGGAGTGACCAAGCATGCTTACTGCGCAATGCTTTGCGATATTATCCTGACGGCGTTGCCGCGAGACATGGTGGTGGAGTTTCACCGCCTGGCAAGCCGAGCGACCAAGACAGATGTATTGTCGCCGCCCGATAGTAGTCCCGCGTCACCAGCGCAGCAGTCCTCCGCCTCGACGCAGGCAGCAGACAGATCAGAGAGAAGGCTAGAGGAGGTACTACATTTTCTGCTGGTAGAAACATAGTGTCGAGAGCGATGTAGGCAAGGTCCCACCTTTGAGAACCCTTCTTACAAGGAAAACCTCGGCAAACGTGCCAGGCAGCTGACTCCGAGTGCCGCTGTTCTTTATGCGCAAACAGAGAAGACAGAAAAATGCGCATTCTGCGATCCGAACAGGCACGGCACAGAGATCTGCACGGCTGCACTGACGAACGAAGAAAAAATCGAAAAACTTGCCAGGACGAAAAGGTGCTTTCGATGCACAAGGTGGGGACACCGAGCAAAAGACTGCAGGCGAAATATAAAATGCGGGAATTGCGAGAAAAGGCACGCTACCTCAATGTGCAAGCCCAATTGGGCAGTAAGCAAAACTGACGTATCAACAGAGATCACCGCCACTCATGTGCATGCAGAAGCCAAAACAGAAGAAACGCAAGAGGCGGCACTGCAGACTTTCCGTGCCTTTGCATTGGGGAGCACCAAATACGGCTACATCCGGGGCGTAATGATGGTGGAAGTCAAAAAACGTCCATTCGAGCAGATTCAAAAACACTTAATTTGAAGGTTTTGGGAAAGACCGACCTCCACTTAAACACCTTTGGGGCTGCGGCCGCGCAAGTCCAAAGCTGCCGGCTGGTAGAAGTTCGCCTTCGGAGCCAATACGGAGATCATGAAATAGCAATAGAGGCTATTGAGGTGCCCTTCATATGCAAGGACATCAGGCAGGTGCCTACAGATCAGTTTTGTGCAACAGATGGAAGTTCGAGGAGCACTGCTCGCAGACAGACTGATCCATCCGGGCATGTCTTCAGTGCCAAGTATTGGATTACTAATTGGAGCCGACCACATTTGGAAATTTCAAACGGGAGAGGTGCAAAGATGCGACGAAAATGAAGGATTAGCAGCGGTGAATACAAAGTTTGGTTGGACGATTCAGGGACCGTTCAGTGTGACTTCAAGCCTCGCAATCGCAAACAGTGTTTGCACACTAAGAATAGGCTTGGAAACTGCAGACCAGGTCCACACTACGCTGCAGAATTTCTGGGAACTAGACGCCATCGGCATAAAAGATTCCCCAGAGACACACGACGAAAGAGCACTAAGCAAGGTAAAGTTGGAAAAGAAAGGTCAGCGCTATGAAGTTGCCTTGCCATGGAAAGACGCATCCAAAGAACTCAACGACAACAAAAATATGGCAATTCGGCGACTCGACAACCTGACAAAGCGACTATGCCGCAATCCAGAACTCGTTGAGCAATACGACGACGCCATCAAGGCAGGGCATGCTGAGCAGGTGACCGAAGAGGTAGTGTCTGGGAAAGTTTATTACATACCACATCAGCCAGTCGTACGTAGTGAGGCAACTAAGACGAAGCTGCGTGTCGTGTTCGACGCATCATCACACGCTCTGAGGAAACGGTCACTCAACGACCACTTGGAAATAGGACCTAACCTCGTCAGTGATTTGGTGCAGATTCTCTTGCGGTTCCGCCTACACAAGGTCGCTCTCCTAGCAGACATCGAGAAAGCATTACTGCAGATAAGCGTGCGGCCTGAGGATAGAGACGCCCTGCCATTCTTCTGGTACAGTAGCCCGCCGCTTAACCCGTCAGCATTTCCAGATATCGAAGAATGGAGAATGACTCGGGTACCGTTCGGTACGACAGCCAGCCCGTATTTGCTGACCGCTACCCTCCTCCACCACCTTGAATGCACGACAAAGGAAGTCTCGAAAACGGTGAGCCTCATGAAGGACTCCTTTTACGTGGACGATCTGGTGACGGGGCCCGCTACAGTAACCGAGGCGTTGAGAATAGCCACTGAAGCCACCGACATGATGAGCGACGACGGCATACGTTTAAGAAAATTGTCCTCGAATTCTGATACAGTCCGCGCGGCGCTTGGGGACGACGAAACTATACCTTCGAACGGTGAACAGAACATCCTGGGAATGAAATGGAACGCAGCTGACGACAAGATGGCAATATTCCTGGCCAGTGTGATCAGCTCATTAACTAGCGGAGCTGCGTCGAAGCGCGCGGTGCTGCAGGCGTCGGCAAGAATATTCGACCCCTTGGGCCTCGTCGCACCGTTCGTGGTGCGGGCAAGGATACTTTTTCAAAGGCTATGGGAGAGAGGTAGCAAGTGGGATGACCAATTACCGAGCGACTTGGAAGCGGAATGGAGAAGTTGGTGTTTAGGCCTCGCCAATCTGAGACAAATTTCCTTCCCACGTTGCATCGTACAGAACGACCAAGTTTCCTGGCAGCTCCACATTTTTTGCGACGCAAGTCCGACGGCCTACGGTTGCTGTGCCTACCTCCGCTTTGGAGAAGACAACGAAACGGTGAGCGTCAACCTCATGCTTGCCAAGTCACGCGTGGCGCCTCTGAAGGCCTTGTCGCTGCCTCGGTTGGAGCTGATGGCGGCTGTAATTGGATCGCGCATGGCCACCTACTATCAAGCAGCAATTGATCACCAAATGAATGTATTCTATTGGACTGACTCGATGATTACGCTCCTCCATCCCTTGGAGATGCGCATAAAATGAGTTGCACTCATTTGGGGGGGGGGGGAGGCTGTAAAGAATGTATAAAGAAAAAGCAGAGAAGAAATGCCGAGCTCTTGCTCACGAAAGAGCAGCCAGCAAAAGTCAGCGCGTTCCTAGGTTTCAAGTTACAAACCGAAGACGGCATGGTCCACTTTCCCGGAACAACTGGGGAACGCGCGATTGGAAACAAGGGTCGGCGTGGCATCCCGCTGAGGAGAAGGAGGGGCCTGGGCCGGCGACAAGGAGGCTGTGCGCACGTGCGGGGTGCGAGTGCTGCTGGGAAGGACTGACCGAGAGAGAGAAGAGGGGACGAGACAGTGTGGAACGCACCCTTCGTCGGAGAAAGACGCGTGTAAACTTTGCTGAATATATCCAGTGTTTTTGTTACCGTAAAGAGTTTTTGTCCGCGTGTGATTTCTTCACTTTTATTCGAATCCGCTGAAGTTCAAAGTTGTAGTAACAAAGTTCAGTCTCATATCAAATCAACAACTACTACATGGGGCAGCGAGAAAGAGCATCAGCGTCTTTACGCTTGCGGCCAGAGCGGTAGACTACGCTGACATCAACTTCTTGTCGACGAAGAGCCCACCTGCCTAGACGGCCGGATGGCTCTTTTAAAGAGGAGAGCCACAACTTCGTCAGAACTTCAATATGGCGGCCATAGAGGTGAGGGTGGAATTTGGTCAGAGCCCAAACTATTGCCAAACACTCTTCTTCATTTACCGACTAATTTGACTCCGGCTTTGTGAGCGTTCAAAATGCATAATCGACGACGTAATAGGAGAATCCAGTTATCCGCTGAGCGAGTACAGCGCTGAGACCGACTCCAGTGGCGCCGGTGTGTACTTCAGTTGGGGCCGTCGGGTCAAAGTGATGCAGGACAGGCGCTGTCGTTAGACTGCGGCGCAACGTATTCAAGGCACCATCACATTGCGGCGACCAGAGCGAAATGTGGGAACTACCCGACAGAACCTATGTGAAAGGGCAGCAATAGAGGCGAAGTTTCGAACGAACCGACGAAAGTAGGGACACAAGACTAAGGAGCTGAGAAGGTCT
This sequence comes from Amblyomma maculatum, assembly GCF_055883805.1. NCBI lineage: Eukaryota > Metazoa > Arthropoda > Arachnida > Ixodida > Ixodidae > Amblyomma > Amblyomma maculatum. Next base: position 87,319,510 of record NC_139353.1, on the reverse strand, counting down.
TTGATGGATCTCGGCTTGGGAAAGGCAGCGATGGCACGATGTTTGGCCGGGTCTGCAGAACCCCTTCCTTGGAGACAGCGTGCCCTAAAACGGTCAGTTGACGTATGACAAAACGACACTTCTTTACAGTAAGCTACAAGTTTGCATCAGAAAGGCAGGTCAAAACATGCTTTAGGTAGGAGAGATGAGTGTCGAAGTCAAGAGAAAAAACGGCGATGTCTTCTAAATAGCTGAGGCTTGTCTTCCATTTCAGTGCACGCCAAAATGGTGTCCATCATAATCTCAAATTTCGCAGGAGCATTGAAAAGGCCGAAAGTCATAACAGTAAATTCGTACAAGCTGTCGGGAGTAAGAAAGGCGGTTTTAGAGCTGTCGGTCGCTTCCATTAGGACTTGCCAGAACGCAGATCACAAATATAAGGAGGAAAGGAATTCAGCCCAATGTGAACCGTCCAGTGCGTCATCTATGCGCGGAAGAAGGTAGACGTCCTTCTTCGTAATCTTACTAGGTTGGCGGTAATCTGCTCAAAAGCGGAGGGAACTATCCTTGTTTTTAACGAGCACAACAGGGGAATTTCAAGTGCTGTTTGAAGGCTGAACGACGACGTTCTGGGGCATCTGGTCTATTTACTCCACAATAACCTGGCGCTCTGTTTCAGGGACACGGTAGGATAGCTGTCGGAGTGGTGCGCGGGCTACAGTGTGGATCCAGTGAGTAACAGTTGAATTTTGGCCCAGAGAAGTTTGTTCGGAATCGAAGGAGGAACTGACTTGTTGAATTATGGTGAGAAGTGGCGCTCGCTGAGGCGCAGAAAGGCTGGCGTCAATGCAATGGGGGAACAGGTGTGTGGAAAAGGGAGACTGTAAAGAAAATGGAGGGCTGAGCGCAGTCATGTTGAGGTGCGACGTGTCATCAGTCACTTCAGGGAGAATAGATTTGATGGTTTGTAGGCTCCCGAGACATTCACTGTATGCGCTGGCATGAAGATTACAGTTTGATCGCAAAGTAACAAGTAATATTTACAAGCAAGGAAGAAGAGGGACGAGTGTGGATGCCTTCGGCGATGAAGGCTTTAGCGCATAGACTAGAAGGAGCGTGGTCTGACATGGATTCGTGCGGCACAAACAACCCGACTTCAGAGCGAGCACAATAGCTTACAGCCACATGACGTAACAGAACATCCCAGGCTAAAATAACAATGCGTGAGCAACTTGGCAGCACGACTAACTCAATTGTATACAGGCAATTCGGTATTACTACTACTCGAGCAGCGCATGCTGCTAAAGCTTTATTTGGTGAGCGCTGGCCGTTCCAAGCGAAAGTCCTACCAATTGCGTCTTCACTTTCCTTAAACAGCTACAACGTTTTGCGTTCATTACCGAAATCGCAGCACCAGTGTCAATTAGGTCCACGAGGGAAACACCCTCGACAAAGATACAATAAGGTAGGTTAGTGATAGATGAGAACTTGGAACTTTCGACGGGGTCACGGTTCTCGGCTCAGGAACTGCGGCCTCTTGTATTACTCGGGTGAAGCGTTCGGTCGAAGTCGCATCGGGGAGATAGAGCGGTGTCGTAGCAACGGTGAATGGCGGTCCGAGATGGCTGAGCGGTCCGGTAAGAAAAGACTGCTTGCTGGAGGCTCAGCAGGCGCGGAATACCGAGACGTCGAAGACCAAGGTGGAGCTCACGCTAGGAAACGATTTCGACAATGGCAGAATATATGCCCAGCCAGCCCGGAAGTGTAGCAAATTGGCCGGTTATCTGTCGTGCGCCAGGAATTGCGTGGCCTTGGAGCCAGTTAAAATAGGGGGCTGGCGCTTGTACAAGGCACTGACGGTAGAGTGCAAGTTGGAAGCCGAAGTCGCGCAAGTCGTGGGGACAGGCTTTCGAATGACATCTTCATTTGTTATGGGAGCGGCTACGGGTCTTGGAACGACGTCGACGTAACTCAGAGGAGCAGCAGCGAATACTGATGGTGGAAGGGCAAGTAAAAGTCCATCAGTATCTTGCTTCTGGATAGCCTGCTGCAGGCCGCCCCGATACCTGCCCATTTTAATGAAAAAGCTGCTACGGATATTTGTGCCAGTGCCAGTAATTTTGGACTCGGTGCCGTTCTGATTCAGTGGCAAAATGGCACTGAGAAAGTTATCGCTTACGTGAGTCGCTCTCTTTCAAAAGCAGAGGCAAACTATTCAGCCACGGAAAAGGAATGTGTCGCGGTAGTTTGGGCGATAAGTAAGTTCCGACCCTATCTTTACGGCCGCCCTTTTAGGGCTGTGAGCGACCACCATTCGTTATGCTGGCTAGCCAACCTCAAAGACCCCTCTAAACGGCTTGCAAGGTGGAACCTCCGTCTCCAAGAACACGACATTACGGTTGTATACAAGAGCGGCCGTAAGCACAGCGACGCCAATTGCTTTTCTCGTGCACCACTTGATGCTACCCCTCCCGAGCCAAGCCATTGCGAGATCTAGCGTCGACGGTTCATCAACGCCCGCCTTACGTATTGCAGCTTTTGACGTTACGGTCCCGCCAAGGAGCAGCATTATGGTCTTGGTAGAAGGTGACTCACCATGTGACCGCGAAGTACTGGCAGAGAGGAACGTGGGCATGCTTCTTGAGAAAGGGTCTGCGCTGCAAGAGGACTGGTTCGCTTGCGGGACGGTTGTGCGAAGCTCTGGATTACAAATTTCGGGACCGAGTTTCAGCACATTGCGAAAGGAACGGCCATCGCGTATGTTGCAGACTTTATTGAGCCAGCGAACATCTGTACTATGGCGCCACCATGGCCAACCGGATGCGATGTACCCGACATTTTATCAACTGTGGACATTAATCCCAATCTGTCGGTGGTTGAGCGGTGGCGACTCTTATAGCTCCTTCAGGATTTTGCTGGATGCTTTGCAACGTCTTCGAAAGTTGGGCGCACCCCAGTAGCCAAACACCGCATTATGGTTGACGCGGAGACCAAGCCGATTTCACAACACCCATACCGCGTGTCGCCAGCGGAACGAGAGGCTATTCGAAACCAGATGCAAGAAATTCTTACCGACGACGTGGTACAGCTGTCTACCAGCCCCTGGGCTTCGCCTGTAGTGTTGCTGAAGAAAAAAGACAACACTTTGCGTTTTTGCGTCGATTATCGTAAGTTAAATCAGGTAACGAAACGGGACGTATACCCGCTCCCACGTATCAACGACGCATTGGACCGGTTACGCAATGCCAAATATTTCTCGTCGCTTGACTTCAAGAATGGCTACTAGCAGATAGAAGTGGACGAAAGGGACAGTGAGAAGCAGCCAGTGCAAGGTGGAGATACCAAAGATGCAAGCGAGACGGGCCTGGTCATGCAACACGAAGAGGGGATCATGGAACAAATGTACAAGGACAAGCTTGCCACGCTGAAAAAGCAGCTGGCACAGCTGTAGGAACGAAGTCACCCTGAGTACCTCGAGCGGCTGCGCAATATTGAGCAGCTCTACCAGGAGCGAGTCTTCATGAACAAAGCCTTCCTGTCTCATGAGGTTGACTGTGTGGAGCAGGAATACAGCCGAGAAACGAAGGCGGCTGCCCAGGAATTTAATTAGAAAAAATGAGATATGCGGAAATCGGTCATCATGGAACTCGAAGAGAAGAGACGCAAACTAAAATCCGAGCGGAGCACTACAGAGCTCACTGGAGATTCCATGGAGGTGAAGTCTGCAACAACTAGGAAACTACGGAGAAAACCAGATGAGCCACTGCCTGTGCCTGAGGAAAGGCCTACCCAGCACCTCTACCAGAAAATGTAACGAGTACAAGGCAGCGATCAATGATTGGAACAGTTCCATGCACTACACTCAGTTTCGTCATCTTTTTCCTCTGTTCCTCTTTGTCCTCTTTTCAGAGAGGCACGCGGCAGTATAGCTTGTAAAGCTTTCGCCGACCAGCTGCGACAGTTCACACAAGCGCTTCTCGGTGCGCAATTTCCTGATAGCCGGGCGGCCCAATGCTTCTGCGAGCGTAGTTTTAAATTAAGTCCGGTACGGATGCCACTTTAGTGGTTACAATACGCGAGTTAGCCACATGCTGAGATAAGATGTTACGTTTTTCAATGCTGTTTCGTCATCCCAGTTGTTATACAGGCTCACCCGCTCGTAAGAAGTGCGCCAATCGTTGACATCGAGGTCATTGGTCCCGCTAAAGATAGGCGGGTCCCGCTGGCGAAGGGAGCCGGTGCAGACAGTTGGACCCGCTTGCATGCCTTGATGTTTGACGTTTTCTGGCATTGGAGGTGCAGACATAGTGCGGCTACGGAGCTCCAGGACTGACGTTTCTACCCAACACCTCCACTAAAATGTAGGAGGGGGGTTAGGACACGATCTAGAAGCACGACAGGAACATTCCGCGTATAAGCCGGTCCAGCGCACACACCGACAGTCATGTCACTTGAGACCGCACACGGAAGATCTTCGTCTTCGCAAATACATATTTCTCTTAACAATAACAATATTACCTATAACGTTGCCCGAAAGCACCAAACGAGCCTGACAACACCCACAAAACGTTACGCACTTCAACAGATCCATAGTTATAAGCGCGTAAGAAAATAGACCTCAATGCCAATACAAATAGAACACATTGATAACTCTTGTTGCGCAGCATAAATGACGAACATGTAAGCTCGCCCTTTTGAATTTCATTTTGCTTCACTTTCAGCTGCTGTACACAAAATCGCCACGCATGAACATTAGGCGCCACTGTGAAGATTAGATCATATTAGCTAGTATAAAGCTTTTCAATTATTAGAAGCCCAAAATCTGAGCCATAATCTTCAAATACACACCCTGTAAATGTGTGTATTTGTATTGTAGTCGAGCCTCTACAGTAAGACTAAAATTATAATGCCCCAGATGTGCCTCGCTATGCAACGCTTGCACAAGTAAGTGTGTACGCAGCAGCAGTGGAAACAAAACGAATATGCTCCGTCGTTATTTCAAAACTGTAAAAAACAATATGACAGGCATTGCAATCCACTGTAAGTGTTTCTTGCAGTGATTACTGCGGCGGCGACATTTTGACGGTTCAAAAATTAGTTCCAGTGTAAAATGGAAAAAGAGTACATGTGATAACAAGTTGAATGTATATTCGCTAAACTCTGTTTCATATTGAGCTCCAGCATGCCCGCGTCGTATAGTCTTCTCGATTTCGGCTTTCGTGACTCTTGTGCCGAGTGAAATAAATTTGAAAGCACAGCGAGTCCCACAGAAGCCGAAAATTCGCATCGGAATGAGCTCGTTACTCTGACTAGGGTTTTTCACCTAGTTTAATAATTATAATAGGCTTCTCGTGCGATCATTTCGGCTAATCTTATATACAGTAATTTCCAAGAGCATACAATGTTTATATTTTTGATGTGAACCATGACTGCCTTTCTTGGGTTAGAAGAAAACACTCGGCTCTTTTCAGAAATCATTCCTGCCCGCAAACCCATCTGGCGGCTGAGTGCAAACAGCAACCTTACCACTGCAAAAATTCCTATAAACCACTTGCTACCTAAATTTTCCGATACCAGACACGCATGCATTTTATTGTAATTCTCTCTATTACCCTTAAACCCTGAAACTTATCTTGCATTAGTAATTATGTACTGCTCAAGCCCACTTTTTGATTTAGCCCAGGATGCCATTGCACAGTGTTCCCAACGGCTCTGCCATTTCTCTCTTGCTGGTGTGCTAGATTGTCTTTTTATATTACTTTTTTGTATATTTGTCTTGTATTTTTTGTACCTTAGTCGATTTTAACTCTAATTTTTTTGCCTCAAGTTCTTGCCCGCCGGATAGTACCAGCAAAACCACAGCTTAATATGTTCTGCTTGAGTTTTGCTATCAAGCTCTGGTTTATGTCTCTGAGCGCGCAATTCGAATATGTTGAACTCAAGTCTTTATTTACCTATTCTTCTGATGTCCACTTAAGTGGTATCTTCTTCTCAGGATAACATATACCTCCTCATCACTTTCGACCACTCCATATTTATAAGCAACTGCTTTTCTCCTCCTGGTACACAATAAAAGTACCTTCATTTTTTTCATATTTTTGGCACAACGTTTTACTTCTCTATCTGAGTTATTTGTCATTCTTCAAAATTTACGCCCTTTTTCTTCGCAAGGCAATATCATAAGAGAAATACTGATCACTAAAGTGTACTTGATAAAGATATATTCCTCCATTATTGAATACCTGTCTCTTATTCAAACCAGTAAGAACAGGGTGAATGACACTTAAACTTTGCATTCTCCCTTAATACCGTTGTTTTCGTATGGTGTCAGTTTACTTGGAGGGAATTAAGGCGATTTTACAGATGCTGTCTATAAGTAAATATGGGCCTTCTACGCCCTAGTGCTCGAATATCTTCATAACTACAAACGTTTTCAGATCCCAAAGACTTGAAGCCCCCTAGCGAGAAAGCATCTGCATAAGACTTCCCTGTATAAGATGATGAAAGTTTACCCTCTTCTATCATTTATCCAAATGACTAAAAGCCGACACAAATTTCGCAAATTCAGATGAATCAACAGCTACTGCGAAACTTCATAATATAGAGGACTGTACGCGGTTGGTGGAGCTGACGTACGGGGAAAGTAAGCGCAAACAAAGAGACAAACAGAAGAGAGGAGACAAGACAGCGCGCTACTGGCAACTGAATCTTTTATTGAGATCGACACACAATATATAGGAACTTCGTCACACCACCTATCGGCTCCCTACGCGTCAGGAGGCAATATTATCTAACATAAAATTCCATGTTCAACCTAGGCTGATCTAAGCCTGATAAAAACACCTTACTCTTTAAAAACAACAAATCAACACATGGTACGTAAAAGGACAAAGAACAAAAAAAAATAAACAATAAATTCCATGTCTACCACAGGGTGCAATAAAACCGATAAAAACACAGATAACTTTAAAAACAAAATGACACGTGGTGTAAAGGGCCAGAGTAACATGATGGAATGAAAAAGAAGTGAGCAGAACTTAAAAAGCCCAACCCCGAGAAATCATGTAACATTCTAAACCTTCTTCAATGTTTAAGCACAATAAGCACCTTGTGCTACCACAAACAGGCAAACTAAAACTTCTATGATGATGGGCCCCAGTGAAATGCTGATAAGTGAAGGCGACATAAAAAGCACGCGAAAACATACAAACCAGAAAGGACACATGTACCAGCGTAAGTATTCACCAAAGATTTCGTTTTCAGGATACACACAGTATATAGTAGCACACTTCGTATTCTTGTTCTGTTCAGCCAAATTTTTCCAAAAAAACATTCCTCACTCTTATACAGGGAAACCGAGACATCGCTAACACAATTTTGGCCTTTCTTTCTAATCCAAAAAACTTCCTTTTGTTCGCGGGCAACACGTTCGCGGCTTTGGTCCAAAACCACCGTTCTTTCTAAAATGGGTTCGCACTGGCGATCACAGTCCTTACAATGGAGCGGCAGATTGGACCCCGTTCCAGTGTTCATTGACCGTTCATGCTCCCTTAACCTTTCATTCAACAGCTGAAGCGTTGATCAAATGTGGCAGAATGAAGTTGTGTACCTCTGCTATTTCTACTGATCGCTTCTTAGTTGTAAACTCAGTTCCCCGAAAATTTAACCTTGATCCACACCATAATCCAATAATTAAACTTAAACATATGAAAATTATTTTTTGCTACTTCTACCTCTATTTATATGTAAGTACTAAGAAGCCTCTCATAGGAATACCCTTCCGCTGTTGTTCCTGGAAGCTGCTGTTCCTTGAAATGTCGTCTTTGTTTTTGCTCTTGTGGTTCTTGCAATCCTTAAACCTTTCGCCGGTACTTCCTGATGCACGAAGTGAAAGGAAACAATGATCTTATCAATCACATGTATATCACATCACTTTTAGGGTCTGTGATAGTGTCCAAAGCACCGATGGCAATTGTATTGCTTAGTATATAAACGCAGAGTTAGGCCCAGACAAATTAACGATTTGACTACAGCAGCACAAAACGCAAGTGCAAGAATTAAGGCATAAAATTGCTGATAATGATCCTTTTGTTTCTCCGAACACTAGCTTTCTTTCATTTGCCAGTTTCATATATTGAGTGCCGACGTGAAGAAACTCGAATTGACACCGACGTAATGTACGAGAAGCATCAGGATATCTACAGGGTAAGCCTATACGTGGCTCATTATGCGCACCATTCACGCTGGCTTCACCAATATGATCAGCTTCCCCGGTACAGCATTCCTGCTAGGCCAAACGTATAGCTTGGGCCTCCAATTACTCGCTCATGTTTCCTCTGCAGCCGCCTTAACCAAGCAATGTTACTACGTTCGACCTCCGCAAATATTATGCAATAGTCTGTTCGTTTCGCATTGCCTCGAAATATATTCCGCCAATATGATCAGCCGCCGGTAATCATGGCTTCGTCTCATACGTCGTGTCTAAGCCTGCGTTGTTGTGGTTCTCATTTTAGCTGTTTTACAAACATTTATAATTGCTTTACATAATTTACTAATATTACCCTAGTTTGTAGCACAGTCGTTCGTGCCTTTCAATGTGTACATAAGCATTTTTAGAAAAACAATGTTCCTCTCGATTCCTTTTAGGGGCCGGAAAAACTTCAGACCATACTCAGTTGTTATCAAAATACTGCTAGAGCTTGATCCCCTTAAACACACCTAAAGCTATTAGATATCCTGTAATGTGGATTTAATGGTTGGTTGGAACGTCTAGCGCTGGCAGTACTTTGGGCACAAGGGATCGAATTACCAGCCGCAGGGCACAGCTTCAGCGCGAGCGAGATGGGCGCCGGAGACCAGCGATGGTGATGGCGATGCCGCAGCGTTTTCTGTTCTTTGTCTTCTTTACATTTCCCCCGCGTGAAGAAGTCGCCATCCTGGCGACTCAGGGAGAAGAGACGACCAGAGGGTTGTAATATGGCTTGAGGCGGCTAACGTGGACAACCTCGCGGCCGCGACGGCGGTGGTCGGAAGAAGGGGTGACTGGCTCGATGACGTAGTTCACAGGGGATGTGCGTTCCAAGACGCGATAAGGTCCGTGGTATTTGGTGTCTAGTTTGTTGGTGGCAGGAACGCATAGCCAAACGAAGCTGTCGGCCAGGAACGTGGGAGCAGGGGTATCGGTATCATGCTGATCTTTGCGATAGCCTTGAGTGTTGGAGGTAAACGTGCGAGCTAGCTGACGGCATTCCTCGGCTTTCTGTGCAATATCTGACAAGGCACTGTACTCAGAGGCATCTGGATGGTATGGCAAAATTGTGTCCAGAGTACAAGATGGTTCACGGCCATATTAGAGAAAGAAGGGCGAAAACCCAGTTGTTGCTTGGGTGGCTGTGTTGTACGCGAACGTTACGAATGGCAGTACCTGGTCCCAGTTGGAGCTTCCCGATTCAGATGTAACATACATTGCGAGCATGTCCCCAAGCGTACGGTTGAAGCGCTCCGTGAGGCCGTTTGTTTGTGGGTGGTACGCGGTTGTAGCCCGATGTATCGATTTGCAAGACGACAGGAGCTCTTGAACTACTTCGGAAAGAAAGACACGACCTCTGTCACTCAGTAGCTCGCGAGGGGCGCCGTGTCAAAGAATGAAGTGGTGTAGAAGAAAATGGGCTACCTCTCGGGCTTTCGCCGCGGAAAGTGCAGCAGTCTCGGCGTAACGGGTCAGGTGATCGACTGCGACGATGACCCATCGATTACCAGCGGCCGTGCATGGTATCGGACCATAAAGGTCGATTCCCACGCGATCAAACGGGCGAGCTGGACAAGGTAAAGGCTGGAGAGGGCCAGCGGTGTGGCGAGGAATCATGCGTTGTTGACAGGCGGTACAAGAGCGAATGTAGCGCCGTACGAAATTGTACATTCCCCGCCAGTAGTACCTCTGACGAATTCGATCATAGGTTTTGAGGACGCCGGCATGAGCGCTATGAGGGTCAATGTGATGGTGGGCACAAACCTCGGAGCGGAGGTGGCGCGGAATGACAAGAAGCCACGTTCTGCCGCCTGAGTTGTAGTTCCTGCGGTAGAGAAGGCCGTTCCGAATGGCGAAATGGGAGGCCTGTCGGCGGAGTGCCCGAGGATGCGTAGCCGCGGAAGTAGTGCCAAGGATATCCAGCAGGTTAGAAACCCAAGGATCTTGTCGTTGCTCGAAAGGCATATCTCAATGGTGAGTGCTGACAAGAGTGCTTGAGGAGGGGACGATGAGTTAGGCGAGCGCACCGGTGACCGAGAAAGAGCGTCGGCGTCAGAGTGCTTGCGGCCAGAGCGGTACACAACACGGATGTCGTATTCCTGAAGCCTGAGAGCCCAGCGCCCGAGACGGCCAGACGGATCCTTGAGAGACGCGAGCCAGCAGAGAGCGTGATGATCTGTAACTACCTCGAAGGAGTGGCCGTATAAGTAAGGGCGGAACTTCGTTACAGCATACACGATTGCTAAGCACTCCTTTTCGGTAACGGAGTAGTTGGACTCGGCTTTGGTGAGAGCACGGCTTGCGTGGGCGACAACGTATTCGGAGAAGCCAGGCTTGCGCTGGGCGAGGATGGCGCTGAGGCCGACACCACTGGCATCGGTGTGAAGTTCTGTAGGTGCAGTAGGGTCGTAATGGCGAAGGATTGGGGGTGACGTCAGAACATTGCGCAGTGTCGCGAATGCATCATCGCAGGCTGGCGACCAAGAGGAGAGTTTAGGGGTGCCTTTCAAGAGCTGTGTAAGGGGGGCTATGATGGTTGCGAAATTCCGAACAAAACGACGAAAGTACGAGCAGAGGCCCACGAAGCTTCGCAGTTGTTTCAAAGTGGTCGGTTTCGGAAAGTCAGCGACGGCGCGCAGCTTCTCAGGATCAGGCAGAACTCCATCTTTACACACAACATGTCCGAGTATTGTGAGCTGGCGGGCACCAAAGCGGCACTTTTTGAGGTTGAGTTGAAGACCGGCGCGGGTTAGGCAGGTGAAGACCTGGCGAAGTCGAGTCAGGTGGGTCGGGAAATCTGTTGAAAAGACGACGATATCATCGAGGTAGCATAAACAGATGTTCCATTTCAGGCCGCGCAGTACAGTGTTCATCATTCTTTCAAATGTGGCTGGGGCGTTACAGAGTCCGAATGGCATAACATTAAATTCGTATAGTCCGTCTGGAGTAATAAAGGCGGTCTTGGGACGATCCGCCTCTGCCATGGGCACCTGCCAATACCCGGAGCGTAAATCGAGTGAGGAAAAGAATTCTGCGCCTTGCAAACAGTCTAGGGCATCGTCGATTCGTGGGAGGGGGTACACATCACGACGAGTGATTTTGTTGAGGCGGCGATAATCAACACAAAATCGTATGGAGCCATCCTTCTTTTTAACTAGAACCACAGAAGACGACCATGGGCTACAGGATTCTCTAATTACTCCGCGTTGCAGCATGTCATCGACTTGTTGGGCAATAACACGGCGCTCAGTCGGGGACACCCGATACGGCCGCTGATGGAGAGGTGGGTGAGCGCCAGTGTCGATGAGGTGGGAAACGGTCGTCGTGCGGCCCAAGGAAGATGCGGAATGTCTAAGGAGGCGCGGAATTGGTGTAGAAGGTCAAGAAGTTGCTCGCGGTGGCGCGGTTCTAGAGCGCTGTCCACGGAATGGTCAAAAAGGTCCCGCTGTAGCGGATCTGAAGCCACACGAGTAGGAGTCAAGGCGTCAACTTGGCAAACAGGGAATGACACATCATCAAAGGTGAACAGAAGGTCCACGGGCTCGATGCGGCCGAGGCACTCCCCTTCGATCAACATAGCGGGAGACGGAAGAGGATTGGCTACCAGAAGTGTGCTAGCGCCGTTTTTCATGTCAAGGACTGCAAACGGCAGCGGTAAGTGGCGGCGGCGGCAGACAACGTTAGAGGGCACAAAGAGGACTGTCGCGGCGGTGGTAAAAGAGGCAGTGAGGGGAACCAGAACAGCGCTAACGGGTGGGATGGTTGTGTCATGTGCTACGAGGAGTTTGGTCGCAAAACGAGGACACGGCTCGTGGAGCAGGGCATCAGACGGTGCATCACTCGATTCAATGAGCTCTACTTGAGGACTGGCGCAGTCAATGATAGCATGATGCTGGGACAGGAAATCCCAGCCAAGAATGACGTCATGAGAACATGTGGGGAGAACGACGAATTCGATGATGTACAAGGCTGCAGCAATGACGACGCGAGCAGTGCAGATAGCTGTCGGCTGTATACTGTGAGCGGATGCGGTACGAAGCGATAGTCCCTCGAGAGGCGTAGTCACCTTTCGGATGGAGCGGCAGAGTTTTTGGCTGATAACTGATACAGCGGCACCGGTGTCGACGAGCGCAAGAGTATGAACACCTTCAACGATGACAGGAATAACATTCGCGGGATTAAGACGAGGACTTTGAAATTCGGTCGGATACGCAGTTCGTGCCTCGCGAACTGCGGCGGTTAGTTTTCCGGCTGGGTAGCGGGTCGTCGGCGCATTGGCGAAATGGAGCGGCGACGTGGTGATGGCTAACGACGAGGGCGGAAGTCCGGAGGTTCAGGGGGTGCTGTTGGAGGACCCGATGGGACTGGGAACTGGGGGGCCAAATAAGGTGGCGCAGGCCGTGCAGCAAAGGCCATATTTATTCGGCGCCGGCAGTAGCGTGTAGTGTGTCCGGGGATGCCGCAGTGGTAGCAAATAGGCCTGTTGTCTGCAGTGCGCCATGGAGATGGTGTCTGACGCAAGGGGGGAGCAAAGGCTGTTGGTGCGGACCGCATGGGGGGCGAAGCATAGGCATATGCTGGCTCAGGCGGTGGACTTGAAGTGACTTCGGCATACGTGCGACGCAATACTTGAGGAGGAGCCGGCGCGAATGCTGGAGCGTAGCTCAGTGGCGCAACGCCGGACGATGAAACTGTGGGCGTGAGTAACGGCATTGAGGGTGCGACCGGAGCTGATTGAGGAACAGGATTAGGGAGGACTTCAGAGACATGCTGCTGGATTGCATGGCGAAGCTCCGGAACAAGGCCAGTTGTTGACGACTCCTTAACATATGGCTGTAGGGAGAGTTGGCGCGCGACCTCCTGACGTATAAAAGCCTTGATGTCTTCAGAGAGGCTAGATGACTCCCTCTCCGCGGCTAATCCAGCGAGTGATGCATCAGGCTGGCGAATCAAAGCACGCTCCTTGCGGAGTTCGTCGTAGCTTTGACAGAGGTCGTATATTTCCTTGACCGTATTGGGGCCTTTGGCGATAAGCATGTTGAAAGCGCCGGCATCAATTCCTGTGAGGACATGACGTATCTTAACGGCCTCGGTCATGGTCGGGTCAACGCGGCGACACAAATCAACAATGTCCTCAATATAACTGGTGAACGTTTCACCGGGCAGCTGTAGTCGTGATCGAAGACGCTGTTCCGCGCGGAGTTTTCGGACGGCGGGGCGGCCAAAGACATCAGAAAATTTAGTCTTGAAATTCGCCCAGGTGGAAAAGTCCGACTCGTGGTTTCGAAACCACAGATTAGCGACGTCGCTCAAGTAAATATGACATTGTTGAGCTTACGGTTGTCGTCCCAGTTATTGTGACGGCTGACGCGTTCGTAAGTGGTCAGCCAATCGTCGACGTCGTCATCGCTGCTTCCGCTGAAGGTAGTCGGGTCCCGTTGACGGAGCGCACCTGTGCAGGTGACGGGCGGAGGCAGGTGCAATGAAGTCGGCTCCGTCATTGGGGTAGTCAATGTTCTGCTGCGAAGTTCCAGGGCGAGATGGGTACAGGGAACTTCAGATTGACCTCCACCAAGTGTAATGTGGATTTAATGGTTGGTTGGAACGTCTAGCGCTGGCAGTACTTTGGGCACAAGGGATCGAATTACCAGCCGCAGGGCACAGCTTCAGCGCGAGCGAGATGGGCGCCGGAGACCAGCGATTGTTGTTGTTGTTGTTGTCCAAATAACTTATGGCACATACCCACAGAGGGGGATCGGCCAAGAATTGGGTAGCAAAGAATATTTTTTTTTTTTTTTTAATATACTTGCATAAATGAAATATATCTATATATATATATTAATAATAATTTGAGGGGTAGAGGAAACGAAACAAAATGGGAAATAAGTGAAATATAATATGAAAAGTGGTAACACTCACGGGAGATTGACACTATATTTGTAGGACAAGTGATGTTTTAATATTTAGCAAGGAAAACGATTTGAGTGCAGTAAAAAATTTTGCATGGCGGTAAAAATAGACCTGTGACTGTGCCCAAGGATGGTGGCGCCAAATGATAACAATGTCGGGCTGCTTAAACTAAGGCCAAGCTGTTGCAATGGCCTTTCCATCAACTGTTTTCTCAGCGTAGTAAAGCGGCGGCAAAACAATAAAAAGTGATCTAATGTTTCTTGTTCACCGCAAAATGCGCAGACGGGAGACATTGCCAAACCAGACCTGTGAAGATAGAAATTTAAAGGTGGGATGCGGCATCGCAGCCTTGTTAGTGAAATCTCAAGTTGCCGTGAATGACATAATTTTCTATTCCAAGAATAATTTAGATGCAGGTAGTCTTCAGATCTTAAAAGATGTCCGTTTTTCATATTTAATAGAACGTTTCTTCGAAACCTCGCTGCGGTGATGTACGCGGTCGCCGGAAGGATAGATAATACGGGGCCATTAAGGGACTCTTTTGCTAAATTGTCAGCATATTCATTTAAATCCACATTGCTGTGGCCTGGTACCCATACCATATGTACAATTTTCAAATGTTTTGGGATCAGGGAGACAAAGGTTTTTACTATTGCAGAATCCACCGACGAAGAGAGAGATGAACACAATGATCGAGAGTCGGAAATTACTGCCACTTTAGAAAAAGAGGAGTCTAATTTACGTAGAGCGAGTACCACCGCCAGAAACTCCGCCTCAAAAATTGGGGTGAAGTCCGGAAGCCGGACAGAAAAAGACCAGTCTAAATGTGGACAATATATACCCACTCCCGCCTTTTCATTACTTTGAGATGCGTCAGTAGCTACAACTAAACTAGCAGAAAGACTTCTTAAATGATCTTCTAATAATCCGTTTAGAATAACGGATGATAAGTTTTTAGCATTATTCGGGAATATGTCGTCAAAGACAATTTTAATAGATGAACCGATGGTTTGTATGGGTAGAATACTAGGAAGGGAAACATTTAAGGGGTCCAGCAAATTTTTTACCATAACAACCTGCGGGGTGTGAAATTTAGACCAATGGACACCGAAAAAGGAGGTCGGTTGACAGCAAAAAATAGACATAGATCGGTGAAACTCTGATTCATATATCCTTAAGTACGTCTGAACGGTTAGAATTTGTAATCTATATATCAAGGGTGGAATCCGGGCTTCAAGGTAGAGCACATTGTTGGCAACAAATTTTGGAAGTCCCATACACAAACGAAGCGCTTCTCGCTCCAAAAGAACAAGCGGTCGAATTTTATAAGCTGCTGATCCAGAAAATAAGACTGAACCGAACTCTAAAATTGGACGCACATACATAACATAAATCATTAAAAGGACATCTCTCCGCATTCCAGACCTGGGACGACTAATTCGGCGCAACATGCCCACGGCCCGAGCCCCTTTCGTAGCAATATGGTTAATGTGGGGCTGCCATGTAAGATTATCATCATAAGTGACCCCTAAATACTTTAATGATTTAACCTGTGGTATTATTTGTTGCTGATACATTACAGACAGACTTACAGAATCTTTTATATTAAATACGAGGACTGCGCTTTTGTTGACATTTAATGTGAGATGCAAGCCACACAACCAATTCTCAATAGAGTTTAGGTACGTTTGCAAGTGGAGATAAAGGGATTGAATATCCGATGCAGTTGCAAAAAACGCAATATCATCAGCATATACGTAAGTGCGAACGTCATGATTAACAGGTATTGAGCTGAGTAGTATATTGAAAAGGACTGGTGAAAGGACTGCTCCTTGCGGCACTCCCCTGGCTTGCTTATATCTGCCAGAATGGACGCCATTTAATGCACAGTAAAACTCTCGGTTTTGGAGGAATTTGGATATCCAGGCTACTAAATAATGTGGAAACTGAAGAGATTTTAATTTTTGCAATAGAATGCTATGCTCAACGCTATCATAGGCCTTGGCTATATCTAGCGTTATCAAGGCAGCGTGCATTTTTTGGCGCCGCGCTAGAAGAACTCGACTCTCGAGATCAGCATGCGCATTCCAGATGGAACACTTTTGACGGAAACCAATTTGGCAAGGACTGAGGATATTTTCTTTATTCATGAATTCCGAAACACGTATAAGTATGACTCTTTCAATTAATTTTACAATGTTTGATGTTAATGCAATTGGTCTTATATTATCAATAGACAAGGCAGTGGGCACCGCCTTTATTCTTAAGTAAAGGAATTATTTTGGCAAGTTTCCATTCTGGGTGTATCCAAGCATGTTTAATGGAATAATTTACTAGCTCTAATAACGTCTGAGGTGACTCGTCAAAAAGAATTTTTAACATTTTTGAAGTTACTTTATCAGGACCGGGAGCAGCGGCTGGTAATCTCATAACTATTGGAGTAAGCTCAGAAACGGAAATTTGAGGATCATAATTAACAGGTTCCATTGGCATTACAGATATCGAGCCCGAAGGTAGTGCAGACGAGAAACGTTTCTCCAGTCCTTTGGCAATTTTTTCAATTGTGTGTATTGCTTCATGGGGAGTCAAAATAAAGGAATGTAGATTTTGTGCTTGCGGAATCTTTTTCCGCGAGCGTAAAAAACCAAAAAGTGCTGTTCGATTGCCTGATTTAGAGAGGAAATCAAAATGCTTTGCATCATACTCATCCTTCGCTTTTGCAACTGTACGTTTAAATGTAGCTGCAATGAACTTGTAATCCTGCCAGTTTTTCGGGCACTGGTTGTGGAGAAGCTTTTTCCATGCCGCCTTTCTACGTCTGTAATCTCGGGAACAATCAGCATTCCACCAAACAGCTGAAGTATTCACCTTTGAGCTCCGTACCAAGATCTCAGACTTCTTACGGCAATCCTCAATCACCGAGCATAAGCGTTTTGATTTTTGTTCTTTATCCGTGTTAGTCAATGATTCAAGATTAGAGCGTAACGTTGACTGAAAGTTATTATAGTTGATAAATGACCTCAACTGAGAAGTCGCTGGAGTTACAGGGTGATTAACCTCAAACGCAATCGGTATGTGGTCACTAGAGGTGCCACAATCAAGTGTTGACCAATTATTAACGAAGAGACTGGGAGAGGTAAAAGTTAAATCTAACACAGATTGACTGTGTTTTCTTATAAAAGTGGCCGAACCCGAATTTCTACAGGAAAAGTTATTATTTGTTTCCCAATCCCAAAGACGCTTGCCACAACTATCTGTCTTGTAGCCCCATGACACATGATGCGAATTAAAATCACCAGCCGGAAGAACTGAGTTTCGACAATTAACTAATAGCAGATCTAGAGGTTTTGTATCTTGTACACCGCTAGGGAAATAAGCATTCACTAATGAAAACGGACAGTGCCCTGGAATTTCAAAGTCTAGGGCCAATAACTCACAATCTATAGAAGATAACTGGAAAGAAATCCTAGCCCTGTGACAGAATTTTGTACAGACAAATATAATTAAACCTCCTCATTTTGATTGGCGATCTTGTCTGAATGAATTATAATTTTGTAAATAGAAATGCTTTTCAGCTGTTAGCCAAGTTTCTTGCAAAATAATTATATGTGGATTATATTGAGAAGAAATGTAAACTAAATCTGTTGAAGCTGTTAGAATTGAACGACAGTTCCACTGGATAACTCTTAGTGCCCCTATGATTGTTGAATCTTGGCAGCCGCAACTGCCTGCCCCAAAATATTATCCTTTGGCTTTAATGTATGCTGATGTTTCTTTGATTTTGGTTGGGACCGCGGAGAAGAATGATTGGACATGGGAGACCCACACCGTTTTAAAATTCTTACATCTGATTCTACCATCTCTGCGTCATTAATGTTTTCATCGTCATCTGGAGGAGCAGCCCTGTTAGGCGAAACAACAGCAGTGCTTTCAATCGGTTGAGAGCTTTCAGAGGGCATATTTGCTATGAAAGGGGCTGTTCCTGATTGCAGGGCTTGCGTTAGCTGAACTGCCAGAACGTTAGAAAAACACTCTGTGACAGTAGAAACTATTCGGTCGACCATTTTAGTCATTGATGATTCCACTGCAGTCATTATCGCCTTTGAGATTGATGCATCCAGAGGCACACCTGATCGGGCTGATACACCTGCATAACCGTGTAATCGTTCCTTAACCTCTGTTAAAGCGTCACGACGCGAACAGCGTTTTCTATCTATTACCTCTAGAATTTGCAGCTCCTGTTTTCGAGATGGACACTCCAAGGAGTTTGCAGCGTGGGCTCCACCGCAAAGGCAGCATTTATCGTTTTGTTGTGAACAAGATGACGAATGATGACCATCGCCACATTTGGAACACCGCACGGAGGACTTACAACCACGAGCACTGTGACCATATCGCCAGCAATTAGTGCACTGCAGTGGCTTAGATTTAAGAGGATCCACACGGAAGATCAATGGCCATGCTTTTATCTCTGACGGGCATGAAGTTCCCGCAAATGTGGCAATCACCGACTCTGTTGGTACCCGCGTATTATTAACCTCCCGGCTGCAACGATACACCGCTACCACACTAGCCGCCGAAAGAAGGTCGAGGGTCTCAGCTGGAGTTAAAGAAGAGTCTACTCCTCGGACTAATCCCTTTGTGCATGCAAGATGAGTAGGGATAAAGCTGCTCACCTGAAGCGATCCAAATGAATTGCATTTAAGCAGATCCTTCACGCAATTGAGATCTGGAGATCGGCACAGTATCCCGCCGCGCCCAAACTGCCTCACTTCTGTGATTGAGTCATACAGGGTAGAGGCTGCCTGGAGAGCAGCTCGAACAGTCCCAGGGTTATTCATTTTAATAAATCCGCCATCCTTGGGCACTAGCGCCACAGGAATGTTTGGAACGCCAGATCGTTGGAACGCTTCCAGAGGTAGATCTTGAGGAGTAATGAAAGCCGACCAGGGGGAGCGCCCCTGGCCGGGAAACTGCGTAGACATCACTTTACAGTTACAATCTCTCTGCGAGCGTTATCAACACGGTGAAAAGCGCAAATGCGCAGGGGAAAACAGAAAAAGAGGACTAGCCGCCCAATACTTAGCCGAATCACGCCTTCTGCTCGTAGCGGTGCCCTAACGTGCTAACAAGCTCGATGTGGTTGCCGAACTCCGACATCCGGCGCCTTTCGAAGCTATCCTTGCAGCTGCTTCAGATGCTTTTACATAATTCCTATCACATTGCTCAGTGCATATTATCTAATTATAGTTACAATCGGATATTTTTTGTCTATATATATAAATTACGCTTTATATACCCTACTATTTTGCTCCTGCATCAGTTATTAGCATCTAGGTTGGAGCACTGCCATTTCTCACAACCATCACCAGCGATGGTGATGGCGATGCCGCAGCGTTTTCTGTTCTTTGTCTTCTTTACAATCCGCGTATTTTTATGAATCGACGTTTAATCGATTGTTTTAGCTACCATACTTTACAAGTACGCTTAAGCATAAACATCGTCACTTACTGCATAAAAAGTATAGAGCATCCTCTGAAGATTGAATGATTTATATTGGTTCTTTATTTCGGGGTTTCAATACCAGAAATTTCGTTTGCTATTATCAGATTTGTGTATTCAACCCACTATTTTAATGTGCACATCTTAATATTTCTAGCATTATCACTCCTAAGATCTCCCCGCCGCAAAGTGGAGGGGTTAAGTCACCTGACTACTGTGCCAGAGTGCCTGGGTTCGAACCCTACCGCAGGCGGCTGCGTTTCGATGGAGGCGGAACAGAGTGGCATCCTGGCGTTGTGCAATATCAGAGCGCGGTAAAGAACCCCAGGTGGTCGAAATTTCTGAAGTCCTCCACTACAGCGTCTTACATAGCCTGCGTCGCTTTGGGTTGTTAACCCTACACACCGCACCTTTCCTCAGTTCAGAGCTAAAGCCTCCGTTTTTATAAACCAAAATGATTTACTACACGAACGAACCCTTCGTTTTGTTTTGTGCATATTTGGTCTGTTCTGTGCTACATGTAGGCTAATTCATGATATTAATAAAGCTATTATATTTTTGTAACTGGGCAGGTCAAGAGATATTTTTCTTCGACAAGGAGGTACAAGGAACAGATTTAATCATTTTTTCGTCTTATGGTCTGGTATTATTTTATATTATCTTGATATGATTAAGGTAGGCTAGCTTTCTTGATTCAAACGAGTATATTATGGGTAAGGTAAAATAATTTTGCAGCTGCTTCAGATGCTTTTACATAATTCCTATCACATTGCTCAGTGCATATTATCTAATTATAGTTACAATCGGATATTTTTTGTCTATATATATATAAATTACGCTTTATATACCCTACTATTTTGCTCCTGCATCAGTTATTAGCATCTAGGTTGGAGCACTGCCATTTCTCACAACTACAGCTCATTCTATTGCTGTGGAAGAAGTAAGAACGCTACATTTGCAAGAAACCATACCGAACAACTACCCAGCATCTTCTGTGAAATCTTTATGTTCTCCTCCCCCCGTATAGGGTAGTCTGCTGGACATCGCCTGGTTAACCTCCCTGCATTTCTATTCCATTTTCTCGTTATCTCTCTCTATCTTTTAAAGAGAAGACATTTCATTAGTATCTGTCTCATTATAAGAATACGTTTCAGATATAGGAAACTGTATCTAATCTTCAAAATTAATTGGCACTGTACACTTGAGCAGAACAATATCAAATCTTACCTAAGAACGGCTGTTACTTACTACTTGTCTTAGTACTAGCAGACAACGATCGTGTTATATGCTGCCTTCAGTGTTAATAAGACATTGCTGAATAAACAAATATACATAATTTTTTTTGTATCGTGAAGTTCATGGTTTCTATGATTTAATGTGTGTTATCATATTGTCACGTATTTGTGACAAGGCCGTACACGCCAAAAGAAGACACAGGCGTGATGGTACTGAAATAACTCTTTATTGGGGCTGACTTGCGCCCGCAAAAGAACTAAGCAACTCGGCGGCGGCGATAGCAACAAACGCCCTCGTCGGTCGTCGCACAAAGAATGCTCGTCACACTCGTCAAAGCTCAATTTAAAGGCTGCACAGAACAATCTAGATAACGTCGCAAACAGCTACCAGCACGGGCTGGAACATTGTGGAAAGACACACGAGTGGCCGGAATCTTCGAGATAGATCTCGGTGCATTTTGCGCTACAACGAAGCTGATAAAGGTGTGACTCGCGACATCGAGCATTAACAAACAAAGATTACGGAACTGATACGCGGTCCAGAATCAGAGTGATAAGGCTGTATGCCGGCGGCTGTTGAAAAACAACAAGTAAAGTCTTGAAGGTTTCGCGGCAATATGTTTATTTGACATATTTCGCTTCAGTTGACTGACATGAATGTCTTTATTATCACACTAGCGTTTACAATCTTTGTGTAATGTGCCCGATTTTGTGCAATATTATTCTATTTATACACGCACTGCAGCTAACACGACCGCGACAACACCCAGTCGCAGTAGCGAAGAAGTAGGGGGCATACGCTGCTACGAGTACATTTTCTTCAGAACACCGATGTACCAGCACATATAGTAAAGATAAAATATTTCGCTGATAATGTAACGATTGGTGCTTTCTGTTTATCTCTGGAGTTAGCCTGCACTTATCACTGCATTGAAGTGAATTTGCAGCTTCCTCAATACTGATTTCGTGAACTCACCTACAGCTACAACTCCTGTTATAATTGGTACAACAGGTGGGGCCATCGTTTGTTACCAGCACTAGCGAATCACTTTTCCTTATTGTCGCTAACAATACATATTGGCTCAAAAGTAATGCCTATCTCAAACCAAATTTGAAAACTTGAAGTCTTCTAGAGCCAGCCTCTAACTATTCAGCAGCTTTGTCTTGGTTTGTACAGTTTGAAATATTGAATCAGATAGTGGCTATATTAAACCTCTCTACCTGAGCATGAGCAACAATTGTTACAATCAGGAATGTTTAGTGATGTATGAAATAATATAAAAACTATTTCTACTACTGCAGGCAGCAAGCTCCAAATGATTGTGTTAAGAACACATATTAGATCCAAAGCCGAGGGTGGATAAGCAACTAAATAACCGAATTTTATTTACTTTAATAAAGTGAAATAGTGTAATTGCTGATATTTCATCCATCGCCAACAAAAAAAGCTGCTTTTTGGATTCAAAAATTGGAATTATTGCGGCAAAAGCACTGCCATTTTTCTCTACCCATTTCCGGTGGCCGCCAGCGTTCCGCCCCCAACAATCAAATGTGCCGGTGTTCCGCCGACATTGTCGAAGAAAACATTGTTTAACACATTACGTGTTTCTAGCGCTAAAATCCTTCCTTCAAATACTAATACTACGAAGCATAGCAGTGATTGTGATATATATATATATATATATATATATATATATATATATATATATATATATATATATATATATATATATATATATATATTCAAAGAATGCTAGCTGAAGGATCCCTGTCAGAGACTGTCGCGTATCGCCGTGCCCGGTCTTGCTGGCTGTAGACGAAAATTGCTTGATATGATTTATTCAGACAATCATGGTCACAGACCTACATGACATCGCACTGGAATTCAACCAATAATCAACCTTTGTGTTGACGCAACTTCATGCTCGGAATGAAATCCCTTTTAAGCATTGCATAAATAGCGAAATGAAAGTCGTCGCAATCTTCAAGAGATTTTCCTTACGTGCAGCATGTTACGTAAGCGTTATTACCATGTTCTATGCACGACTTGAAGCCTCGCCGTTTTTTATGACCAACAAACAGTACTTACTTAGGTAGGGAAAGAATATTCGTACATTGTAGGAACAACAGAAAATCTATATGTCTGACATGTCGTCAACGGCGTTGAAATATATCATACGCCGCTTTGCTTTCAGGTCCATCTATTAACATGAAGCACATATCCCGCTTAAAGTTAACGTGCTAATGCATAATATTTTTACGGCTGACAAAAAGTGTGGCTATAAATATTGCCACCTTGAATGCAATGTTGGCTTCCTGTTCTTGTAACTGCCGTTACTTGTACTCTCTGATGAGATAATGAGATTTGCAACAAAATAATAATGTGCCAACTGCCTTGCAATTAGCTTTTTTCTTTTGTCAATATTTTTCACAACAAGCTAATGTTGAGACTGAAACCCGGTAAGTGCGTAATTTGCTTGTTTATGCATAGTTTACTTGTCGGTCTTCATTATTACGAATGTGCCGGGATGCGGTATCTACACCTCGAGTAAATCTAGGACCCAGCTCTTTCAGAATCAACTCGAAAACCTCCCTTGCTAAAATTCATGCTTTTATTTTACCTGATAGTGACTACTGTTCAAGAAATTACTTGTTTCAAATATATATTCATTTTAATGAAGTCATGGCTTTCTAAAGCGGCCGTTTTTACGCAGTTTGCATGTGCGACCTTTCTCTGTTTTGCGACAAACGCATGCTAGATTTATGTTATATTTTGTTATGCTGGTCGTGTTGTTTTTAAAGCTGTATGTTCTACATCTTGGACTTGAAAACGAGTGCTACATGCATCAATCGGCACCTTACACTTAATTCAAGTTATTATTTCTTCCCCCGATTTCAGGCGTTCAACATAACAGACTTTTACTGGCTCTATGGTTTTAATTTTGATAGCGGACATACTGTAGGAAAGAGATGTGTTTACTTCACAACAGAAAACCTCTACGAAGACAAAATGTACTACGCAAGCAACTTCATAAAGAACAACTCATGGTAAGCTGTGCAAATGTGCATATGTAAAATTATTACGTGATTCAGTTCGGTATATATGAGCTATCATTTTAAAATTATTGGCATTTTAAAATGTACTTGTTATGCAATAACGTTCCCACTCCTCAGCAGCACTAATATGTCTTACACAGAAATCTAGTGAAACCATCTGGATTAGCGGTTAGAGATCAATTGACTGCAAATTACAGGTGATGACAAGGATAAGGAACTTATACTTTAGGCGCCAAGTTTTATCCCTACACGCGGTGCTATAAACTGCTGGTGTCAAATAATCAAAAGTCGTTTATGTAGCGCGGCCAGTGCGAATCGCGTGTGAAATTTTGCCTCTAAGTATTCCAACACATCGCACGAATAACATCCTTATTGCTGCATCAAGACTCAAAACCAGATCTCGTGTCCAGAAAGCATCTTCCAAATAAAATATGCAAGTAGTTTTTTTTTTAGTCTTGATTTACACCATTACTGTGCTTCCGTAAGAACCGGGTCTGCTTCCACCGCGCTCTAGGCCACAACAGCTCTGTCCGCATTCGCAGATGGCAGATGGCATTAGTAGTTAAGCTTATCGACAAAGTGGTTGGAACTCGAGTTCATTGGAATCGATAAGATGTCCGCCTAGCATACGCCTCTTATTACTGTCAAATACATAGTTGGCGTGTCTCGGCCATACGTCATAGGTGTGTGGCCATTTAGATACCCGTTAGCCGTAGCCATTGTGACCTAAAAACTGCACGGAGCCATGGGTATACGGGCACATGTTCAAAGCTCAGCTGTTTCTAAATCAACGCTGCACCTTCTGTATGGCTTCCGCGTTTCATTTAGGCGTTGACATAATAGGCCATCCTATGCTGGTCGCTGTGCATGTCGCGAAAACCTTAGTCCCTATTTCAGACAATGTCTTTGCCGGAAATAGAGCCATAACATGATTTGTAATAACAAAAACATAATTTTAATGCTTCATCAATACACCAAGGCAGAAAATTGACTTTCATTCAAATATGCATTCCGCAAACCCGTTTTTCATATGTGCCAGGCTGTTTAGCAGTCCGCGTAATTTCGTATTACTTAGACGTTTCGCGTGACGAAACACTCCTTTAACCTTTCAGCTCCACCTGCGTCTACGGGCGTCATCGAAATGGTCATGAAATATTTCCTTACGCATCTTTCAGCATAAAAAATATCGGCCAGACCTAAATACGGATTTATTGTTTTGCATTTGTCTTTTCTCAGTTTCTTGCCTTCAGCAACGTGACGTCAAGAAAACGGTATCGAATTTTTTCGAGGCTCTTTTTGTTAGTTTAATACTACAAATATTCAAGGCTGCTGTTTATGCCTTTTGCGCAATCAGAGATGTCAATATGACAAAGCACTGTAAATTTGCACCCTGCTTGCCATAGAACAAAACTAGCCCCATTTAGAAAGAACACTTCCTTACGTATTTAAGTATGATAGCACAAACACGAAGGCTTATTATACACTCACATGGCTGAAATAGAGAGCGCATAGTACAGCATCTTCGCATCACATAGTGAGAGGAAAGCCTTCGCTTTTTTGACTGAAGAGAGGAGTAAAATATATCGGCAATCAATCTTGCTCTGTCCTAACCCCCCTACGTCTTTATGTATACATAAGAGACTAGAGAAAGATCTAAAAGAATGCATTTAAAGCGGAAACATGCGTCATCATCCGCTATCAGCACCAAAGCAGCAAGTACAAATACTTCCAGCATAGCAACCTAGAACACCGCAGCCTCTACCGCGACCTGCGAAAGACCACAGGTTTTCGGCCCCGGGGGTCAGTAGTATTCACACAGCCATTAGGTCATCTCTACAAAGAATGTTCTTCTACATAGTGTCAGGAATGTGCCTAGCCATCTCGCAGGAGACGATGCTGACGCTATGTTTGGTGCGCACGCTTTTTCTTTACACCTGTTGGCTCATGCACGACATGCCCTCACGCATGACGCTATGTGCACGTTCGCCGCCATACAGTTATTTGTTCAGTCACGTTGATATACCGTTAGAGTGGCGTGCATTGCAAGCCTGGCCTCAAAAGTGTTGAGAATTCACAACTTTTATGAACTAACGATTCAAGTTTTATTTACAGGCTTTATCCACTTTTGCCACTCCTTATAGAAGCAAACGTGAAACATTTTCTTCCTTCACAAAATTAGAAAAGGCGTGGCTATGGTGCTGTTTTTTATTTGTACAGGGGGAAAATTGAATACAACGGAACATTCTACTCCACACCGGTTATACATCATACTAGAGAACAAAAACGAAACGTTTACAACAGCCTCCGAGCCAGCACTAGATCAGGTGGGTTGTTTATTATTTCTTACACAAGCATGTGGCGACGTGTATTTTTCCATTCTTTCATTCAATTTGGCTGTTATAGTGATAAATTCTAATT
Source organism: Amblyomma maculatum (assembly GCF_055883805.1). Classification (NCBI taxonomy): domain Eukaryota; kingdom Metazoa; phylum Arthropoda; class Arachnida; order Ixodida; family Ixodidae; genus Amblyomma; species Amblyomma maculatum. The sequence goes on along the minus strand of NC_139353.1, from coordinate 87,293,161 downwards.
TTGAATGAAGACATTTATAAGAGCTATCTTGAATCTCGACGAAATGAATATGAAGACGTTTTACAGCATCTGCTTGAAAAAGCTACTGGGGATGTTTAAAATGTACTATCAAGGACAAAACTTAATTTTACATTCTGCTGATCAGCGGCTGAAGTTTGTGTTGAACGCTATGCTGATCTGTCCTTGAGGTTTATGTTCAAATTCAGGCAGATTTGTGAAGTTAGTGATGGAGTTTCTGGTGATGTTTTGTTTAAAATTGTATTGTATGTACTATTTATTTGCTGTTTGAGCATGCTGTAGAAGCTTCTGTTGATTTAGTGTTGAAGTGCATAACGAGCGGTCTGCCAAAGTGCTGGTAATCTTTAGTGTAACAGTCTGCTCGTGTAACTGTAAGAATTAATGACATTTTGTTAACCTTTCTTCTATTTTATTAGACTCTATAAACTTACTGTCCGAATATACACTTAAATCACTACAGCACCCACTTACCGCACATCAATGTGTGCTTCATTCCCAGCACAAGCATCCACATTACTCCCAGGAGTTGTAAGCTGACGCTGTATGTCATACACACAAGCATCGCTTTAAGAAGCGCCTCTATCACTTGAATATATTCTTAGTTGTGAAATACCAGGCACCTGTAGCGCAATAAATAGTTGCTGTTGTCTAAGGAGGCGCTAACTGTATTCCGAAACACTTGACAAATCCTCTTTAACAAATGTGAGTTATTCGGAGTATTTTTTATTGTAATCTAAGAGGATTATAACGGGGTATCTCATCAATGTCCCAGACCGCACAAAACATATCGGCCCAATATAGGTACTGTGCTGACAATGGCCGGCCCAGCATATGGCCAATACATTTCCAACACAGCCAAATATTGGGCCGATGGCTTGTGCTGCTTGGGGTACTTATGCTATGCATGACAAAATAACTAGGAATGTCAGTTAAAAAGTAACGTATGCATAGGGATTACCAAATCCTTAAGTTAGTTGAATGACACACAGTTCACGGAATTATCACCTCTTAGGCAGATCACTAATCCTGCTTCTGCTTAGCGCCTCATGTTGCTCCTATCCGGCCGCTGCCAGCGCTTTTCCTTTAGCTACTTTAATCCGCAGGTGGCAACGAAGGGCGTCGTCTCGAGCTGCTCCAGCGTCACCCGCACTAGCATGCTTTCTTTGTTATCCTGCCCGCGATAAGGCTCTGGTGCGTCGTCACACATAGCGATGAAGTCTGAAGCTCTCAGCAAGTGCGGTGCTGCACCTGATTTCCCAGCGCTCACCTCAAACTCTTGACATTGGGAAGGCATAATTAAGCAACGTTTGAAGAAACTTGCCAAGCTGATTTTGTGGTTCAGATGCTCGGATTTTTAAGCGGTGAGTTCTAGTCCGACCACGGCTGCCGGTTTCGGGTAGATACCAAACGAAAAATTGCCCGTGTACTGTGCAACATCAATGCAATCTAAAAACCCTCATGAACCTAAATAATAGCGAAACCCCCCACTATGGCACCTCTTACCTTTTATCATCACTCACTTTCACTTTCCTCGCTTCTGTTATTGAGCGGTTCAAATGTAACCAAAATTTGGGGCATTCAGAGTGTTCCCTTTCCTATTAACCAATCTAAATTTTTAACTAAACAGGTGCAACATTATCTCGCTTCAAGGCAGAGCTGGCAGCAGTTCAGTAGCTCGCTGGACGGTGCACCCTCAGCACGGCCAAAACGGGGCGTATACTCAACACCCTCTTCAGCCCTATCCAAACTAGGGCTGAAAGCGGGAAAGCTTTCCGCAGACTCCTCCACACCTTCGAGGGTACGGAGGAGGAACTGCTAGATAAAGTAAAAGATAAATGCTACGACACGACCTTGCCTGCAGCATACGCGAAACTATACCTGAGGAGACCGAACACCCACCTGGACAGGCCGATCACCAGAGAAGACGTGTTCGCTCCCATAAAGGTATGCACGCGCAACACTGCGGCGGGTGCAGAGAAGATCCGGAACGCACTCATACGGAACCTCAGCGACGAGGCGGTCGACCAGTTGACCGCCTTCCTCAGCGAGCACTGGACCGCGGGAACGGTTCCTGAAGAGTGGAAGCATGCAGAGGTCGTAATGAGCCCAAAACCGAGTAAGAAACTCCAGATCGAAAACCTCCAACCTATCTCACTCACCTCTTGCTTAGGAAGCTCTACGAGCGTGTCGTTACTCGGATACTTCAAAATTACATGAAGGACGCAGACCTGTACCCCCCCAGCATATTCGGTTTCCGAGCTCACTTCCCCACCCAGGACGTCCTCATACAACTCAAACAAGAAGTCCTCACCAATGTCCCGAGCGTAGGCGAGAACGCGGTCATGGCCCTCGATATTAAAGGGGCCTTTGACAACGTTAGCCACGCGGCTGTAATGGAAGGACTCGATCACCTTCAGTGTGGCGAGAAGATTCACAGCTCTGTGAAGGCCTTTCTCTCCACCCGACTGCAACGGTTGGGCTCGGAAACCTTCTCAGCGATAAATTCTCGACCCTCAACAAAGGCACACCTCAAGGGTCCGTCCACTACTTTTCAACGGGACTATGATCGGACTCGCGAGACAACTCGAGAAGATCGAAGGCATACAGCACGCCATGCACGCTGACGACTTCACGGTCTGGGCTACCGCTCGGACAGAACGAAGAACGACTGCAAGCAGCGGCTACCTGCGTGGAAGAATATGTCCGTGCACGAGGCCTCGCCTGCTCCACAGAAAAATCCGAACTCCTGCGAGTTCACAAAGGGAAACACAAGGAAGGGACCCTCAATGTCTCCCTAGAAGGACAGCTACGTCCCGAACGAGACAAGATACGAGTCTTGGGAATGTGGCTCCAGAGCAACCAGTGATGCGGCCATACGCTCGGCCTTCTCAAGCAATCGACCACTCAGGTCGCCAGGATGATCACGCGCGTGTCGGAGAAGCGGTACGGCATGCGAGAGAGGGATACCCTGCGCCTGGTTCAAAGCCTGGTGCTCAGTCGTGTGGGCTACGCCCTCCCGTATTTCAACCTCAACAAAGGAGAAGTGGAAACTGCAGATATCATCATCCGCAAAGCTTACAAGACAGCCCTGCACCTACCAATTAACATCTCCAACGCAAAATTACTAGCTCTTGGCGTTCACCACGCCTTCAAAGAGATCAAAGACGCCCAACTGGTCACGCAGACGGCCAGGCTCCAACAGACGCCAACGGGGCGCTCGCTTCTTAGGCGACTGGGGTTAGGTGGAACTGCGGAAATCGAGAATTGTACTGCGAGCACACCGGACGCAATTTGGCCAGACGCTAAAGGTAAGCTCCCTTCCCCGGAACATGGACCCCAACTTGCATGTGGCCCGTAGGGCAGCCCGGGCGAAGTATGTGCAACAAAATCTCGCTACAAAATCCACAACGGTATACACGGACGCTTCTCCGTATACAGGAAGCTCACATAACAGCGCAGTGGCGGCAGCTATTGATTCCAACCTAAAGGTATTAGCTAGCGCCTCAGTCAAGGATTGCACGGTAATTGAAGGCGAGGAGCTGGCCGTTGCTCTAGCGGTGGTAGCCGGGTATCGAAGCAACAGGTCCTTTACCATTCTTACAGATTCGAGAGAAGCGTGCCGTAACTACATGAACGGCCGCATAGGACGCGCCGCGCTCAGGCCCCTCCGGAGCGCGACCCCATAAAAAGTCACACACAACATCTATTGGGTGCCAGGACACACCGACATAGCGGGGAACGAACGCGCCGACGAGGTAGCTCGAGGGTACACGAGCCGAGCTTCCTCCCAACCGGACGATCTATCCGAGCAGGTCGGCCCTACGTACTCAGACATTCTGAACTACTATAAGGGTGTACGGATCCGCTATCCGCTGCCTCATCGGGATCTATAACAACAAGAGGCAGTGTACTGGCGAAGACTGCAGACAGGAACATTTCCAAACCTGCATATCCTTAGCAAGATTTACCCGTCGCCATATCGGGACACCTGCCCGTGGTGTGGTAGCAAACCTTCGTTATACCACATCACGTGGGAATGTAGAAATAACGATAGCTTTCGCAAATACCCTAGCGCGAAACAGCGGGAGAGCCGGCTCTCCAGCGGCGATCTGGGTTGCCAAAAAGGTCTGATCTAGCACGCCCAGCGAGCAGCACGCCCTGGAATAGGGGCACCGACCTAGAGAAATACATTTTTTCTATCCTATTCTATCTCGCTTCAAAGTGGACACTTCACGCTCCGTTTTACCGCCCCTTCTGACGCGACCATGAAATATTTAGGTTTTCGCAGTAAACGTCAGCTTTAGCGCTATTGGAATCCTGGCCGAATAGAGTAACTAGCTTTGCGCTCCACCCTTAGGCTACTGCGCCCTCTTCGTAGCTTATTTCTTTGTATGCTATAATGCCAATGTTTCGCGCTTTGCATCGGTTGTTCGCACCGCGCCAGAAGATTTATACCAAATGCTTTATATAAGCCCTGAATTCAAGATAAAGTGACGTCTGTGATTTTGACACCGATCATTGCTCATTCCGGGCATCATGATGAAACCTCCTGTGGCGACAAAATGCTAATACTGGAATGAAAAAAAAAACGGTGCAAAAAGGACAAGGCCAATATGGAACGTCAGCCACCACGGCTGCACCAATTATCAACCAAGGTTTATTGCACCAAATCTTGCATTTGTACCCAATACTCAGTCGTATCACTGAAGCAAAACACAAGTGAAGCCCTCAACAATAAAATCTGTCAACCAAAATCAGCACTACAGCTTGTGCGTCAGTGATGCTGAGGTGGCGTTCCTCTAACTGTTCCTGTAGGCGTTACAATCGCGATTCTTGGGTGTTTGCTTTTGATGTCACTCGTTTGGTGCGTCAAGTTGACGGCGCCTTTTATACGCAATAATCTGGGTATAACAATGTGGTCGCTATTTTCTTGTGAAAGTGACCGCTTTCTGGTAGCAGATCTTATATTAGGAAACTTACCTTTATCATCTACTTGTATGCTCAAATATACAGAGCGACCGGATTAGCTTTCTGACGGAATTAGGATGTATATAAAGTGCGACAGTATTGTGTTATACTTAGTGATTTCAACTGTGTAGGTCATGTAGTCGATATTGCAATGTGCTTACCATTGCGAGACAAAAGTGCTGAGCACCGTTTCGACACAATATAATGTTACGTAGCAGCATGAAAAGCGATGGAAAACGGCGACACAACAGAAATAGAACGATGTGATGACATGACGATGAAATATTCTTTAATGGCCAGCGGGCCTAGCGCGAGCACTCCGCCCCGCGCCACTGCCCGCTTCGTCGTCTTCGTAGCATCACCCGGGCCCCCGAGCGATTGCTTGTAATCCAATGCATGATGTAACAAATGAACACAGCTAGAGCACTTGGAGATGAAATGCTTTCCAGCCCAATGAATGCGAGATGGGATGAATTGCTTGCTTCGGAGAATCAGGTTCAATGTTCACAGCTTGCCGAAGGCAAAGGCCCGTGGACACGCCGGACGGCTTGGGCGGTGGTGCTGTTTTCGCTCCAGTGGTCGTGAGGTTGCTTCGTCTAGGGGTCGGCGGGGTTCGGCTTTGGGCTCTTCCTGGTCCTCGTGTGTTGTGGTCAGGGCTAGGGACGGGGCTAGGGAGAGCGGCTGGTCGGGTCAGAGGAGTAAGGGCCGAGGCGGAGCTGTGCGGCGATCTCCACTGGTTTTCGGCCCACGGTCCCGGCTTACAGATGGCGTCTATGCTTCAATGCGAGGATGCGAATGACACACAACTCCAACAAAATTATACGTGGTAGCATGACAAGCGACGGAACACGCCGACACCTCAGAAACAGGACGACGTGACGACATGACGAAGAAATATGCTTTAATGGCCAGCGAACCTAGCGCGAGCACTCCACCGCGCGCCACTGCCCGCTTCGTCGTCTTTGTAGCAATGCGCTTCATCAGACCTCGTGCCTCTATGCATCCTGTACGATGTTAAACGCGTGCCATTTAGCGGCAGTCGCATAGTTGTCGCTAAACGCGACAGCAATCGGAAGGAAGATCAGTTTAACTGTAACCTCTGTAAATTTATTGCGAAACTTATAGAGGATCACAGTTTCATCAGTGAAGTGCAGAAAGCGATACAAAGGCGGCGTTAGTGCTACGAACAAGATTTGCTGTCGAGTGGGAAGAATTCAAACAGTTGATAAAAATGAGAACCGTCGAAGAAAACATCATTGCGAGATACAACGGAAAACAAAGTGAAGTGCAGCTTAGGAAGCAATTGGAGTTTCTGATTGGTATTAAAAACAACCAGGCACTTAATTCGAAAGAAATTAGACATAAAATATAGCTTGAAAGGATCGACAAAGATAGGTACAAAGCAGCTGTTCGTGCACGAGCCGAAACGTTCTTTGCCAGGGAATCGCCAAGAAGAAGGCGCTAGGGGAGGAAGGAAGTACGCTTGCAACAAACAAATACGGCAGATAATAAACGGAAACAACGTTTCGGCTGACAGAGTTGTTATCAACCGCGTCATCACCGATCAGTTCAAAGAATTGCTGGGACACGCTCAAAGTCACACGATGGCTGTCATGCTGAGGTCCTACCATCAAAGACAAAGCACGAACAAGCAGTCACAATTCGCCCGGGAAACCCAATATTTATGAGAGACATGGGGTAAGCAATATATGAACTCAAGCCAGCTAAAGCACCTAGCCCCACAAGTCTAGGGGCAACCTTTTAAAAAACATTCCAGACTACGTTATTCCAGGTTCTTTTTAAGGTAGTTTTCGAAGCATACAATGAAAAACGCGTTTTATTGCCGTTTTTAACGTCAAACATAGGACTGGTACCTAAAACGGAGGAACCAGAGAAACGTCTATTCACGAGCTCTTATCTACCGATAAATCTCACCAACGTATACTACATGAAGGAAAGAAGTCAACAGTCGGCGAGGCCCTGTTTCCCTTAAACAGATTACATTACTAATTTCTGCGATTATCCAAGTAAAACATAAAAAAAAAGACATAAATACCATCCCCAACGCTTTCCTTGGCCTCGCCGACTGTTGGCTTCTTTCCTTCATGTATTATAACGAGCACCCTCATTTCCCCTTAATTGATCTGCTTGTAGCTTACGGGGGTCTCGGTTCTGGCAGTCTTGAAGCCATAGGTAGCGCAAGAGGGTTCTAGCACAGCTTTCGCCCTCGCTCTTGATCACGTTCTACGGGACGCTGGCGGTAACAAAGGACGTTCCACGTCCACCGCTATGGCTGAGGGTGGCGCTGGTGAACACTCTCAAGGTTCGTATACATACAACATAAATACCCAAGCAAGTAGCAGAGGGGACAGCGGCCGATGTAGCTCAGTTGGAAGAGCACCGGACGCGATATTCAGAGGTCGTGGGTTCGGTTCTCACCATCGGCACGTTGTTTTTTCTTCTACTTCGTGTTTATCTTTCCCTTAAACAGATTTCCTTATTAATTTCTGTGATTATCCGAGGAAAACATCAAAAAAAGACATAAATACTATCCCCACCACTTTCCTTGGCCTCGCCGACTGTTGGCTTCTTTCCTTCATGTATTATAACGATAACGAGCACCCTCGTTTTCTCTTAATTGATCTGCTTGCAACGTATACTACGAAATAGTTATGACTGTTCAGCCCAAAATAATGCAAGGTGTCATTACTATGCTTGTAGGGCCACATCAAACTTATGGTGTCAAGGGCTGTTCAATCACTACTGACATACATTTACCAGGAGTATATTAGAATTTTGTAACGTGTCGGGAGAAAAGATGGCGATAACACAGGTAGACATTACGAAGCCATTTTACCGCTTACTGCACGACGCACTTTCTTCCATTCTGCACCATACTATGTGGGCTGCGTGAAAGCGGAGGGCGTTAGAACGGCCTATTCTAACTGCACTGCGAGAATAATTGTATCACTGAAAGAATTCAGGTAAGATTGTCAGTGAGTCCGGGATGCCCTCTATTGCCCCTGCAGTTCGCTGCCTACCGCGACACGCTTTGTGGAGCCATTCTCAAAAGGGAAAACATAACATGTTTCATGTTGCAGGCTGCACATGTAAGTCTTAGCTTATGCCGATGATATCGCTGTATTTTGCTCAAAGAAAGAAAGTTTAAGTGCAATGACAGCTGCTGTTCTGGACTACTGCACATTCACTGGTGTACAAATAAATTGGAATAAAAGTTCTAGCATTTGGCGTTGGCACTGGGACAAAACACCAGATAACTATTCCCAACTGCATTGGTGAACCACTTCTGCAATGTAGGTACCTTGATGTGCCACTGGAGCGTTATCGGAATCTATAACTGGAATGAGCAGGTCACAAAGGTAAAGGAAAAGGCCAACGCATGGCAGAGCCGGCAGCTGTCAATGCTTTCGCGTGCCATCGTCTGCGCTGCTCTTGAACGTGTGTTTTTCTTGGAATTGTAAAATTTTTGCTTCTCGTCAGATCGTACTACATGCCTGGTCGCAGCGCCCCTCCTATCACAAAACTTGCCGCGGCAGACAATATAACGCATACCGAATTGGCTCTAAACATATTTTATTATTTTTCATCCCGTTAGTAGTTCGTTTGTATTGTTACAATCGTACATATGTTGGGTTTTTAAGGCTGAAATATATGTATTTTCACTTTGATAACTGCTTCCAAGGAAAAATAAAATGCTATATCCAGCAGACAGTATCAAACTATGTTATATACTTGAAGTTTTTTACCTAGATTGGTTGTGCCGTGTACAAGTAGAAGTGCCGCCGAGATGAAAACTGGAAGATTTTGTTTGCCCCTTTCAGAAGTGTAGACACCTCTGACATAAAAAACTATCGTGGGGAGAATTTACCTCCTTATAAATTTCGTGGCATATTATACTCAAGCATGCATTTAAAATCTACGTCAATGATGAAAGAAGGTTGAACTTTATTGCACACATCAATATCGGATCTGGCATGAATCTACGGTAACGTGAACACCCCTGAGCGGATAATGAAAGTAAACTGTAAAAGGCCCACCTGTGTCATCTGACAGCATGGGTCTAGCACAATATGTTTCCCTAATGTATTTATTGTTTTGCAGGGCAATGGATTGTTATGAACTACACGCTCATTTATTCTGATTACACTTCATGCGCATTCTTTCGCGTACCCAACGTAGATGACGGTAAGCACAGGGATGTTCATTTGCCTTTTAAACGGATATAGTTTTGCATACCTTGTTCAGAACATTTTCTATTGTTTTTATCATTAATACGTAACCTTTTTAAATTAATTATTGTACGAACAATAGACATATGTGTTTCCAGGAGCACGCGGAAAGCAATCTCATAAATCCTTCATCACTCTAAGCGTTTACATTAATTTTACACTCTGCACAAAAAAATCTAAGTGTTCTCGCCTCTGATTCTCAGTATTTTTGCAGTGTATTCTAACACTAGTACATATCCTAATCGAAACCTTAATGGGAAAAAAGAGTAAAAAACAGAAATGTGTAGAAAAAAAGACTCTCCTAAATTCGTCTCATCTAAATTCACTTGACTGTTTATGTTCATTTCTCCGTCAGATATTGAGTATGGGCATGAGCATGGGCATGACGCGCAAGTGTTATTTATGGGATTATTTATTTTCACATATTACAGCCTCGATGAGGATGTTGCAGGAGTGGGCAGGAAGAGCAAAATTCTCAAGAAATACAAACATAAAACCACAATCAAAATGGCACTAGGATGCATTGGCTATTTAAACCTCTCGCATAGATAGCTAGTAAACGATTCCAGCTATGTAGCGGATTCAGAAGCTCAAAGGCTCCAGTACAACCTGTTTTTGAACTTCTCTGCATGAGGAAATTATCATATAATGGCAACGTGTAGCGATAGATGGCTTTTCAACATTCAAGTGATTATTTAGTGAAGGAAGGCGTTAATATGAAATACTGAGTTCAAACTCTTTATCATATATGCATCTTGATGATAGCGCTGTGATAGCTAAAGCTCTATAATGGGAGGGAGAAATATATCGGTCGAGGCTGGGGCAGACCAAGCATACTGATTATATTTTGACACCAAAATTCATGCACGCTTTCCATACGATACAGCCGCAGTCAAGAATTTGGCTGATAAGTCCTTCATATGTGGCAAGCTTGGTATCGTTTGGAGCTTTAAGTAGTGTACAGTGGAGGTACACGAGATGTCATCTGGTTTGTTACATATGATATTAATGTGCTCGATCCATGATATGTCATTAGATACATCAAGATTGAAGTATTTCAATCCCTTTATTTTGGAATTCACACTTGAAAGAGAATTATATGTGGCTCTAGAAAAGGACGGGATCACCGCTTTATAGGAATTAAAATTCGTTTGTCATCCCCCGGACGCAATTCAAATTTAGCAAATTAATCCTTACGCAAAAACACTGTCAAGGGGTGTGGTAATGCAACGATAGAGGACAAAATTGTCAGAGAAAAAATAATTTTGATGGTTACGCAATGTGCAAAGTAAATAATCTATAAGAAAAATTGAAGTGGGACAACCTTGTTTCTGAACACGGAGTTAACAGCTGGGGAAATAGATTAATAAAGTGGACTGACTAAAACACTGCATTAGGAAGCTGAACGTTCAACAAACAAAGGAAGGGTTATTCCGAATAGTCACGTTTGTGACGGAGTTTTTACTCGGAAAGTGTGTCCTAGCTTCAGGCAAATAAACAAAAATTCCGTTAACCTGTTCAACTTTATCTAACTAATGAGTGAAAAATGCTGCGCCAAAATTAGTTTTTGACCAGTGATTAATAGCTCTCGACAGATTCCATCGTGGTTATTGCTTATATTTTGGAGTTTTCAAGAAATAAAATATGTGTTTTAAAATATTATGCTCGATTGAAACGCTTTGATGATCATTTAAGACTATGAATCATAGTATGTTTGAAGTAGTTTAGTGGGAAGTAGTTTAGAAGGGAGGAATTAGGTGTAATACCTGGACTGCAGTTCATTTTAAAATCTAAATAGATGATCATATTAGGAACATGAGCGCAAAAGACGATGGCATCTTCAACAGGAGTGTACAGAGCACAAGCTGCATGGAGGAACTGCAAAATTATCTAGTTCGAATACGAAAGGAGAGAAGAATGAAAAGCCGAAGAAAAAATGAGCGACTCCGATAAAGTTGCATCGTGAGCTGTAAAGGTATTGAAAGGGCTATTACCGGCAGTATGAATATTCACAACATCCGAGGGCTCATTTTCAATAATTGCTGTAACGTAACCAAACATCAAGGATCAGCTTTGTATCACTGAACTCTGAAATTTTAACAGGCTCGTGAATCTTTTTCGTCATACGCATTCTCTGATCACGACGCTAAAAATGAAAGATCTTGTCATGAGCAGAACATCTCTAGTGCTGTTTTTTTGTTAGGTGTAGTAAGGTGGTTTACTTAGGTTTCACTACATTGTTCAACCCCTCCTTCCAATAGCATCAACATCACTGGTCAAAGATAATCCTAAAATAAACGTATCAATAACAGCCGTATCATGTCGTGCTTTCAATTGCGAAAAGTGATGTACTGGGGCCAGATTTCGAGAACTATGCAAATAACAGAGAGTAAAACATGCTTTTCAGCACCTATGGCAAAAAGAAGGCAGCGGTGGAAAGCATTCGCCAACCGACTGCATCAGGCCTAAAAAAAAATGTTTCTTGGAATGCCGCTAGCATGGTGCTCGAAAACAATTTGTTGCAAGGGGCAAGGAACCCTGTAATCACGGTCGGTAGTGCTAAGAGAATATCAGTGAATGCTTGGCGCCATGAAATGTCGACAATGAACATACTTGATCGGTTTGTCATGGAAAAGCTTTCTCACAAAATACAACCAAGTTTTGAAAGAACCAACATGTTTATATATCACTATAATTGATGTGCGTGAGCTTTCTAAAGACGCCTTAGGCCAAAACAATAATTATTCACAAATTAAATGAAGAAAAAACTTCAAGTGGCACTATATAGAGAGGGCGACAACAAATCGTTAGGATGTACTCTCTCAGCTCTAAAAACATGAATCCGCCTGCAGCAAGCATAGGGGCTCTGATATGAAGCGACTAAGTTTCAGTCACACCAATATTGAGGGGAATGAACATTTTTAAAAGGCTAAAACTGGAACATTTCGTAAGAACTCTCACATTTACATTTACCACATGGATGTTGCTGTTGTTTTCAAAGGGAGCTAAGGCAGTGTGGCTGGTGCTTCACAGTCATTATTCAGTGACCTGTCACGGGATGCTTTCTTAGTGTGTTAAGCACCAGCTCCTGTTTCAAACTAACTCACCAGCAAATATATGATGAAACAATTTTGGGCGGCGAAGACGGTGTTGCTCAAGCCTTTATGAAATTTCGTAATGTTCCTGTGCATACCGGAGGAGCGTAATAAAAAATCTTTCGGTATGCGGTAATCGGAGTTCTTAAGATTTTGGCCAGTTTTTCACCTTAACATTTGTGTCGAAATTACGAAAGCTTTATATTAAAATGATATGGAAGGGAAGATTAAGGCCTTTAATAGCCTTTCTCTTTAATGATGTTTTAAATAATTCTTTTTGCTTTCAATTATTTTGCGATGTAAAATGAAATCCTTCCATTATCTCTACTGTTGATCCGGGCACTCCATTTACTATGAAGACGTTGTTTCAATGTGGTTCCCAACATTTTAATTCAAACTTCACTGTACATCCGTTTCTAATATTATGTGTGGAAGTTCTCAGTCGAAACTGCTATTGCCGGCGGGCTTTCGTAACGAGGACTCGAGAGCTGCTTACATGTTACATGAAAATGTTATTTCGTCCTCCTCGAGTAGTTTACGATATCCGTTAACAAACGAAGCGAACATATCAATCAGCAGCAGTTGATCTGTCGATGTTTGCGAAATTGAGTACCCATCGTAGATGGCGCTGTAGAGCGAGAATTGCTTTCAATACACCGATGTCTTCCGTAATCTACAATGAAACACAAATTAGGCAAGGTAGCTATGGCTCCAGAAACAGCAGTGAGGAAGCGATCGTCGCCGTGAAAACAAAGGGCATCGAATAAAATATAGCTGCGTAAAAAATAAGCAGCGGTGAAGTATTATGTTTGTGCTACTGAAACTTCGTGGACCGGTGAAGGAGCGGTCCGGCAAAAAGTTTAATGGAAGGAAATTGGTACGGGAGAACGACGTAGATTGGTGCCAAATATGCACGGGTAATATACACGTGTAGTCATGGGCCGATCACGACTATCATCCGTAAGATTGGGTATTCCGTATAATAGTCAGATGATTTATCAAGGAACATCTGTGATGACCGCAGGGGCACTTGAACAGTGAGATCAGGGGCAATCAACTCCGCACATTCTATGTACGCATGTGTCTCGTACTGCTGCAACCCAGCAGATTTGAAAACATTTGAATTAATCTGGAGTAAGCCTTCATCAAGAATTACCGCTGCACCTAGCCATTAATACTACAAACAGGAATACTGTTATGAACCCGCGTACTAAGAGTAGATCTTGCAAAGTACCTTTAAATGAGAGTGAAGTTGGAGCTACTGTTGCTAAGTGTTTAAGAAACGTGTCAAAGCGTCGCAGATACGACGAAATGAATGACCACATAACTCGGTTAAACAGAAAACAATAGTTCCAGAGCCTCGATTTTCGTAAAACCATTCCCACAAAACGCCTAAAGCATATAAGACACTGAAGCTGCTTTGGCTGCCTTCCAAACCACCAGACAACGGCGCGAGGTGGAATCACAAGTGCCTGCATGTGCGGACCATTGGAAACGCGTCAGTGGACAAAAGAAGCAAAGCACACAAAAAACTAGGAAGCGCTGATAGAAAACTTACTGCTTGGTTAGGTTAGGTTTGTGGGGTTTAATGTCCCAAAGCGACTCAGGCTAACAGCCGCCGTTGTGGAGGGCTGTGGAAATTTCTACAACCGGGTGTTCATTACCGTGCATTCACATCGCACTGCACACGGGCGGTTTGCTTTCCGCCTCCACCGAATAGCAGCCACCGCTGCCGGGATACAAAACCTACTACGCGTGCCGGTAATCAACCCTATGAGTAGAATAAAAGCCAGTGTTCCACTATAAAAAAAAATCCTACTGTGGTGATGCATTGTCTAGAGCGCTAGGCTCCTCAGCCCAAGGATGCGGGATCGGGTTGTCGACCACGGCGGATGCTTTTCAATGAAGGCAAAGCGCAAGACGCCTGTGTGCTGTGCGATGAGTGTGCACGTTGAAACCCCAAAAATTCTAAAATGTTGCAGCCTTTCATAGAGGCGTCTCTTAGCCTGAGCTGCTCTGGGACGTTGACGCCATAAACGAATCCGATCTCTAATGAAAAGCAATTACTAAAAAAGGGAGTAAAGAATAATTCCTCAAAGCTTTAGCGAGTGCATGGAAGGCCGTTTCCGAAAAATGCACATCATATCGTGTGATAGTTAAACGGACGAACTATTGAGAAAGGTAACAACAAAGGCATAAGGGGCATACGCATCCAAGAATTAAAAACCCTATGAACGACTAATGATGAAATCGCGTCAGCTTTTTCGAAACGCGAGAGGTCGTCTAAATTCTCTCACAGCGCCGGCGCTCTCCATGTCATGTTAAATAGTTTTTACACACTAGAAAATGTCTTCCATAGTAAGCGATTCGCTGTGATAAGATGCATAAAATGCGCGGTATGGATCAATTCATTTGAAAAGTGAGTTGAAAGTTTGAGCGTAAAGCGAGTGCACATACATTTACTTCTTTCTCACTTTATTGATTAGCTCATATAGCGCTCCGTCGGCTCTCCTTGAGGCACTAGTAGCCACCAACCTGCAATCATCCATCATCACTGTCTGCTATGGAAACAACAGCGAAATGGAACATTCACTTAAATCATATTGTTACGAACGGACGAGCCATCGCAACAATATTTTTCAACAAAGAATTAGGTCTGTCTGCTAAAGCGGGAAGTGAGGCGAGATTTAGCCCCAAAAAGGACGAAAATTTAAACTTCGTCATGCCTCAGTACTGGATGTACCGTAACTGCTGAAGAATTTTCCTTTTATCGCGCTTTGTATAAAAAGCGTTCGAGCTGCAAAGAAACCTCAAAAATAACATATGGTTCTGGTTGGGGGAGTTCAAAGCTCATATTAGGCATCCGCTCACTAACCGATCATATGGTTCTGTGATATCATGAGACTACGTAGTAAGGCGCATGCTGCATGAGCTGCCAAGACTGCATTTGCATTTCGGATGAGAAGTTGAAGGGAATCCGTTCACCTGAATCTTTTCTTTTTGTGTCATGAAAAGCGCCCCTGCGGAACACAGACAGATTGGTGCTGGTCGATTATAGGCGTCGTTATGAGTCTTCCACATATAATGACCCGAGTTCACATATCTATACTTAATAATATGTGATATAACACAGGCAAAAGACAAAGGTATATTGAATATTTGAGTTGCATGTCGCATTCGCACGAATGACTCTGGGCACATTAAACTATGTCGCGTCATACTTTGGACGAGGAACATTATTATTCACCCCTCCCCCATGTCTTCGACTCCTAATTAATTTTTAGCAACGTTTTGGCTTTTTTACATTGCTTTGCTCCAAGTTACATGTTTAGCTCAGTATTTACCTAGCTTTCATATTTGATTACCGACATAGGTGTATGAGGGCATTTAGTTAAATATTGAGTTTATATGAAGACGATGTATACTGAAACGTTCGAAGCTCAATCTAAAAAAGAATTATCAGCTTGCTAGAACACAATGGCCAGCAAAGGTGATTTCTCTTCTTTGGCCTGGGATAAAAAAACACAGTCGGGAAGTTCTTTTAGGAGCAGGCTTTTAAGGACTATAAAGCTGCCATTCAAACTCAAGACATATTGTTCGTGCATTAAAGATCCCTCAGTACAGTAGCTAAAGCTGCATATTCGCTGATGTACCCCCCATGCAAGGCAAAGAACAATTGCAAAAATAGACTAATCAAACTACATTTTACACAGCCCTGCGATGCCATCAGGGGTTATATGGAATTGCACTCATACTTTTGATATGCAGTAATATAATTCAAATGCAATACTCACAAAAATTGAACTTGGCTCATTCAGTTTGTGAGACAAGCATGGCGCCACTCGCCAAAGAATCGTTTTTCTCGTATTTCACGAAAGCTTTCGAAATAGACGAAGTTGAAAACCTCAGGCCTCAAACCACAGGGTTCTATATTGCGAACGCACGATACCCAAGAAATCCCTTATTACCACAAATGTCGAAATTGCGCAAGGCACACAAGCACCAAATACGGTAGCAAGCTAGGCCGCTCTTTCAAGGCTCCATACACTCTGTGCACCAAAGGCGCGGCTCTCCGAATAAAAACTTCCAGCATTGTTTAGAATATGCATGGCGCTCATTCATAACGCTTACCACAAATGTAATAGTTCTGTCAAAATAAATAAATCGGACCTTGAATCACAATTTTTCTCAACACGCAAAATCCGAATATTATATAATGACGTTGCTTTGCGCTCTTTGAGCGTTCGCTGAAATATGCCCGAGAACACTACATCACAGAAATGAATAAAACAGTAATCAATGATCTCTGGCGCATTACAGATGTGGCAGCTCTGTGCATCAGGGTTAAGCAGCGCCGAAACGCAGAAACTCAGAAAAGAGAGGCTGATGTAATGCGCGTGAAGCAGGCCGAGGACCAGGGATATCGTGCGAGGCAGGCGGAGGTAGAGAGAATCTGAGTACCAAGTGAGGAAGGCGGATGCAATGCGTCAGATGCTGGCCCGTACCCCATGTTACTTCTCGGACAAATGAAAGCGATAATTCTTCATTGGAAAAGCCTAATCATACTCCCTGATTTTTTTGGGTGAAGTTAATTATAAGGTAAATGATTTGAGGCAAGTGCCTAGTCGCAATTGCCTTTACTTAAGGTTTATCCAAAACTTCCACTCCAGGCATGTCGGTAACTTGCATACTGGCGCTCTGAGGTGCGTGTATATTGCAGGTGAGGTTGTGTCACTGACATAGCAAGAGTCAACAAACGAGTAGTTTCTTAGGAGGACAACCTGGCGCTGTCATGACAACGATGGATATTCGGTTTTGTGGGATCTTTAAATCGCTTTCAAATGTGTGGTAAAATTTCAGTAATGGTCTTAACCGATATGCATGTAAATTCGGAATTTAAAATTTATTTTGATATACTATATTTTCCTTCTAGGGCAAGGATGCATGGTCCTCCTCAGCAATGCTACTGTACGCGCTGGTATACCACGTGGCTGTAAGAACTTGTATGAAAACTCTTGTGCAAAAGACCCTCGCCATCGCTTAAGAACAATATATGATGACAAATGTGAACCGCGGCCGGATGACCAGAATTATACATTATATGCTTGAATAAACACATATATTACACAAACATGCTCTCGATATGTCCTTCTTGCACGCTGTGACATTATTTGTGTAGTCGTCAGGACCCCAAAAAGGGGACATTTCTCGAATGCTTCCGCTACTTTCTGTAGGATTTGTGATTTTCCTACCCTCGGCTTCCGAATTGCGCACACGTCTCTCTCCATCGCGAATTAGATAGGCTTTCCGCGAAAAAACATGTCTTTGTGCATTGGCAGATTAAATCAAACAAATATTTCGCAACCCCCAATGGCTTACGTATTTCATCGATATTACGCTAAACGCGAAGCTGCGGTCGGATAACGAAAACGTTAAGGAGGTGAGCTACTTTCGAAGATCATGTAGCGGTTCACTAGAAAGTCAAAGTCTGGTGAACGATACTGAAACCACTTGCGATGTAGCGAGGCATGAGGGTATGTATTCCCGAGCGACCCATGCGCTTATCAACTGCAGGTTGGTTTAGTCACCCCCACTTTACAATGCAGTGATTAGGAAAACAGCCAGTATAAATTGTAGTTAAAGGTTATGTGCGCGCCAGTATATTACTACATAGCGAAGTATATCTAATAATATATAAAATTCGTATTTTTTCTGCACTGAAGAGTAAAAAATAGACTAAATGATATTCGGTGAACACTGAGGTCACAACATTGATTCCAGCTTAGCCAGTTATGCTCCCACTGCTTTCCGCTTCAGTAATAAGGCCTGTCCATACGATTGTGGTTGCAGATGCAAGGAAAACGTACCAGCCCAGATAACACATGCGACCGGCACGATATTGGAAATGGATTGGCGACGTCTGGTCTGCCAGTTGCCCGAGCGTTGCCAATGCGCTACCAATAATGGTACAACCATGCGATAACATTGACCGCTCTTGGACCAGAGATTTACATGATCCCCATGACTGGCATTCATGGGCAACCAATGGGCAATAATGATCTTGCCTATAAAATTGCTTACCAACATTGCATACACGATGGTATATAATGGCCAATATTACCCAGCCATCGGCAATGTCTTGCCCATATTTCGCGAGTCATGGCCCACATTGGTAAATATTTTTCTGCCAGTAAATATGGCTTGTCGCCATTGAATATAGCTTGGCATTCATTGGTCAATATCAACCCGCCAGTCTCGGTGGCTTGGCAACATTGTATGCATCTCCAGTTATAGTAGCCGATATTGCAAAGTCAGTGGTGGCCACTGGCCTACATTGGACATATCAGGGCATGCATGGGTAAATATTGTCCAACCAGTATTGACGGTTTCTTAACATCGAATATATCTTGGCACACATTGGTCAATATCCCCCTGCCAATCGAGATGGATTCCCAACGTTGTGTATATCTGCAGATAAAATGGTCGATGATGGCATACAATGGTAAATACTGTCCTGCCAGTTTAGCTGGCTTGTCGACATTTAATATATATTGGCATTTTTGGTCAATGTTATCCCACCTGTCTTAATTGCTTCCCAACAATGTATACTTGTTGATTCTAGCGGGAAATATTGTCCAATGAGCTGTGATGACTGGCCAGCATTGCTCCTCTCATGGCATACATTAGCGATTATTGCAATGCCAATATTATTTGCTTGCAGCATCGAATGTGTCGTGGAATACATTGGTCAATATCCTCCCGCCAGTCTTCGTGGCTTCCCAACATTGTACATCAGCAATTACAGTGGTCGATGTTACCTGACGAAGTGTAATGGCCTGACAAAAACCATACATCTTACATAGGTTAATGAATATTGTCTTGTCAACACTGATGGCCTGTCAACTGCAAATATTTACTGACATACGATGGTCAATATTTTACTACCAGTTGAGATGGTTTTGCAATATTGTATCTATCATGAGTTATAGTGGTCGATATTTTATGGGCAGCGGCGATGACTTGCCAACTTGCACGCATCACTGTGTGCATTGATTGCTATGATCTTGTTGGTATAGCTGGCTTATCTGCATTGAATACATTTTGGCATACAGTGGTCGATGTGGCCCCGCCACTTTTGGGGACTTTACAACAATAAATATTGTGAGCCTTCCAAGGATCTTCTTTCATGTGTACATACTATCATCACCTTCCCGCGGCGCCACCGGTGTCACGCGCCTCGGTTGTCAATCGGAATAAACGCCAGACACGGCATTCCTTGCCTTGCCGTCTCGACCTTGCCGTCTCGGCCTGGCCTTCTTCCAGAAGTGGTGGAGGTGAGACTTGATCCCATTGCTGTTTTGTACCCTGCCTCTCGCTGGAGCTACGTTCCGGTCGCTGTTTACCGCCTGCCACCATTGTTATGTCTACTGAGACACCCACGAATCGACAGGGCCCTCTAACTCGGCTGCACCACCCCTTCCGACTGTGCCCACACAACGCGACCCCCCGCTGTTCGCTGGTCGTGATGAAGACGTCGATGACTGGCTGGACACCTATGAACGCTGTAGTAACTACAACCGATGGGACGATGCTCTAAAATTTCTGAATGTTTCTTTCTACCTCATTGAGGTTGCCAGAACCTGGTTTATTAACCGCGAACCCCACACCACTAACTGGACCACATTCAAGTAGCAGTTCCGCCAATATTTCGCGGACCCGGCAGTTCGGACTGAAGTCGCGAAGAACAAGTTCGCTTCTCGCCTCAAAGGTTCCGGTGAGTCTTATGCGTCTTACATAGAGGCCATACTTGCACTTTGTCGGCGTATTAACCCCATTATGCTGGAACCTGAACGCGTACACCACATCTTGAAAGGAATTAATTCCGTGGCTTATAACACCTTAATTGCCCAGAAGCCTTCTACTGTTTACGCCATTATTGCGACCTGCCAACGCGTCGACCAGCTGCAGTCTTCCCGATTGCAGCCCGGAATCGCTACTGGCCCGACCTCTGCTGACCTCGATCTGCGGTCAGCCATCATCCGGGAGGAACTCCAAGCCCTCAAGCCTGTCTGTCGACATTCTTTCGTACCTTCTAATGACGCCGGTCTCTGCAGCATTATTAAAGATGAGCTGGCAACAATCACCCGACCTATGGCATCCGACCCTATTGCACCTCGTCCAGCACCGACTTAAGCGCACGTCGCAGCATCACCCCCTCCTTTTGTTCCGCCGCCCCGACTGGCACCGCCCTACAATCACATCAATGCAATGGCGACGGCTCAACTTCATCACTCTTTTACGCATCTTGGCACCCCTCCCGACCAGTCTGTTACAACTGTGGCATTAGAGGACACATATCCCGCTTCTGTCGCCGCCGCCTTCAGAACGAGCGCCGTGGCTACGACGCCTTCGAAACTGATTTGCCTTCAACTTCTTATTATCAACGCCAGTCTATTCCCAGCCCGCCTCGTCGGTTCTCTCCGCCTCCAGTGTCCTCGTCTGAGCCTAGTGAAGCCCATGTAACTCGACGCCACTCCCCATCCCCTTACCGCTGCTCAGTTTCTCCTCTCCGTCCCGCATCAACTCTTCCTGTCCGCCATTCGGAAAACTAAGTGACGCAGTTGCCGGACAGTTATAGTGGTCGATATTGTCCACTTAGCTTTGACGGCTGGAAACACATTGCAAATATTGAAACATGTGTTGGCCGGAATTGCCTTGCAGATATTAACGATCAATTCTCAACCTGTACACCCTAATATATCTTTAACGTCGCAAAATATACTGTGCTGTCCTTCGAGATGCCTTTCAAGAACATTTATCCAAGAAAAA
This sequence comes from Amblyomma maculatum, assembly GCF_055883805.1. Classification (NCBI taxonomy): domain Eukaryota; kingdom Metazoa; phylum Arthropoda; class Arachnida; order Ixodida; family Ixodidae; genus Amblyomma; species Amblyomma maculatum. The sequence continues at coordinate 87,272,001 of NC_139353.1, read as the reverse complement.
TGACTTAAGCTGTAAGGGCACGGTTGGTATTGTTACGACCAAGCATCCGCAATTGCGCGCTCTATTGTTCGCCTGTGGGCATGGATAAGTTTTGTGAATATGTGGTGATGGTCCAATGGCTCTAAGTGAGCCTGTTTCCAGGAATCCTGTTTTGTAAGCATGTTTTGCTTTGTGGACAACCTGCAAATGCCAAATTGACCCTGTCAAGAGAACGTCTGGAAAAACACAAAGAAACGTCCCCCTGCGGGAAATAGCAGGAAGTGCTTTCTTTCTTTTGTCCACCCTTCCAGTCGAGAAGTGCTATCCTCCAGTGATGAATGCCTCCTATCCAAAGGAGACGACAGAGTGACATGTCCGCTGACGTGCAGGACAAGAAAGGAGCATGACTCATACGGCCATTAAGTGATTTCCCGGGAATGCAGGAAAGATTTGCAATTGTCGAAAAGGGACCATGTTGGGAGCCCTATGCGGCGCCACGTGCACTCGGGTTTCTGAGAAGTAAAACCCCTTGTCAGAACCAGCTTGTGGTTTCTTTGCTGAAGAATAGAAATGTACCTCCTCTCCTCGCCGTTCCCAAGCTTTTCCCGCCAACAAGTGATCACGCCCAACGAATGAATGCCGGACCAGTCAGTGCTTCAGACCATCAGTGCAGTGAAGTGTTCGATTGGATGCCGATACCTGAGGGGCGTGCCCTGGATTTGGTTGGTCAGCATCTTCAGAGAGGGGCTGGACATAGGGGGTTTTTAAGGACGCTGCAGAGCACGAAATGCGCTCTGGGCCCTGGGTAAACGGCTCATCCAGTCGCTTCTCGCTAAGAACTCTTAACGCTTGTCATTTTGCTGATGTACCCTTCTTTTTCATGTAAATATTCTTGTAAATACGTTTTCTCAAAGTGCCAGTAAACCTGCTTGTACATATTTTACCAACTTCGAAGATTCAGTCCTTCTTCAACCCGGAGTCTCTGCACGCTACCAAGTGAAGGCCGGGTCGCCATAGCCCCAGCGTCACGACAACTGGTGGCAGCGGTGGGATCAAAGCCCCAACAACTGGTGACCAGCGTTGGGATCTGAATCTACAAGCCACAACAGTATAAGGTCCTCCCCCATTGCTCCGATGGATGAACCCCTACCGGCTTAAAGCTTCATTTTCTTGACAAACCCATGACATGAGATAAAGGCAAAGATTTTTTAGGCTAGTATACAATGCGGGAAAGTGACGCCTACTTTCTAGTTCCAGTTGCGCACATACAATTAAAACAAGAGGAATCGTAAGCCGATCCCCGCATTTCGAACAATGTGGTGGACGAGAATATGTTACAAATATGAATATGTGGTGTATGTGTGACCTATTCTCAGCCTGCAAAGAGCTGCTTCTTTGAGTCTGTCTCGTTTTTTTTTGTGGTGTTCCTACCTATTCTTGGGTTCTTAGGAGGCGGCTCAGATCTTTTAACACTGGCGAAAAATCGCATTAATACGCGTCTATTTCAAAACAGCCTACACTCAACTCAGGACACAGGTAAAAACTAAAGACGGAACATATATATAAATGAACGGCCACATGCTAGAAATATTTTAAGAGCGTAACCTCACTTCTTACGTTCCGCTATTTCTGTCGGTCTGTCGACAGCTCCGAAGGGCGGATGTTCAAATGCCTATTACGGGCCAAGTTAGAAATTTCTCTTAAATTTAAGCAGTGTTCACGATGCTGCTTTGCCACCCGGCAAACCCAAGATGGTGTACACAAATAAGACCCAACCTATGTCACTTGGTGCCACCCAAGATAGTGGTCGCCCCATGGCTTTGCCAGTTTAAGTGGTGCCATCCAAGATTCCAACACCCCGCGTTGTAGGTTTTTCCTGACGCTCGCGCAGCCACCGGGCCAACTGTTTAACCCTATGCGGCTGTTTTCGCTATATTGTAACGGGCTCAATGGCCCGCCACGTAGAAGACCTCCCAATAACCAAGAGCACTGGTAGAATCCGACCGGAAGAGGCCACTGTTTATTCCCTCTAGCGAGTTCGCCCTGTGCACTCACACAGCGCTTCGTCGTCTTCCCCAGCAACGCTCATCTGGAGTGCGCGCCGTAACCAGGACGAGGAGGAAACAACATTATTCAACGCATTACTAAGAGTCAAGGGTGTCCTGAGAAAGGGTCACCAAGGCCAGCTTATCTTTCAGCTAGTCAGACGCGGAGAGAGAGGAAAGTGAGGTGATGGAATAGCAACAGGGCAAGAAAACATGCAATGTTCCAAGTTTGCATAGTGTTCAGAACAATTTGGGCTTGCGGACGAATGTCCGTAACAATATATGCCGCCTGACGAGTGTCGACAATTGGTAACGTAGAGCTACCACTGATTGTAAAACTGTGGCTCACCCATTTTCTCAGAGAGACGTAGTAGTAGCACACAATTCAGCATGATATGAAGCACAAAATACCTGATCGAGATACGACCCTCATGTGTCAGGGACTTGCCGCGATGACATTTGCTCCTCGAAACCATAATAGGGGCAACCTTAGCAGTAACTGTCCGTCCCAACCAGTGTTCAATTAGGGAAATCACTTCGATTCAGTAGGACGCCACTTCGTCGCAGATTTTCGACGCAGCGTGGCGTCCAAATCAGGGGTTACAGAGGAGAGGGACGCCACTTCGTCGCAGACCGTCGAAGCTACATGAGGTCCGGACGAGTGATCCCAGAGTGACGTTTATTCATTGGAGATCGCTGCCACTTCACCTTGTTGCAGTCCTCAGGAGGGCCGTGGCGGCCGAACTAGTAGAGACCGATGGAGGTAACTTTGACGAAAAGAGACGCCATTTCGTCGCAGATTTTCGAATCGCCATGACGACCGCAGCAGTGGCTCCAAAGGGATGTCAGAGTGTTGCAGAGTGTTGCACTTCACTGATTTTAGGAAGTGAAGTAACGCATGCAACTAACGCGCCATTGTATGCGCGGCGATCAACGCATTGAGTATTGGAACAAAACAACTTACTATTTTCCATTTCAACGCCAATCGGCGGTGGCTCGTTTTTTTTTGCGCACATATTTCTTTCGAGGCGCAGCGGTAACCTATAGCAAGTGAATTCGTTCGTATATTATCAAGTTGAAAAATTGAACTGTCCCTTATCACTGCATGTATATCTTCATGGTCTTCTATGTTCCTTATGCTGAAGAAATATTAAAGCCTACTTGCGATATTGTGGCTAACTTTAAGCCATATAGTAATGCTAGTGGATTTCATTAAAACTGTTTTTTTTTTTAGTGAGTCTAGTGAAAAAATTTTTAAGGTGAAAGCCTTCATTGCCTCATACTGTAATTGGTTTGCAGAGGGTGTCACACCTTTGGCGGGGAATAAAAAATGACAATTAGCATTTACTAGTTATCCCTTACTATTTACTAGACTAACGACACTTCTTCAAAATTAACACTAAATTTTTAGCACTAATTTGGTACTAATAACACTGATTAGTTAGACTGACTGGGTACAAAGTAACACTACTTAGCACTAATTGTGAACTAATTTGCTCTTATTGTGTACTAATTGACAGTAATTAGTAATCATTATTTGGGTACAATTAAAAGTAAATAATTAGGATCACATTGTACATCAGCAACGTATAGTAGATGTGCGGCCATTTCTAGACCTTCATAGATAAGCAGTGGAGCGTCATCGGAGCAATGGACAACACAGAAGTAACCAAAGGGTAGGCGCCTCCAGCACCTTACCAACATATGCGTTTCAATAAAGCATTGGCACACTAAAAATAGTTGTCGCATACTTTATTCGCAATCAAGCATTCTCAAACAGCAAGCAATCACTCGAATAATTCGCAATGCCTACTAGCATGCCAAGCAAAGGCTTTCGCCCCTCAACGCTTTAGTCACCAAAGTGCCTCCTAATTTTTTTATTCTCAAAAATGCTTTTCAAGTCGCAATACTCAAGATGACTATGCTAAACCTGCCACGCTTTTTCGTATTTTCTTGTAGGTGCCTCCGATCTCTTTCCTACTGCATTCATCTATCTCATTGAATGTATCAGTGAATGGTTCCATGCACATCGCTCTCATTGTTTCAAAACACACGCTCTCATTGTTACCCTTGGCGTCTTCAAGTCCCCACAAGGCACAAATGGGCTTTCCTGTAAATGCAATTATATATATTGATATAAATATATATAAACTGCTGTGAATGAATGCATTTGGAAACTTAATAACAACAATTAGGTTCCCTACTACAACATTACCTTATGTATCAACACAGAACATGCAAATAAATATAGTCTTGTTTACCGCACACCTTGTTTTCACCTCAGCAACCCAAGCCCAATTGTAAGTGCAAATTGAAGAATTTCGTATTTCGGCAGTGCCATTTTTGAAGCTGTATCACGGCTCAGCCCGACATCCAAATAGCATCTCGAAAACAATCTTCCATACAATTTGGTAAAAATTTAAAGGAATCGATTATGTAAAGAAATCTTTGATTACCTGAAATTTATTTTTTCACCTATATTTATGACTTTACTTTGCTGGCACTGTTTTATTCATGTCACTTTTGTCTTCCTGCTGGTCTTCGTTTTTTTTTTCAAGTTGATGTAGCGTGCTTTCCTATCTAGGTTCAGGTTGGACCGATAGTATGCTCAAATAAATAAATAAATAGTAGGCATAGAATAGAGAACGCCTGTCACAAGAAACACTAAGTGTACTGTGTCAGCGGCTTTTGTGGTACTGTGCATTAAGTTCTGTTATTACGTGGTGAAATCAAAATTCGCTAGGTTGGCGACTCCATCAATGAACGACTATGTGACGGTAGCAATGATGGAAAAAGCCATTCACACCAAAATCAGATGAATAGGCACAGCTCTGATAGCGCAAAATTTTGAGGCGGTTGTGAACAAAGCGCAATATAAGCACTAGACCTCATCTTAGAGGCATTTCACACCCACAAATATGAAGCCACATGCGTCAGCAAGAAATCGATTGCTATAGCCTTTTATCACACAGTTTTGTTAGCTCCGAATTGAATTTAATAATCTTTATCTTGTTTCCGCATGTATTTTATTCATTGTTTTGCTTTCTGGGAAATACTGCGCTACTTGATAGACAGACACAAGTGAAAGACGACACACGAATGAAGCGCGCGCTTCATTCGTGTGTCGTCTTTCACTTGTCTCTGTCTATCAAGTAGCGCAGTATTCCCCAGTATGATCTACCAACTGGCCCCCGTGTTTGCATTGTTGGTGTTTTACTTTCTTTATTTTAAACATTTCATATAGTTTTTCTGCTGCGGTTTTTCACCCTGCTCTGTTCTATTACTCGTCTCTTCGCAATACACAGTATTATTGCAAATCAGCGCATAGGAATAATGCCTGCCATCCCGTCTACAGAGTGTTTTGGTCGTTCTACCAATCATAAACGAACCAGACCGCCACAGGCTTGTCCTTTGCTATTTTGTCATTGTAGAATGACAGAAATCTACAATGATGACAGTTGAACAGTTCTGTTAATTAAGAACAAAAATTAATTAACAGAGCAAATAATAGTTTATTATACCTGTACAATAGAAACCGTGGGTCCATGAGCGCTGCTTCGTAGTTCACTTACAAGAAAGCGCAAGTCTGCTGTATTCACACGTGGCAGGAAGGTCTCTTTTATGCCCTGGCAGGTAATTCATTTCATTTCTGTCGAACATCATACTAGCATTTGTCTCTCATGGCTGCGTATGGACGTGGCTACAAGTTATATTTGGCACATTAATTACTTACGGTCCCTTCTTATTGCCTACAAAGATATAGAACACAAGTCACATTGAGGACGATGTTTGAGCGAATGGTGCCACCACTAATCCAAGGATGAGGAGAAAACCTCGGGACCGATAGGTTTGGCTGTCGTATATTTGGTTGTTTCTTTTCTTCAGAACATTACTTGTGGCAATGCCGAAAACACAACAGGGTCATAAAATTCTCAGCATAACAAAATATTGAAGTGCAGTAATCATACCGGATGACATGGCTGAAATGAGAGCAATCGGCTAGCGACGACAGGTATAATGAAAGCAATATTATTGGAGAAGATAATTGTACACAAAGTGTCTATTAACAAATGTCATTTACCTATAGCAGTCTGAAATACCTCTAGAACCATACATGTCGACGTAGCGACAAGAACGACGTACGGGCTGTGTAGTCCGAATGGCAGTCGGTCTAACGCTGTAACAAGAAGAGGCTTGGTAAACTGTCATTCTATAAAGGGATGCCTGAAAATCAATTAAACCTAGACAAATATTAATCAGGCACTTTATAAAAACTGCATACTAGCACCAAGTTTGCGCGTTGCAACAAAGGTGAAGCGTGCACGTACTCATTGTAATTTCACCAAAAGTTTCAGTGCATGTTAAAGAACCCCAGGTGGTCGAAATTTCCGGAACCCTCCACTAAGGCGTCTCTCATTGTCTGAGTCGCTTTGGGACGTTAAACCCCACAAACCAACCAACCAAAAGTTTCGTAAACGCTTTCTAAAGATGAATGAACACGCGGCATTTCTACCATAACCTATAATATGGATATTTGGGCTCGGCTGAGAACTGTGTTGTGTCTTTCAAGCTGTTTAATGCGCGAACCGACAAGCTTACTCATGTAGCCGTTATATTAAATGACCTGCAAAAAAATAATTGTTTTGTTTACGTTCTGTCCACTACATCAGTTTTACTACGAGATATATGTGCCGAAAGGCTGCACAACAAATATTTCCAGCATTATCAGAGGGGCAATATAGGCATTTCTTCAGAAACCAAAACATCAGCTAATGATCAATTCCGCTTTTAAACAGTTTTAGCATGCATGCAGATAATTACATCCCTGTTCGTTTTTCATGGTAGTACATGCTTGCCTTTACGCTATGGAATGCTTTCTAGAAAGCCTTCAACGTGAACCTTCGATATTGCATTGCACGGACATTATATTGATGTAAGCAAGGATGCTCTACAATGCGGGCGTGGAACTTTTGCAATCACTTCAATTGCTTTCACATCAGGGGCTGCCCGATGGTCGATGTCTGCGGACAAGTATTTGGACGATGCTAGAGATAGACAGCCGAGAAACAGGCGTGACATTTTTAGATGCGTCGCAATTACTCCGTTTCTCGCAATATCTGTCGTTCAAACGTTGATGTCACCACCACACGTAGCAAGCACCAGAACAACCGAGCTGGCCCTTTTAATGACGCGAAGCTCAAGACAGACGAAGAGGACGCTCAACCACGTGCCAAGATATTTGGCCACTTGGTGGCGCCAGAAGATGGACAGCGGTGTGACATTGTCCCCATTCTAATATTACGCAGAACGTCATGGTGGCGAGCACGCCCTTTCGAGAAAATGCAGACAAGTATGCGCAAATAAGGGCTATCCGAATAGCCGAAAAAGAGTACGCAGTCAGCGCTTACGAAACTGCCCCAAGCGACACCTGCAAAGGGGTAATCAGACACATCGATAGTGCCGACGATCACAGGACGATTGAAAGAAACATTGTGAATGACCGCAATCCCTTGGCACTAGCGGCGAAAAGAATCAAGGACTCAGGATCAGTGATCATTGTGTTCGATGGTCTTCGCGTCCCAAACTTCGTTAGGTATGGACCCACACTGGTACCCTGCTACTTATATCGCAGACAAGTAGACATATGCTACGTATGCGGCAAACTCGGACATCGTGCGGATGTTTGCCCCGAGCCAAACTCAACCGAATGTAGGGGTTGCGGACTTCCTAACCCCACCTCATCCCATGTGTGCGATCCAAAATGCAAGCTGTGCGGGGGCTTGCACGTGACGGCGGACAAGGTGTGTAGGAAACGCTATCTCATTCCATACGTAGTACGCGCACAACGACAACTTGCGCGACTGGAGCAACAAGAGGAAGTACAGCTAGTTGAAGAAGACAAGCAGCACGCGGCACGAAGCCGATCTAGGTCCAAGCCGCCAACACGCAGCCGCTCCCGCTCTCAATCGAAGAGCCGCACACATGCGAGGACAAGTTCTCAGGTGCGCTTCGGTGGAAAAGGCAACGGAGGCACGTGGGCAGACAAGGTCAGAGACGCTATCACGCCTCCAAAGAAAAGTGAGTCCCGCAATCCTGATAAAGAGCGAATAGCTATGTTAGAACAGGAACTAAGAGAGCTAAAAGCCGCTTATACTAAGCTAACGCTCGAATTAACTGCAATGGGTAAAGCGAACAGCCGTAAACAAACGCTCACACCTGAGCCATCAACCGCTGTCGAAATTCCCCAACTCGTTGAGACGAACAGACATGAACAAATCGAAGAGTGCCCGCCTTCTAAGAAGCGCGCTTTAACGCAACCGCGAACCACGAAGGACGCTATGGACGCCATGGGCGAGAATATGAGGCTAATGCACGAGAGCATGGTGCGAATGAACGAGAAAATGGACATATTTAGCTCACGAGTACAGAAAATGGAAATGTATCTAAACAATACGGTAGTACCGGCAATGGCAAGGATGAGTTCACAACACATCGGTGCGCAAGGCCCACCTCGCGATGGTCTCACTGCAAGCGAAGGAGGTTACAACGGCCAACATGACAGTGCCGAATAAGACACGCAGTCTCCGCGTCTGGCAATGGAACTGCAGGGGGATCGCCTCAAAAAAGGCGGTCCTCCTGCAGATGGTCAAATCAGAAACCGAGAAACCACACGTCATCATGCTACAAGAAACACTCACAACCGAACTGGCCATTACGGGATATACGGCCGAAGCCCACAGAAAAGAGCAGGGCAGAGGCGTCGCTTTACTTATTGGAAGGAAGATCCCGTACATTCGGCATGAGATCCGCCACACAGCCTGCTATCTAGAACACCTCACGATTGAGATCATACCGAACGACCACGTAGGGAACAAGCAAAGCATCTTCCTCACCAATCTGTACAGCAGCCCTAAGGATACGAGGCAAGGGTTTAGAGGCATTCTGGCCAAGATTGCGCACATCGCCAAAGACAGTCCGCTGATTATAGATGGAGATTTTAACGCCCCACACCAGGCTTGGGGTTACGCGTATCCCTCTAGCAAGGGAAATCGTCTTCTCACGACAGCCTCCGATCTCGACTTCACGCTGATCACAGACCCGGAGACCCCAACCAGATGTGGCACTTCCACATGTCGAGACACCACACCGGACCTTACTTTTGTCCGGGGCCTAGAAAAATGTGCCTGGCACAACTCAGGAATAGACCTTGGGAGTGACCACTATATACTCCGAATTGATGCAGAGATACCGGGAAAGAGGCAAAGGGAATACAAACTTATCGATTGGGACAAATTTCGTGCTATACGGGCGCAGCCATCCAACTCATCAGGAGCAACCACAAAGCACACGATAACGAGCTGGACCGAGCAGCTCAAAGCAGACATCGCAGCCTCGGAACGGACAATTACCACGGACGTTAAGGTAGACAGGATGGACAGTCGGCTAGCGAATCTTCTCGAAGCCAAACATTCCATTCTAGCCAGGTGGAAGGGTCAACGTCTTAACAGAAGACTACGAAGGAAACTTGCCGAACTCAACAAGACAATTGAACAATACTGCATGGTTCTCTCCCGACAACAATGGGATGAAGTCTGTAACTCCCTCAATGGGCAAATACGCAGAGGAAGTGGGTGGGGACTCATAAAACACCTCCTCGACGAACACGGAGCAAAGTCCAAAACTATGCAACGGATCAGGCTAAGTAAATTAGTACATCGCGAGAAGCAAATCAGTACCGCCGAAGCCCTTCTGGATGACCTTGCCAAACGATACTTACCGCTTAAATCGGGGCTACCCAGTACCTTACAAAGGAACAGCTATGACGGTGCGCCAAACTCAGAGCTAGATACGGACTTCACAGAAAGCGAAGTACGCTTCGCAATTCACGAACTCAACAGTAACTCTGCAGCCGGCCCCGATGGTATCACAAATCGGGCTCTCCGAAACTTAGAGGACGACTCGGTCACGTTCCTAACGCAACAAATCAATAAAGTCTGGAAAACTGGCCAACTACCTGCAGAGTGGAAGCATGCCAATACGATCCTCATCCCAAAACCGGGCAAGCCGCTAGGCCTACCCAACCTAAGGCCGATCTCACTGACGTCCTGCCTAGGAAAGCTAGCCGAACACGTCATCCTGAATAGACTATCGGAATACGTAGAAGAAAAGGAGTACTTCCCTTACAATATGATTGGCTTTAGGCCAGGTCTCTCAACGCAAGACGCTATGCTACGTATCAAGAAAAGTCTGTTGGATCGCCCCACACGAGACACCAAGGCGCTACTGGGACTCGACGTGGAGCAAGCTTTTGACAAAATCCAACATCAAGCCATTCTCAAAGCCATATCTGACCACAATCTCGGAACACGCTTTTACCACTACGTCAAGGCGTTTCTGCAGGATCGAACGGCCACTATCCGGATAGGCGAACACGTCTCGGAGAGCTTTAATCTGGGCGATAAGGGAACACCACAAGGCTCAGTGCTTTCACCATTCTTATTTAACTTGGCGATGACAAAGCTTTCTCGCGCATTGGGTGAAATTGCTGATGTGGAGCACACCATATACGCAGACGATGTTACCATCTGGAGCACCGGTGGCAGCGATGCCGAATTAGAAGCGCGCATGCAAGAAGCCATCACGGTTACCGAGGCCCATCTTGCCCCAATGGGACTTCGCTGCTCTTCTAGAAAATCCGAGCTACTCATCTACCACCCCCCAAGACCAGGCCGCCCGTCCAAAGACTGGCGCCGACACCACACACCATGCATAGAGTTACACGACAGGGATGGAAATCGCATACCCACGGTCGATAAAATACGAATTCTAGGACTAATCATCCAAAGAAACGGGCCCAACGGGTCCAACAGCATCACGATCAAGATTGCAAACGCGATCCGGATGTTTCGGCGCATCATGAATAGGCACAGGGGACTGAGCGAGGACAACGCTATTCAAGTGGTCCATGCTTTTGTACTCTGTCACATCACATACGTGGCTGCAATGCTCAACTGGAAAAAGGAACATCAGAGAAGGCTTGAGGTACACATACGCCGAGCTTTCAAGACAGCGTTGGGGCTCCCCGATAATGCCTCCACTGAACTACTCTTACAGCTAGGAGTGCACAATACCCTTGCCGAAATCATCGAGGCACAGCACACGGTCCAGATTGCACGCCTATCAAGCACCAAAGCGGGCAGAGAGATTCTCGTTAAGCTCGGCCTGAACACCATAGTAGAAAAGGACAACGTCCTGCAGTTACCTAAAGTCGTGCGAGAAGCGATCAAAGTGTCCCCCTTCCCAAGAAACGTACACCCGATCCACAATCAAGGAAGAAGGCTCGCCCGCGCCAAAGCCCTCGCTGCGGACGCGGCACAGTTCCCCGACCAGACAGCTTTCGTGGATGCAGCGTACATACCGGGAAAGCATGCCTACTCGGTAGCAGTAGTCGACGGACACGGGCGTACGCGCAACTCACTCACACTTTACACCAAGAAGCCAGAGGTAGCTGAACAAGCAGCGATAGCACTAGCTCTAAAGGGCTCGGACTTCACAACTGTATACAGCGACTCTAGAGCAGCCACTCGAGCTTTCGCCAAGAGCGGGATAGACAAGACGACGCTACGGATCTTAGGCGGAAGTAACATCACCGATCACTCCATCGTATGGTTCCCGGCACACATGGGCAGCTTAGGGGGCGGCCTGCGGAATCTCAATGAGATCGCACACGAGGCGGCGCGAGGACTCATCGACCGCGTCCCTCCAGTTTCCCCTGCTACTCCACATATCGAGTACAGAGATCAATTATTCACGTACAACGAGCTCACTAAGCACTTTTATCTAGGCAGACGAGCATTTCCCCTCCCGGATAAGAAATTAACCCGCAGCCAATCAGTCACGTTACGCCTGCTCCAAACGAACTCATACCCCAACCCCTGGCGCATGAAGCACATCGACCCAGACTACGACGGACAACATGTGTGTGAACGGTTCAGTGACCGTGTAGACTTAAACCATATGCTGTGTGGTTGTGCATCGAGCGACGCCTACGCCAAGAACAAGGAACACTGGGACAAAGTGTTAAAAAGTGCTTCACTACATGATCAGCTTCGGGCTGTCCAGGAGGCCCGCGCGGCGGCGGAGAGCTTCGGGCTCTCTGTTCCGACGTGGGAGCTGCCCTCTACACCTGGCGCCTAGCCGAGTGTCCTCCAGGACCCCTACTGTGGGAAATAAAGTTTTGCCAAACCAAAAGAGGCATCGACTCGATGCCGCAAAAGTAAGGGGACGATAGAAAAGCGGGGCAAGTTATACGAGAATGTCTGGCTCTGGTCTGGACCCTAAAAAGGTTTAACGATTGTAATACGGCTTCTTTCTGGCGACGTGGACTATTTCAGACTTCGGATGCCGAGAGGAGCGGACAGTGCCTTGTAGTAGCCCCTTGTAGTTCACCGCTCTGAGGTGGCGAAGAACCTCGTAGTGTACAAAGTAATGCCGCAGAAGCTTTTCAGAGCGCCCTCGCAACTGTATTGGGCTCCATACCCAGACTTGGTAGCTGGGCGTGTAAGTCACCTCTCGTTGTCGAAGGTTGTAGCGCTGGGCGTCGTGTACTTGTTGGTGCCGAATCCGCTGTCGGGCAAGTTGGCGTGCGGCTTCTGCGTCCCGAATAAATTGGTCAGCCCCACGACAGTGGATGGAGCAGAATCCGAAGAAGCATGACATCAGCATAGCCAAGGGTTCGCGTTCATAGACCAAATGAAATGGAATGAAGCGTGTGGTTTCCTGGAGCGCAGTGTTGTATGCGAACGTGATGTACCTCAGAATTCGGTCCCAGTTCCCATGATCGTCGTGTACAGACATAGATATCATATCAGCAATAGTCTTGTTAAGCCACTCAGTTAGTCCATTAGTTTGAGCATGATAGGCTGTTGTCTTGCGGTGGGTGATGCCACTGAGTCGAAGGACCTCACTCGGGAGTGCCGACGTAAACGAAGTTCCCCTGTCAGTTACGATGCCTTTTGGGGCCCGTGACGGAGTACAATGTTGTGAATGAAGAAATGCGCAACTTCCTGTGTGGTACCACGGGGAATGGCCTTGGTCTCACAGTAGCGGCTGCGGTAGTCAGTGGTAACCACTGTATACCTGTTACCCATGGAGGAATTCGGGAATGGGCCCTGTAAGTCTATGCCGACCTGTTGAAATGGGAATTCCGGGGGATCGATAGGCTGCAGGAGCCCAGCTGGTTTAATGGGCAGTGTCTTCCACCGCTGCCACTCACAGCAGGTACACAACGGCGGCTAGCCTGGGCCAGTAGTACTTTCGGCGTATCCGTGCCAATGTGCGAAAAACCGAGATGGCCGGAAGAAAGTTCGTCATGGCACGCACAAAAAACTTTGTCATGAAGCGCTGTAGGAACTACAAGCAGATAAGCGGTTTCTGTTGGACCGTAGTTCTTGTAGAGCATAATTTTGCGCAAGCGAATTGACGACAGTCGGCGCCTGAAGAGCTGAGGAGGAGATGACACGGTTCCTTCGAGGTATTCAATGAGGGGCAAAAGTTCAGAATCGGTCCTCTGCTTTCGGGCTAAGGTAGACGTCGTGATAACACCGAGGAAAGCGGAATCGTCTTCAGAGCCCTCCGTATGGCAGGAAGCAGGGGTGCGAGACAGACAGTCAGCATCACTGTGTTTTTTGCCGGACTTGTGCACGATGGTAACGTCAAATTCTTGCAACCGAAGGCTCCGTCGGGCAAGCCAACACAATGGGTCTTTCAGGTTTTCCAGCCAACACAGCCAGTGATCGTCGCTCATGACACGAAAAGAATGACCGTACAAGAACGGACAAATTTTCATGACTGCCCACACAACAGCGAGGCACTCCTTTTCCGTATTTGAATAATTAACTTCGAAACGGGACAAAGTGCGACTGCGTAAGCAATGACGCGTTCTGCACCGTCCTGACACTGAACAAGGACCGCACCGAGGCCAACGTTACTGGCTTCCCTGTGCAGTTCCATTTCGGCCTCTTTGTCGAAGTGACCAAGTATAGGCGTACATTGGAGACGGCACTTGAGTTCCGTGAAGGTATTTTTCTGGTCGCGGCCCCAAACGAACGGTTCGGAGTCTTTTTTCACGCACGTCAGAGGCTCAGCGATCTTGAAGAAATCGTGAACAAAGCGACGATAGTACGCGCAGAGGCCGAGAAATCGACGCAAGCTTCGTTAATCCGCTGGTTTTGTGAATGAAGCGACAGCGACCATATATTTTGGGTCTGGTCGAGCGCTGACAAGGAGGCCGATAAATTTCCGCTTATTAAAAGCAAAGTGGCATTTTTCGGGCGCCCCCCATCTTATCCCGACTCTTCCCTAAAATATTTGGTCTGGATAAGATGGCGCGGGAAATTTAGAGGCGTTCTGGGTACAGAAGAAAGACAGATGTATCAGTGAAGCTTCGCTAAGTTTACGTAGAAAAGAATTTACTTTTATTGAGGAATCTTCTTGAGTAATGCAAAGAATCGAGTTTTTTATTATCGGGCTTAAAACTGTTATTCTTAGACACCTCTCACGTATTGTGGCCAAGTAGTTTAATTGTTCTTTTTCACTCAAGTACATGGACTGCGTTGCTTCGTAGACATGTTGGCAGGTTACAGTTTTATCAATACATAGGGACTTCACAAGTGATGTGTTTTGGATGGACATGTTGGCAAGTTACAGTTTTTCAATACATAGGGACTTCAAAAGTGATGTGTTGTAGATGGACATGTCCTACTGCACATGTGTGGTGGTGGTTATTAGTGTGTGACTATGTGACCATGTGGTGAACTTTGTGACTGTCCAGCGTGGTATTAGATTCTTAGCAAAGCAGAGGTGTGGAGAAGCAAGTGAGTGCAGAATTGGTGGCGCCCATGCTTGAACGAAGTTTATTATTCTGCGGGGAAGAAAGTGCCACTATCCCCTTGACAAAGAAGAGGATGGTGAGAAGATGTACTTGAATGTAGAAGAAGAGGAGTGGTGAAGGTGTAGTGTGTTCAGATCCATATTACAGTTGGTAGTGCGCGCGTGTGTTGTCTCTTCGCTTGTATTTGTGTTTGTTGCGGCACATTTCTGGGCATTATACAGCACCGACTAGCCCCTCAAGCCCTTATTTTGTGACTGACATCGCACAGCACACGGGCGCCTTGCTTTTCGCCTCCATCCAGTTTCTGTTCTTATTGATGCCGGCGCCCAACTTTCCATTCTTAGCTCCTCGTTTCGTCGTCGCCTAAAGAACGTCCTTACGCCAGCTACCTCGACCGCAGTTTGCGACGCCATAGGCACACCTGCAGCCGTGGCTGGCATGTGTACGGCGCGAGTCACCACTGCTGGTCGTCATGCTCCAGTATTGTTTACAGTCCTACAAGAATGAGCCCATAACGTTATGCTTGGGACTGACTTTTAATAAACGGCTCTGCTCTCTTTGACGGCTCTAATGGCCTACTTCGCTTTGACCCTCCGCTCTATTCTGAAGACCCCGCCTGCTGACCCCGCCTTCGCTCAGCCAGATCTGCCGCCTTCCTCCTGAAGCTGCCGTTTACATTCCTGTCACCATCCCTACCTATTCCAGGCGGCTACTATATCGCGTGTCTATTTACGGACGTCACCTGCAGCTGTACATCGCCCTTCCTTATCTAATTCTGCATATCTCTTAGAACCGCACCACTCTCTGTCGTTAACTTGAGCTTGTCAACTCAAGTTCTGCCCGAAGGAATTTGACTAGCTGTGCTGTCCCCGCAGACAGACTGCGCCATTTCAGCTGTCACTACAGATTATCTAACTGCCTTCCCTGCAGCCCCTCCATTGTCCTCCACATCACATCCTGATCCTTTAAACAGCATGATTGCAGCTGATCTCCAGCCTGTATTCGCCGCAGAATTACACAGCCTTTTGCTCATCTAGGGCTACATTTTTTGCTTCGTTATCCAAGCCTTTATCTCTAGCAGCTTACCGGTATCGCTCAAGAGGAAAGTATACAACAGTTGCATCTTACCTGTACTCACCTATGGGGCTGAAACGTGGGGGCTAACCAAGAGGGTTCTACTTAAGTTGAGAACAACCCAAAGGGCTATGGAACGAAACATGGTAGGCGTAACATTAAGAAAGAGGAGGCGTGCAGAGTGGGTCAGAGAAATAACGCAAGTTACCGAACAGTCTAGCGGAAATTAAGCAGAATAAATGGACACGGGCAGCACATGTAGTGCGAAGAGGATAACCGATGGTCGCTTATGATAAGAAACTGGATTCCAAAGGAAGGAAAGTGTAGCAGAGGGTGGCAGAAAGTTAGGTGGGCGGATGAGGTTAACAAGTTCGCAGGGGTCAAGTGGATGCAGCTAGCACAGAACCGGGTTAATTGGAGAAATATGGGAGACCTTCGCCCTACAGTGGGTATAGTCAGGCTGATGATGATGATCCATCTGGTCAAACTACAGTTGTCACCCACCGAATATACAGTGGTGACGCCAGTCATATTCATATGCGGCCCTATGTGCTTTGCTTGCGGAGCGACGCGTCATTCGAACGCAGGCCGAGAAGATGCTCGTGAATTACATACTCGACACTTCCAGTAGCCCCTGGGCATCCCCTGTTGGTCAAGAGGAAAGATAACATTTGGAGATTCTGCGTTGAGTACCACCAATTGAAGGTAATGATGAAAGATCTCTTCAGCGTATCGACGACGAACTTGATAGTTCGCACAGAGCCAGCTAATCTCATCCATTGACCTTCGTTCCGGCTTCTGGAATATCTCTGTCGACGAAACAGACCGCGTAAAAACAGAGTTCATCACCCTTGACAGCCTCTACAAATTCACATTCATGCCTTTTGGCCTTTGCAATGCCCCAGCAACCTCAGCACACGGGTTAGACTCTTTACTCTCAGCCTTCAAGTGGACCACTTGTTTTTGTTATCTTGATGACATAATTGTTTTCTCCTGTACATTTGACAGCCACCTCCTTCGCTTTCTACAATTCTAGCGCATTTTAGCTGCGCCGGCCTTCAAGTAAACGCAAAGAAGTGCAACTTCAGTCACCGAGAAATCAAAGTCCTTGGTCACATGGTAAATGCCGCCAGTGTTGAGCGTAACCATGACGAAATTCGCGCCGTCAGAGATTTTGTGACTCCGCGTTCATCCAGCGAAATGTAAAGCTTTATTGGCTTACGTTTTTATATCTGACCATTGGTACCGCACTTCGCTGCCCTTGCTCTTCCACTTACTCACCTCCTGAAGAAAAACGTTTCATTCTTTCAGTGCCGGAACAAGTTGCAGCTTTCTCGGAGCTTACTGCTGTTCTCACTACTCCACCCGTTTTGACCGATTTCAACCCATCCGCCCCTACTGAAGTCCGCACCGACGAAAATGGCCATGGTATTCGAGATATACTCACCCAGCGACCACACGGCCGCACAGGGGTGATTGCATATGGCATTCGCCTCCTATCTACGCCAGAACAAAATTATTCTGTCACAGAGCGAGAGTGCCTCGCGCTGGTTTTATAAAATTCCGCCCTGATTTGTTTTGCCGCCCCTTTACTGTTATAACAGACCATCATGCCTCGTGTTGGGTTTCCTCCCTGAAAGGTATTACTGTCCGTTCGGGACGCTGGGCGCTAAATTTGCAAGTATATACCTTTTCCGTCATCAAGTCCAGCCGGCTTCACCAGGATGCAGACTGCTTGTACCGTCATTTCTTCCGCTCCCTTAGTCCTTCCGACCCTGACGATGACACATATAACTTTTCTGTCTCGGTCGTTTCTAGTATTGATGACGAACAGCGCTTTGATCCTTCGCTACAATAACTTATCTTCTGTCTTACCTCCGACCTTCCTGATAAATCCCTCGCCTTATTTGCACGTCGCGGGAATACCCTAACCGACATATGTGACCAGATGGCGATGACCTTTTGCCCAATGTTGTCCAACACCTGCGCTCCGCCATCCTTGAACAGTTTCATGAAGCTTCTAGTGCTAGATAGCTGAATATCTCTTGCACATATGACAGCTTGCGCCGACGTTTCTGCTGGCCGGGGCTCTACCGCTCTATCCAGCACTACGCTGCCACATGTAAACTGTGTAAGCGAGGGAAGAGACCCCCATTTGTGCCATCAGATCACTTGCAACCGATTCCCATACCGACTGACCCGTTTTCTCGTTTTGGCACTGACCTTCTTGACCCTTCCCAGTTTCCGCCTCGGTAATCAAGTGCATCGATCGCTGTCGCGACGCTACGCGGTAGGCTACTACCCGAGCCATCCCTAACAGCTGCGCCACAGCCGTCGCTGACTCGCTTATAGAAAATGTAATTCTTCATCATGGTGCCCCTCGTGAACTACTAACTGACCATGGCGGCTGTTCCCTCTCACGAGTGGCGGGAGAAATTCTCCCTTTGTGATCCGTGTACCCCAATTTCACCAACACCTACCACCCCAGACCAATGTCTTCACGGAACGTCTATATTGTGCACTCACAGACATACTTCCCATCTATTTCTGGCGACTACAGGGATTGGAAATCTACTCTTTCTTACTTTTGCCTGCAACTCGTCTATCCATTCTATCGCTGGATACTCTCCATTCTACCTGCTATTTGGCCGAAATCCGTTAGTGCCCTCGACACCTCACTACCAGCGGCAGATGGTAGTGAGGTGTCAGTGATGCCGTCCCCCGCGCTCATGATTCCCACCGGATTGCTCGTGCTAAGCTCTCTGCATCCCAAGGCTCTAAAAAATGTTGGTACAACAGCCACCACCATGATGTGCACGACACACCTGGATCTATCGTGTTGCTGTGGCTCCAACGCCGTCGAGTGCGGTTGTGCGAAAAACTTTCGCCCTGCAACACATGCCTTTACCGTGTCTTGCGCAGTTGAACTTGTGCATTCGAAGTTCTCGTCCGCAGCGCCATCCTCCCAAATTATGCATGTGTCCCGCCTTAAGTCCTATTATTCACGTTCTATCTTACTAACGTACAATACATCTGGACTATGCTTTTCGCGATGGGGTAGTGGTATTTAGCGGCATTTGTTGGTCGTGCTCCAGAGGACAATGAAATGCGACAGACTGCCTAAAGGTGATGGGGTTGAGCGTGGACAGATCTGAACTGCTATCGACGCTAATTTTACGTACTGCTTTCGCTTGTAGATCTTCCCCGCAACAATATTACGTACCAGAGAAACGGACAAATATGCAGCGGGGTATTCAATGCGAGAGTAGCCTACTTTGCGCCAGCGGTATTCTTGTTGTTCATCGTATCGCATTATTTTTTTACCACAGTGGGGCGCCACTGGTCCATGATATAGATACGCCCAAAAAAAGCGAACGCGATTTTTTTAAGTATTTCTTTTGCTTTTAACCAGAATTTGTGCAGTAATAGCTTAGGAAGAAATAAAAAAAATCAGTGTAGAAGAAAATTCATCCCGCTGATGGAGGGATCCGAACCCACGACCAGCGAATATCTCGTCCGGTATGCTTAGCAACTCAACTACATAGACGGTCGTCCAACCTTCCACTTTCGTGGGTATTATTATTGTTACCATACGCACCCCGTCGTAGCCGCAGCAGTTCGTCGTCAGGGAGACACTCGCCGGATAACCACAGCCTAGCTTCAGAGTCGTCTTACTTCACCAGTCCACCACTTCGTCATCGTCTCCGTGACTGCGTACCGTAACAATCCCCCACCCCCGCGGAAGAAGCACAGTCACGATGTGTGGACTACATAGATGAGCACGAAATATGAGGTTTAAAACGGGCGACATGCAAGACTTCTGGATGACGGTCTGAAGGAGACTTTCGGTGCATAGGCATAATCTCGTACGTAACGTCGGTAAGTTGCCGGAATACGTGGTAAGGGCACACGTAGCGGGGCAGAGATTTCTCGCACATGCCTACACGTCGGCTTGGGAGCCAGAGTAGTAACGAGGGAGCCAGGATGGTAGTAGGCGTAACGGTGCTGGAGATCGTAACGATGCTTTTGAGAACGCTGAGACGCACCAAGCCAATCTCGAGCAATATGAAAGGCGGCATCAAGCGGGCGATGGCATCTGAAGCGTAAATGCAGGAGAAGTCATCCAGAGGCAGTAAGGTGTCCAAGGGAAGTAAAGGGTCGCGGTCGAAGAGTAGATATAAGGGAGAGTATCCGGCGGTAGCATGCCGTGAGGCATTATAAGCGAATGCTATGAAGGGTAAAGGCGTCCCAGTCACAGTGATCGTCGGAAATATACATTGACATCATGTTGGTCAGTGTACGATTAAGGAGCTCAGTAAGAGTGTTAGTTTGTGGATGGTAGGCCATTGTGAAGTTGTGGTGCGCAGCGCATGAGCGGATAAGGTCATGAACAACTTTAGACAAGAAGCAGCTACCGCGATTGGTGAGCAGTTGACGAGGAGTGCCATGAAGCAAGATGACGTCATGCAAAAGAAAGCCGCCAGCGTCGGAGGCACAGCTGGTGGGGATAGCCCTGGTTATGGCACACCGGGTGGCTTAATCGGTTCCTAGGGCAATTAATTTGTTGCCTGAAGCCGATGCAACTCGAGAAAAGGGCTCAGTCGGAACTGCGAGTGGTAGCAGGGGCCCACTAGGGTGAAGGAACGGTGTCTTCCTGCGCTGGCACAGCTCACAGGCGGCTACATAGAGACGAACAGGGTGGTAAAGGCCAGGCCAGTAGAATCGCCGTCGAAAATTGTCGTATGTGCGTGACAATCCCAGGTGCCCTGCTGTAAAAGCATCATGAAGATGCGCACGAACAGCAGAGCTTAGACGGGTCGGGGCAACAAGCAAAAGGTCTACGTCATCTGGGTGCATATCGCCTGGTATAATATGTCATTATAGCAGCACAAACATACGGATGGGCGGATCGGAGCTGTCGTTCTACAGGTGATCAATAACCACGACTTTGTTCAACGCCGATCACGACTTTGTTCGACGCCGATGTGAAGCAAGTCCGAGATGAACATAACGCAGTCGTCAGCAGCATTGTCGGAAGGTCAGGAGGGCAAACGGCTTGGCGGCACAAGCAGTCGGCGTCTTGATGTAGGCGGCCTGATTTGTACACAACAGTAAACATGTATTCTTTTAATTGCAAGGCCCAGCGACCTAAGCGGCCGGTAGGGTCCTTAAGTGAGGACAGCCAACACAAGGCATGATGGTCCGTAACTACGCTGAAGGACCACCCAAACAAATAAGGGCGGAAATTGGTCAACGCCCAAAACGTGCTATGTATACGCGCTCCGCAATGGAGTAATTGCGCTCGGACGGAGATAGGAGGCGGCTGGCATAGGCAATTACACGATAGTGGTCGTGCTGGTACTGGGCGAGGATATCGCCAATACCATGTCCTCTAGTGTCGGTGCGCAGTTCTGTAGGTGCAGACGTGTTGAAGTGCGCCAGGAAAAGAGTAGCGGTGAGGGTGGAAATGAGCGTTGTGACGCCTGAGCTTGTTCACTTCTCAAGAACTTCACTTTTTTCTGCAGAAGGGAGGCAAGGAGACGGGCTACGTTCCGAATGAAGCGACGAAAGTGAGCGGAGCCCTCTAAAACTTCGCAAATCACTTGTATTATGTGGTGTAGGGAACTCGCTGACTGCAAGAACTTTAGCAGGGTCGGGCTGCACATCATTTACGTCAACCAAATGTCTCAGGATTTTGACCTGGCGGCGGCAGAAGCTGCATTTTTTGCATTGAGTGATGACCAGCGAAGCGGAAGACGGCAAGTATCATAGAAAGCTGTCGAAGGTGACTTGTACATGTGGAAGAGGAAACTACAATGTCGTCTAAGTAGCATAAACACGTTATGCCCTTGAATCCACAGGGAAGCGAGTCCATCTTGCGCTCGAAGGTCGCAGGAGCGTTACAGAGGCCAAATGGCATGACCTTGCATTGGTATACTCCGTCAGGGGTGACAAATGCGGTCTTCTCTCGATCCCGTTCGTCGACAGCTATTTGCGAGTAGCCGGAACGCCTGTCGATTGAAGAAAAATAGCTGGCACTATGCAAGCAGTCGATGCGTCGTCAATTCTCAGGAGCGTATAAACGTATTTTTTAGATATCTGATTGGGGTGGCGGCAGTCGACACAGAACCTCTAAGTTTGATCTTTTTATGACTAAAACGACAGGGGATGCCCAGGGACTGCACGAAGGTACAATAATATTGTTTGTCAGCATCTTGTCGACCTCTTTCTGTATCACGTGGTGCTCAGCAAGGCAGACTCGATAAAGCGTTCGGTGAATAGGGCTGGCATCACCAGTATATATGGGATGTCTAACAACAGATGTCCCCAAAATCAAATATGTTGCTGTACGAAAACAAAAGGTGGAAGAGAGCACTGGCTTGCTCAGGTGTCAAATCCGCTGCTATCATGGAAGTTTCCATAAAAAGGGTCGAAATAGATGCTGATACGGGGGCTCAGTCAGGCACAGGCTTGAGGGCAGAAACTTCGCAGTCAGACAACGGAAACAAGTCAGCGATTGCAATGCCATGAGAGAAACCTTGGACGTAGCGGCTGAAGTTAAGAACGGGAAGATAGATTCTGTTATCCGTGACGGTCACAACAATGTGAGGGAGGATGACGTTAAGGTGGAGAACAACATCGGAGAATGGACAAATGACGTATGCACCATCAGGAATAGCAGGAAATGGGGCCAAAGGAACGTACATGGCAGCTTCGGGCGGTATACGAACAAACTCGATGGAGCAGAGGGATGGCGAATCTGTGTGGTCGGAGCAGAAAGACAGGTATAATCGAAGAAGGCCACTTGAATAATTATTCAGGGCAGAGTGGGCCGTTAAAACGTCAAAGCCGAAGATCACATCGTGAGGGTAGTTGTCGATTACAGTGAAGAGCACAGGGGTAGTTCGGCCAAAAATTCTCACGCCCACAGTGAACAATCCCACGACGGCAGCGACGCCTCCGTCGGCCGCACGAGTGGTAGATAAAGAGGCGTGTGTGACGCCTTTTTTGAGTCGGCCGCGAAACGAAAAGCTGGGGACAGAAATTGGGGTACCACTGTCAATAACAGGGACACCATATACGCAGATATCTAGAAGACTGCAGCGCTGAGCGAGGGTCAGATCAGTTTTCCGGGAGAGGGCCAGAGAAGTAAGGGTACGATGAACGGCGAGGCTGAGGTGAGGGTAACGGCGGGTCTGGGGAGACGGCGAGCGGCTGGGCATGGGCGGGGATGGCGTGTTAAAGTAACGAGAGGGTGTATAATGGAGAGCGTTTGGGTGTGGTTCGTAGGCGGCGCTGCGATCATGATAGTAACAGTAACGAGGTCAAAGTAGTGGAACCCATCGGCTGCGGCAATGGCTAGAAATGTGGCCGGCACGTGATCAATTGAAGCAGATGAGTCGGTTGTCCAAGGTCCGCCATTCTTCCGGGTTGCGGTAGCGGTATCGCGTCGAGAAGGACGCAGTCGGAGCCGCAGCAGCTACCACTGTAAAAGTGGGCTGACACATAGTTGTGCGAACGGCTGATCAGAGCTGAGGCTTACATTCATATTAAGGCCCGCATTGGCGAATTCTTGGCAAATGACAGCTAGGATCAGTGCTATAGTAGCATCCGCAGGCTGAGGTGTGAATGTGACGGGGGCCATTGCCTCCAGCTCTCTGCGACCATTCCTGGTTAGGTTTGGCTAATGAGACGGCTACTTCAGTGTTGGCAGATCCTAGCCCGTAGACGTAGCAACTGTGTTAAGCAAGCCGTCGAAGTGGGGAGCAATACAACGATGTTTAGCTTGCTCAAACCGCCGACGTACCTAGAGGATGGTGGCGACCGTCGTACAGTCTGCAAACAAAGAAAACGTTAAAAGCGTCGTCAGCAATTCCCTTTAAAATGTTAGCCACCTTGTCCCACTCTGGCACGCTGTCCACTTTGCGGCATGAAGCTAGGACGTCTTGTATGTACGACAGATATAGTCGGTCGAAGATTGTGCTGGCGATGCTAGGTCCATTTTAACGCCGAGCTTGTGACCGCTAGGCTTGCCAAAGAGATCCCCAAGCTTCACTTTGCACATGTCTTAGAATATCAGATCTTCTTCGTGCGTCTCAAACCAGACGCACCCCGTGAAAGCCAGGTAGAAAATGACATTCGCAAGCATCGATATTGCATCCCATCGGTTGTGCTTACTGACTCGCTCGAACATAGCGAGCCAGTCTTCGATGTTGACATCATCGGTGCTGCAAAAGGTGTCCGGATCACGAGGCTGTGCCACGACGACATTTGGCGCTGGTTGTGCCGCTATAGAAAGGGCTGCGTCGGACTGCGTAGTGCTAGCACCAAGCTGGCAAGCACTGCGGAGATCCAGATTTTGGTATTGGTGTCGTACCTTGAACGCTCCACCAAGACGTTACGAAGTGCACTCCGTCGTAGCCGCAACCGTTCGCCGTCTGGGACGCACTCGCAGGACAACCAGAGCCTAGATTCAGTGTCGTCGTTCTTCACTAGCACTTCGTCATCGTCTCCGTGACTGCTCACCGTATCAATATGACCGGTAAACGAACCATGAGGGTGTTCAACAGTGCCATCCATATATATATATATATATATATATATATATATATATATATATATATATATATATACATATATATATATATATATATATATATATATATATATATATATATATATATATATATATATATATATATATATATATATATATATATATCGTATAATAGAAGACCTTTAACAGGGCGCTACGCCGTCAACAGTCAATGGAACATTCGGCGATCAGTCGTAGAACTTGTGTCAGCACACGCACGAGTGCCGGAGCGAGCTTCGTCGTCATTTCCTTTCCTGACCGTCACGCGCGTTGAACATAGTTGTCGTCGTTCTCTTCAGCATCAGGCGCTGAACATATCAGAGTCGAATACCTGTTTCACAACTTCCCCCGCGCGAAAAGACGCCCTCCTGGCGGCTTATCATGATGTGACGATGAAAGGATTGTAGTAAGGTTATATTAGGTGGTTACTGTGTACTATTTCACGATTGCGGCGACGGTGGTCAGTGCACGGCGTAAGGGGTTCGATGAGGTAGTTGACGGGGGATGTTTGCTGTACAATACGGCAGGGGCCCTGATTCTTGCTGAGACGTTTGGATGAAAGGCCGGAACTGGAGGAAGGCACCCGTAGCCAGACCAAAGAGTCTGTAGGTAAGTAGGAAGAGGTGCAGATTGATCTCGGGTGGTTTTTTGCTGTTGCCGGGCGTGAGAAGTGAAGGAACGGGCAAGCTGGCGGCATTCTCCAGCATATGTTGCAGCTTGTGAAAACGTCGTGAATTCGGAAGGATCCAGTCGGTAAGGGAGAATGACGTCCATGGTACAAGAGGGCTCACGACCGTACCGGAGGAAGTATGGCGAGATTCCGGTTGTTGCTTGAGTGGCAGAGTTATAAGCGAATGTGACGAATGGAAGAACGCGGTCCCAGTTGGAGTGGTCGGAAACGACATACATTGCCAGCATGTCGCCCATGGTGCGGTTAAAACGCTCAACCATTCAATTTGTTTGCGGATGGTACGCGGAGGTGGCGCGGTGAACGATTTCGCATTCTCTAAGAGCAGCTTCGACAACTTCAGAAAGAAAGGCAGGACATCTGTCACTGAGCAATTCTTTGGGAGCGCCGTGGCGAAGAATGATGTGATGGAGGATGAAGGAGGAAATGTCTTGTGCTGTAGCAGATGGCAAAGGCGCCGTTTCGGCGTAGCGTGTGAGATGATCAATTGCAACTATGATCCAGCGATTGCCTGTTGATGTGCTAGGAAGCGGGCCGTACAGGTCGATTCCAACGCGCTCAAAGGACTGCGCTGGGCAGGTTAGCGGCTTGCAGAGGAGCGGCGGGCTGGCGCAGTGGATGCTTTCGGCGCTGACACTCTTGCCAGGACTGGACGAACCGACGAACAAAACGAAACATCCCACGCCAGTAGTACCGCTGTCGCAGGCCAGTGAACGTTTTCAATAAGCCGGCGTGGGCACACTGTTGATCGTCGTGGTAATGGGAGCAAATCATAGAGCGCAGATGGGTCAGAATTACAAGCGGCCACTTTCTACCATCCGGAAGGTGATTCCTACAGTAGAGGAGCTCGTCTCAGATGGCGAAATGGTGAGACTGGCGACGGAGAGCGCGGCAAGGAGGTCACGAAGCGCGGCCTGATAAAAAAGTTCAGGAATCAAGCGATCATTGCGTCTTTGCGTTGCTCGGAAGTCATATCGATGGGCATGTCGGTGGGACGTAGAACGGATATAGCAGGAGTGGCTTCAGACGGCAAGGGAGAACGTGAAAGAGCTTCGCATCGTCATGTTTAAGGCCAGAGTGATAGATGACGTTAATATCGTATTCTTGGAGCCTCAGAGCCCAACGGGCCAGTCGACCAGAAGGATCTTCAAAGACAGCCAGCAGAGTGAGTGATGATCGGTGACGGCATCAAAAGAACGGCCATACAAGCAGGGGCGAATTTTGCTATTGCCCAGAAGATAGCGAGACAATCTTTCTCGGTGACGGAATAGTTTGCTTCAGCTTTTGTTAGAGTCCGACTGGCGTAAGCGACAATGTACTTATCAAAGCCAGACTTTCGCTTAGCGAGTACTGCGCCGAGGCCGACGCCCCTGGCATCAGTGTGTATTTCCGCAGGAGAAGGGTCGAAATGACGCAGGATTGGCGGAGTCGCCAGAAGGTGGCGAAGTGTCGTGAAGGTATCACCACAGTGCGGAGACCAGGCTGAAAGATCGTGGCTGGACAGAAGATTTGTGAGAGGGTCGATGATTCTGGTGAAATTGCGAACGAAGCGGCGGAAGTACAAGCAGAGACCGACGAAGCTGCGGAGTTCTTTCACATTAGTTAGCTTGGGAAATTCTGCCACAGAGCGCACTTTTGCCGGATCAGGAAGAACGCCATCCTTGGAGAAACATGTCCGAAAATGATTAGCTGCCATGCTCCAAAATGGCACTGCTTTAAATTTAATTGGAGGCCAGCGTCGGTCAGGCATCGCAGAACTGTCTCAAGGCGCTGAAGGCGAGATGGAAAATCCTGGGAAAAGATGACAACGTCATCCAGGTAACAAAGGCAAGTGTGCCATTTGAGCCCTCTTAGTAGGCTGTCCATCATGCGTTCGAATGGGGCAGAGGCATTGCACAGTCCGAATGGCATACCATTAAACTCATAGAGCGTCTATACAGAATCGGATGGAACCGTCTTTTTTCTTGACCACGATGACCGGAGACGCGCAAGGGCTGTGTGACGATTTGACCACGCTGCGCTGGAGCATGTCGGTCACCTGTTCGTCAATAATGCGGCGCTCGGCGGCTGAAACACGTTACGGACGCTGGCGCAAAGGGGCATGGGTGCCGGTATCAATACGGTGAGTAACGGTAGTTGTGCGCTCCAACGAAGGTTGCTGGTAGTCGAACGAAGCCGCGAAACGTTGTAGGATGGCGACACCTGGGCTCGTTGTAAG
Organism: Amblyomma maculatum; assembly: GCF_055883805.1. Taxonomy (NCBI): domain Eukaryota; kingdom Metazoa; phylum Arthropoda; class Arachnida; order Ixodida; family Ixodidae; genus Amblyomma; species Amblyomma maculatum. The sequence goes on along the minus strand of NC_139353.1, from coordinate 87,244,509 downwards.
GGCGTCAGGCCAACGTCGATGGACCGGTGGAAAACTTCGAGGAAAGATGGAGTGGCGACAGGAAGAGGCGTTGTGGTGCTGATGAGTAGGCCGGTTGTGGTATCGACGAAGGGATTGGTGGGAGTGGAATCGAGCAAAGCAACGCGACCTAGTGACTGGCCAAGGAGCAAGTGGAAGGGCAGGGGCACGAGTTATAAACAAAAATAGCACTTGAGCTGCGAAACATTGTCAGCACAGCATGGGGCAGCAACATGGATTTTTGGTCAGCGCATCGTAACGAGGGTGTGTAGATACCAGTGGCGTCGGAAAGAGCAGCACAATAAAGAGGCACAAGCACTGAGGAGAAAGGCGGAACGTCGCTGTCCTCTGCTGCGTGCAAGGTAGCGGCAGCAGCAGCGAATGCGTCGAAAGAGGTGTCATTGAGGGGTGATAACTCAAGCTGAGAACGGGCGCAGTCTATTATGGCATTATGATTCGAGAGGAAGTCCCAACAAAGCATGACGTCGTGTGATGAGCGGGCGAGGACGAGGAATTCTATTGTGTATTGAACGTCGTTGATGACAAGGCGGGCGGTGCAGGCGGCTAGTCGTCGAATGTCCTGAGCGCTGGCGGTGCGAAGAGAAACGGCAGGAAGCGGCGTCATTACCTTTTTGAGCTTGCGACAGAGGGCGTAATTAAGAAGCGAAACGGCTGCGCCAGTGTCTACAAATAATTCGACAGAAACTCCCTTAGTGAATACGGTAATAATTTTGGCTAGTACGGAAACGTATTGCTTTAGTCCCTGATGGCGCAGTTCTTGCCTTCGGAACTGCGGCCGTTAGTTTTCCGTGTGAACGACTGATTGGCGGCGGAGCTTTGGAGAACGGGAACGACGGCCAGGAGAAGGTGAGCGGTGGGAGCGGCGATAGTAACTTGAAGAGGACTGCGAAGGAGGCTGAGGGAACACGGGCGAGCGGAACGGGTGAAGATTGTACGTCGGCTCACGTGTATAGTCATAAGGACGAGGGCCACGATTGCGGCACAAACGCTTCTCATGACCGGCGACTCCACAGGCGGAGAAAACAGGTCGTTTGTCTTGTGTGCGCCAGGGGTGGAAGGCTGTGGCTGTAATCGACAGCGGAGAACCGGATGATAAGGGGGGATTGTAGGTTGCTGAGTTTGTTGAGGTCCCCGAGGCTCGCACAGGAGGAGAGGCCGGCTGTACACAGGGGCGACAGGGGCTGGTGGCCGCACCAAAACATCAACGTACGTGAGAGGAGCCGCTACCCGGGGCTGCTGAGGAGGTGAAGGCAGAACCTCAACGACCTGCTCTTGTATGACACGCAGACACGCAGAAAAGTGAGCGGCGGCGCAGGCGCAGGTGCTGGCGGGCATGTACACAAGGAAAGCTGGTGTACGACTTCCTCACGAACAAACTGTTGAATGTGCTGAATGAGCGACTGCTGGTCCAGGGCACCGTCCCCGGAGAGAGCCAAGCTGAAAAGGGTGGCCTGCTCAAGGCCAGCACGTCGTGTGGAAAGCCGCCTTTTGCGTGTGTGTGGGGGGAGGGAGAGGGATAAAAATCCAACATTCGGCTATTCCCAGGTAAGCGTAGGGATACTTTTTGAATTTTATGTTTTCGCTAAAGACCTGGTTCAGTGTGTAATGAATTATTTGGAGAACGATGACTACGTAGAAAGCACAAGAAAAGACAACACGCCGATGGTGTGATTTGATATATACAGGGCGTTCAAATTAAAATAGATTCGGCATTTTATTTTTAGCCCCGCCGGGGTGGTGCAGTGGTAAGACGCCCGACTACTGTGCCGGAGTTCCCGGGTTCGAACCCGACCGCGGCGGCTGCGTTTCGATGGAGGCGAAACGAAGTGGCGTCCGTGTGCTGTGCGATGTCAGCGCACGTTAAAGATCCCCAGGTGGTCGAAATTACTCCGTAGCCCTCCACTACGGCTCCCCTTTCTCTCTATCCACTTTCACTCCCACCTTCATCCCTTCCCTTACGGCGCGGTTCAGGTGTCCACAGAGCAAGTGTGACAGATACTGCGCCTTTCCCTTTCTATGAACCAACCAACCAACCAACCAACCATTTTATTTTTAATCTAAGATGGTAGGCGCAAGTAATATTTGTATAATGATTATGGCACCAGGCGAACGGAAACTAGGTACATTATTTCGCACGCTATCACTAAATAACTGAATTCAATAATTACTTTTTATTCTCAGAAGTTTGCATCATGCTATATTGAAAAGTGACTGCTAGTGTCATTTGATGACAACTCCGTTTTGTGCAATTTTAATACAGCCCCTAAACCCTGACACACGCACGTCTAAACTATCAGACAAATGCGTCTAATTACTACTGCGAGGTGGCAGAGCTTGCAAAGTCTTTTAGACAACCCAATTGTTCTTTATACAGGCCAGTCTCCTGCACTAATCATGGCACCGTTAATGGGAAAGTTTCTTTATATGAAAGGATGATGACTATATGTCTAAATGTTCTCAGGGTGCAGATTACCCTGTATCTCCGCTCGTCTTCTACGTTCTCACATTCACGAGCTTCGCCTTCTACCTATAGTGTAGTTGCTATGTGTGAAGATGTACCAGCAGTGAATTTGCTGCTACCATCAGAGACAATGCTTTTACCGCAATATTTCAAAGAGTATTTGTATAACAGCCTTCCACACTGCTGACCCTTATAAAGTGCTGAGCTACAACATATTTAAAGTGTGCACTCAACTCTTGACCCCGCAGAGCATTCAATGTAGGTATAACGTGTACGGTCTTCCAAAAATCTTCCGTCACGATAACCATGACAGCATTGGTACCCACGTTGCCTCTCGCTCTAGAGTGTCAGTACATTTTTTTTATGTATAGCGGGTTGATCGCAGTCCAATAGCGTGATTACGGATCAAATAAACGCATGTGTTGCAATTCCTAATGTTACTGCTTTTGTTTGTGTTGTCACGGCTACCTCTGCTGCTGTTAGCACAGACTACTCGCCACAATCATAGATATAACTTTTAAAGTTGGATTTACGCGTTCTTCACCAAATAGGACTTTTAAGCCGTGTGAAACACAGCAATGATTCTTTCGGGTGAGTAGTAGGACTTCCGTTTCAAACCTATCATTTTCTTAAAGCCAGATTCTGACTTCTTGTGAATTGAACGATCAAGGTAGCGGCAGCCCATATATGTTTTGTGGCCCCGCAGCCCATTTTAGTGTTTCACACTCGTGCGCTTTTTCCTATTGGTATTGGTGTTCGCCCTTCCCCGAGTAGCACTAGGGCGAAAAAAACGAGCTGGAAGCCCTGGTGCCACCATGTTATCGGCGCGGAAACGAGTTTAGATAAGCGCGTCAGAAACAAGGCTCGCCGCTTCTGCCAGGCAGGAGGCCAGCGAAGGGAGTGGCGCGGCCAGCGAGCGTCACAGGCCAGCGAGATGTGCTCAGACGAAGTAATGAAAACCTGCCTTGACGACGACAGAAGCGGTGTCTGCTGGAATGGCTTTAGCGTATTTGCGTGAGTTGCTGGTAGGCGAAAAGCTATATTTTTTGTACCACCTTTAGCGCTTTGACCCTATCGCTTTCTCTATTCGCGCCGCTGTGTGTTTTGTCTTGCCACGCTAAAGCCTTACCCTCGTTGTTTTATTCTTGGTGGTCCATTGCCGCGGGTCTCGACCCCATGATTGCGGAGCGACGGCGCCTCCTGTTGTTTCTTTTATTTATTGTTTTCCCGTTTATCCGGAATAGATCGGCGTTTTTAACAGAAACTGGATTTGGCACTCGATGGAAGAGATCATGGCTCACAGACCCGTTTTCTAGAAGCTGGGGTTTCAATGTACACGACGAACAAAATGAAATTTTAGCGCTTGTGTCCATTGTGTTCGTAATGCGCTAAAGAAGATAACGCATATCCAGTAGCCTAAACCCTCACCCTGTTAAAATTTATAGGCAATATTTCTTACCCGACGCTAGCTCAATTGTTGTTCCGGGTGAACCAAAATTTACACTGAAATCCAGGGTTTCTGTTCTGAAAAAGAAAAAAGGCTACTCGTTATTCTAAACAATGTAGGCGAGATAACAAATGCAATCAACTTCCAGAATTTCTGCTCTCACAGCTCGTATAATTTATATCTGAGGAAAATCTGGCTTCTGAATTAGAGGTCACATCTTTTTAAAGTACAGATTAACAATAATATTCCTGAACGCTTTAAATGGTTTTATTAGTGGACGAGCACTCATGCACGTATTTTAAATCAACGGCAAAATATTTCATTACTTAGCTACCTTCCGGAGTGTAAAACATTCAGTTAATTTCTTTAATAGGCAGTAGTGAGTGGTTTTAGGTAGGAATAGAATCAGTAGTCGGCGACCAGAAAGCACGCATTTTAGTACAACGGAGCCATATGGCATGGTGATTTTCCCTGTGAAATATAGTTATGCGCGTTCCATTACCAGCAGAACTCGTTGTGCCTGCTGAGCATAAATTCCCAGTGCATAATGTTAAAATGGCCGTGAATTGCTCCGCAGGCGTTTTATCGCCTTCCTAAGAATTCAGTCCTAAAGCGCTTCCGGCGACATTCCGGCTATATAAACTATAAATAAATTTGCTCTATTGCCATATTTTGACTGTAAGTAATTTTTGCAAATGGTGAAATTGAAAAAATGGCATGCTTATCGTTCGACAGCATTATTAAGGTTTAGCTGCAGCAGATTTCTGGCCCACTAGTATTGTTACAATTCAGATGCTAATTTTCGCTGCAAAAATTTATTATTGTTGGTTAGTTTTTAGTTAATAATTCGTAAAAGAAGACTAAATATATGAGGCTCTTCAGTTAAGGCGCCCACCGGAGTATAATATCACAGTTCGGTAACGAATTACTCATGCTCCGTTTTCGTGTCCGACCTGCGCTGTCACTGCTTGTCATTCTTCGCGCTACAATGGATCCCAGATGAAAACCAAGGTCACTTCGGGTAATCAGTTTAGGAATAGGCGCATTGGAAAGTACTTTTCCTTAAACGAGGTTCCAGGCGTAGTCGCTATCACATAATCGTCGTGGAAGCAGGAAGAACATCGAAGCCTCGATGATCCTTGCTTTCAATGTTACCCAGGAACTACAGTACCTCGGGTAATTAGTGACAATTTTGTTCTTTCCACTTCGACGTGAGTCCAGAAATTTTGATTACATCGTGCAGCATCCGGTTTCTTTGCATTTGGTCTGCGAATTTCGAAGGTAAGACAACGACATCGTCCAAGTACACCTGAAAAATCTGATACTTTAACACAAAGGCAGTACAGTATCGATTACTCGCTGGATTGTGGCTGGACCGCAGCAGCGCCTGAATGACATTATTTTGAACTCAAAGAGACCGCTTTGTGTGATTAATGTGGCTTTCTTGAAATCTTTTTTTTCGACGACAGTTTGCCAGTGCCCGTTATTCAGCTCCATAGAAATGTACTTGGGGTGGCAGAGACAGTCCGGTGTCTTATCGATGAGGGGCAGGCAGTTGACACCCGTCAGCTTTACGTTCAAGTAGTGGTAATTGACGCAGAAGCAAAATGTGCTGTCTACGCTAGAGCAGCTGGTGCCACCCCAAAGCACCTTAATGGCTGCATGGCTGCATCGAAAGGCATTTGCTCTACATGATTACAGGTTGCCTGGCGTTCTCGGAGCGATACACACACGAGTATTGATGAACAGGTCTTGCATGTTCACCCTAATAATCCTTCGCTTTGCTAGCGCAGTTTTTTGTACTTTCCAGGATGACAAAAACACTCTGCATGTTTCCAAAAACGTGCCAATCTTGTTTGCTTCGGCGTAGCGCAGGGTTGATTTCGAATGTGGGCTGTTTGCCTCTGATGAATGGATTGTCGGCGGGTTGGTCGGGGAGGGAGAATACGTCTCGGGTGTCTACGATACGTTCAATGCTTTTATTGTCTCCTGTACATACGCAGATGATGACGCTTGATAGGAGAGTAAGCTCAATTCTTTGGCGAGGGCGTTCAGACACAACTACACCTCGCAGGAGGTGTAGCTCTGTCCGTCGAAAGCTTTATGACCTTTGAGCGAAGGTCGACGATCGTACAATTTTAATTCCGAAATGGCATACGCAAAATCACATCAGTGAGCACTCCTGCGTGATCCTGACCCTAGTAGCGTAAATACGTCAGTTTACTTCAAAAAGCGCTGGACAGCGTCCCAACGCATTATAGGGTTGCCACGAGCAGTGGCTAAAAGGTTATAAAAACGTCTCTAGTGGAAGTTTCTCATACTTGCCAATTGACCGGCGGGAAGCTGGTGGCAGCCATCGTGTGGTCTGAAAAGAGCCGGTAGAACAGCACCTTGGTACCGCAGTCGAGTCAGCCTTCCATCCCTTTTTCGAGAAATTCAATTTCTTCGTGGTTCATCTTTCATTATGGGTGCTTCGCCAGCTTGTCATTTTACCGGTGTTTCAAATAATAAGCCCTAATCATTTTTAAATTTCTAATAAATATACATTTCCAAGCATTAAATGTTTCTTATTTAGCATCATCAAGCGTTGGCTTTTCATTGTCGGTATTTTGATACCTTTGAAAGCAGCTTTTCCTGTTTACCATTTAAGGGTATTTGATTTATTTATTTCATTAATTACAGAATAACTCGCAATAAATTTGCTTCACACACATCGCTATTTTCTTCACGTTTCCATACCTTTGAAGCCTCGTTTTTTTATTTTTTTTTATAATTTTACCTCTTGCATTCAACTATACATTTATTTCGAATGATATTATTAACTCGTTATCTCCTAACCCCCACCTATCAATCATAACCACTTTAACGACAAATTACCTTGATACAATTTTACGCAGCCATCGATAGTGTCCTGACTCCTGTACAATGACTATAGCTACTACTGCATGTACTGCACCTGTTATTGCTGCTACGATGAAGACTTCGGCCGAACGAGCTGCATAATCGACCGCTTGAAACGAATACCCCGCTCGTTTCCCAGAGCAGCTGTGTCATACCTCTGGAATAAGATCCCTGACGCCAGCATACAACGGTTTGTGCGCCCGTAGGCTGCGCATAGTGCAACCATGCTTATTGCACCAGCGTTTCAGAGCCCTGAACTTTGCAAAGACGTTATTTCGGACGGGAAAAAGTATGGCACTGCATGCGCAAACCGCACTGTGGCCTCGCAATGTGCAGCAGCCAAGGGCTCATTTTTGGCCACTAGAAGATGGGAAAGTGGCACCGTGTAGGTTCACTTTCACCTAACAGTTCAGCCATTCTTTTATAGCCTCCTAGATCGGCTGGAGCCAGCCGGCTATCTCAAGTTACCGTAACTGCTTTGAACTGGGAGGCAGATGTTCTAACGATGTCTGAATTGCCCGCTGGGTTGTCTACTAGGGCAGTGATCATGCTACTGTCAACAGCAACTTCAAGGGTACTGGATCGCGTGTTTGCGTTTCGTGTTTTCCTTGACATCCAACCTTGGCTTAGTGATGTACTGAGGTCGCAGCTGCATCCCACCATGAGCCCTTCACTGGGCGGTATCGTCGGCTCGAAGTCTAGTAGTGTTGTCATTTGTAGCGGCAGTGTTATTGTTCCAGCCTGATCGCTGCAACGTATTTCAGTTATTTCCCGTTTTGTTTCCTTTGCTCTACCCCTGAAATCAATTTTTTTATGCAAGTATACTTCAAAACGTATTCTTTGCTCCCCAATTCTTGGCTAATCTCCCTCTGTGGGTATGTGCCATAAGTTATTTGGACAACAACAACAGCCTTATCGCTCGTGGTCGGCTTAATTGGATCTTGGTTAGCTCACAGTGTAGCTACCTCAGCTTCAAAGGTTACTGTTTTTAGTTTACCGATCGGTAACTAAAGAACCTGCCTCTCAGGTCTCTCTGAATCGTAGGCGCAAAGTGCGCACTATAGTAATGGATAGCGGGAATGACGGCTTGATTACGCTGCATGCGCAAGTAAACGTTTTTTTTTTCATTGAGGTCGTGGAGCGTTGAATGCATAAACACCACGAAGGTCTATTCATGTGTGAAGCTAGCGCCGTGTATGCAGTCTGCCACACCGCAATGAAATTATAGCTGCTTGTTTTTGATGTCCACGCTTAGTCGCAATTCCTGGGGCTGGGGGGTCTTTCGTAAGACTGACGAGCGGGGATCCAATAGGCGGCGTTCAGGAGCAACTTGTGTGCCTCAAGGCGGCTTGAGGGTCGCATAGTGATGAAGGAAGGCCTAATTCAGTGTCATAGGTGACCATTGCAACTCTGTCGTACTGGTTGCCTGAGGGATACCTACTATATTATTAACTTCTTCGCGAACGACATTCATGAGCGACGGCACTAATATTTCCAATGTCGATGGCAGCTCGCGGCGCAGTTCTTTACGCACGTCATCTCGAGTGCTCTGCCGCAAGGTGGTGTGGGTTAAGAGACGTTGCTGCTTGTTAGATAACTGGGACATGCACCTTGCGGTCATACTGGTTGTCCCGGAATGGCTTTTTCGAAAGTAGAGGTGCTTGAATGAAATTGGAAACTATTTTGGGAGGATTTCTCACGATGATATTAAATAGTCGCCCTTTCAAGCCTTAAATGAACAGTCTTAGTTTCTACTGCTCTTTCAATTCTGGAATGGCGCGTATGATCAAACGTTTTATTTCTTCTCTGTACATCAGTTCAGTTCAGTTCAGGCGTTCAGTCGTGTCCGACTCTTCGTGACCCTATGGACCATGTCACGCCACGCTTTCCGGTCTCTCACTATCTTCTTAACATCACATAGCTTCATCTGCAATGCCTCGAGAATGCCATCTAACCATCGCGTTCGCTGCCTACCCCTTCTCCGGCGACCCTCAACCTTTCCCAACATCAAATCTTTCTCCAGCGACTCCTCTCTTCTCATCAGATGACCAAAGTAGCTGAGCTTTAACTTTAGAATTTGACCCTCCAATGAGCAGTCAGGGTTTATGGTCGACAATATCGACTGATTTGATCTTCTGGCAGTCCAAGGAACTCTTAAGAGTCTTCGCCAGCACCACAATTCAAACGCGTCAATTCTTCGGCGGTCAGCCTTTTTCACAGTCCAACTCTCGCATCCATACATCACAACTGGAAAGACCATAGCACGGGTTATACGGATCTTGGTTGGCAGACTAATGTCTCTGCTCTTTACTAGGCGGTCAAGGCTAACCATTGTTCTCTTTCCCAGAAGCAGGCGTCTCCTAATTTCATGGCTGCAGTCTCCTTCCGAGGTAATCTTTGCGCCCAAGAACAGAAAATCTGTCACAGCTTCCACTTCTTGTCCATTGATGCTCCAGGACTTGATAGGGCAAGACGCCATGATCTTCGTCTTTTTATTGTTCAGTTTAAGCCCAAACTTCTCACTCTCTTCTTGTACGCGCATCAGAAGTCTCTTGAGTTCCACTTCACTTTCTGCCATTAAAGTGGTATCATCCGCATATCTAAGGTTGTTGATACGTTTTCCAGCAATCTTCACTCCAGCTGAAGACTCGTCCAGACCGGCCTTCCTCATGATGCACTCTGCATATAGGTTAAATAGGCAGGGCGACAGTATGCAGCCTTGCCTCGCACCTTTCTCAATCGGAAACCAATCAGTAAGACCATGCCCAGTTCTGACTGTGGCCTCTTGCCCTTCATAAAGGTTCCTGAGGAGACAGATGAGGTGAATTGGAACTCCCATCTCTTGGAGAGCTTGCCACAATCTGCTGTGATCTACGCAGTCAAACGCTTTCGCATAATCAATAAAGCAGAAGTAAATGGGTTTCTGGAACTCTCTTGCTTTTTCCATGATCCAGCGAAGGTTGGCAATTTGGTCTCTAGTTCCTCTGCCCTTGCGAAACCCAGCTTGCACGTCCGGAAGCTCCCGATCCGCATACTGCTGCAGCCTACCTTGCAGGATTTTTAACATCACCTTGCTAGCATGCGAAATAGGCGCGATCGTGCGGTAGTTGGAACAATCTTTGGCACTGCCTTTCTTTGGAATGGGGATGTAAACTGACCTCCTCCAATCCTGTGGCCACTGCAGGGTTGTCCAAATCTTTTGACATAATGTATGCAGTGTGTTAACAGCGTCGTGGTTGAGGTTTTGAAGCAACTCAGCTGGAATACCATCAATTCCGCTAGCTTTGTTCTTAGCAAGGCTGGCTAAGGCCCATTCAACTTCACTCTTCGGGATGCCCGGCTCGAGATCAGTAATCACAACCGTCCTATGTTGGGTTTGCACATCCGGGTCCTTCTTGTACAGTTCTTCTGTGTATTCCTGCCACCTCTTCTTTATCTCTGAGGCTACAGTGAGTTCCTTGCCTTGTTTGTCCTTTATCACGCCCAGCTTAGCACAGAAGCTTCCTTTGATATCTTTGATTGTCTTGTACAGAGCTCTTGTGTTCCTTAATTGGCTGTTGTCCTCAACTGCTTGACACTGTATGTTCAGGAAGGCATTCTTATCTCTCCTTGCTATTTTCTGAAAATCTGCATTGAGAACCTTGTATCTTTCTCTTTCCCCCATACCTTTTGCCATCCTCCTTTCCTCAGCTATTTGCAAAGCCTCTTCAGATAACCAGTTTGCTTTTTTGCATTTCTTTTGCTTTGGAACTACCTTAGTAGCAACTTCTTGTATTATATCACGAACATCAGTCCACATCTCTTCGGGCTCTTTGTCTTCTAGATCTAATTCTTGAAATCGATTCCTCACTTCCACAGCATATTCTAATGGAATCTGATCCAGATCATACCTGAAAGGCCTTCTAGTTTTCTGCGTTTTCCTCAATCGAAGCTTAATTTTGGCAACAAGAAGCTGATGATCGGTGCCACAATCGGCCCCAGGCCTTGTTTTTACATAAGAATGACATAATGGGGCTGTTGAATGCGCATGTACAGTAATGGCTTAGTCTTCTCTTTTCGCTCGACGCTTGTGAACGTCTTGAGTACCTTCCCCTTCAAAATGCGCCGTGCGAGCAATTCTGGAGTTCACACCAGACCCGGTTGATCCTTCTGGCCCAAAGAAGAAGGTCTGAAGTCTTTTTCTCTCGTCGTAATGGCAGAAAGTGGCCCCAAGTTCAGATTTCTCCAAATATTATTTGAAGTCCTCGCCCGGTGAAACACAGAACGTGGACATCGAGAGGTGCGGTTGCAGAATAATAGTGGATTGTACCACAGTCATTATTATCCATGGCGCCGAGATTGTTTTGTGATCGGGTATGGTCAGGTAGTAGTCCGTTCTCTGGTCAGGTTGCAGTCCCCCTGCTTCGCAGGTTCCTTTTGGATGAGGCGGCTGCGTTTGTGCTGGCAGGTCAAGATAGCTGCCAAGACATCTATTGGCCTGCATCTTCACCAGATAACAGACTCTAGTGAGTGGCTCAAGTAGAAAACGAAGGAAAATTTCGCGTATCTTTTTACTCACCTGACTTCCACGCACAAAGGAACTAAGCGATTCGGTAGCGTGTATGCAGAAAGTGAGTGTGGTGGTCACCAAAATATGATTGCTCCGATGCACTCCTCAGAGATCAATTACAAATTCGCAAAGAAATATCGAGAAAAAAATTGCAAACCTGCATAGAACCTGGAACAATGGGGAATAGATGCAAGTGACTACAACAATTCTAGATACATCTCAGGCTGTGATCCTCGTCGAGGGAAATGGTAAAGCCGAGACAGATGGCTTGGAACATGCGGAATCAAAATGCAAACCTTTGCGCCTTACCTTATCATTCCGCACTTTCCAAACTGCTAAGATCGCATCACTGCGGCTGTTTGCAGCAACAAATAAAAGTTACAACAGCTAGCGGCAGTATGACCTAAAGTCTGGTTGGGAGGTAAGGAAAACCTGAGCTTCCCGCGAAAGAAAACAGCGCCGTGGAAAAATATACGAAAGATGACCATGCACTGTGAGAGAGATGAAGGAACATTAGTGGTGGCGAAGAAGGACACTTAAGATAAAAGCGACATCTGTGCTGGAGAGGCGGAAGGTGGTAGAAAAAATATCTACGTTCGCGTCTGTGGAACTTTCTTTAAATGGCCGTAGATGCTCGCAAAGCATTACCCTGCAAAGCATACGTCACCATGGGACCACAAAGTTTTGCTCCCCATCGGTTCTATTTCATTTGACATAACCCAGGCTTTTAATGTAGGGAGCGAGGAGAAGATTGTAAAAGCACATTCCTGCAGAAGAGCCTAGAGCTGCCTCGAATGCTGCTATCATAAGCGTCTTGTGAGGAAGCGGCTATCTATGAAGCAGCAGGCCGACAAGAGCAACATGTTCCCATAGGATGACTGTCGTTCTGGGAATGCCTAAATCATTGAGAAAGAGTGTTACCGCGTGTACTAGAAAAGCCGCCTTGAGAGCTGAAGCTTCGTTCAGGAGCGAGCACCAGACAAGTGGAATCGCCAACTGAGTTCTGCCTTTGGTTTGGTAAAACTTTATTTCCCACCGTAGGGGTCCTGGAGGATACTCGGCTAGGCGCCAGGTGTAGAGGGCAGCTCCCACGTCGGAACAGAGAGCCCGAAGCTCTCCGCCGCCGCGCGGGCCTCCTGGACAGCCCGAAGCTGATCATGTAGTGAAGCACTTTTTAACACTTTGTCCCAATGTTCCTTGTTCTTGGCGTAGGCGTCGCTCGATGCACAACCACACAGCATATGGTTTAAGTCTATTTCAAATATTTAGAAGGTTGTAACTTCTCCCATAATTTGCATAGGTTATTTTGTTCTAGGTATATATGCTGCTGACCTCGCCGAACAGCATACTCCAGCAGGGAATGAAATTTGACTGCAAGTAAGTACTGTATTATGGGCCTATAAACAATCTGCTCTACACACGTTTCCACCAAGTCGATAGCAATAGATTTTTAAACGGGCGAGTGGCCTGTTCAATGAGCAAATTTTGATGGCAATCAGAAGGCATAGCAATGGCAGCAAAGCTTTCGTGAGCTCTTCTGGCCGCACCCAACAAGCTTCTCCGTATTTCTCTCCTATGAGACGGTCTGTCGCCTACAAGCCATCATCGCGATAGTGCAAATGGGAGAATGTCAGAGTCGGTCCAATGAGCGATTGTCAAACTGGGTTCGGGTTGCTTCTGTGAGTCCTCAATGCCTTACATGATAGCTTCTCCTACACCTGTCGTACTCCTTGCTAGTCGAGCATCGCGCCTGATTCACTCAAAGCCGTTTAGAAAGTCGGATTTTCTTATCCTAGATTGCTCCAGGACGGAGCCATACACTAGCAATGTCGCCTGATTGTGACGAAACGAAGTGAGTGACAGAGCGAGGAGGGTGTCTTACAGCGAATATTTATGGCTGTTGAAGTTGCGCGAGTCAATACAATTTGAAAACCACTTTTTTTATGCTTTTCTTTGAAGTGGGCCTGACTGGAGGGTTCAAGAAGAAAAGGAAGGCAGGGCTTGCCTCCACAATTTTGACAAGATGAAGCTCGGTTTAGGAAGAGTACGAGGTACTGACTGCCAACAACAAATGGCTGAAGGCCAGGCTGGTTGAGCAGGCTCATTTAGTCTGTTCTTTCCATGTTAGCCCCATATGGCGAGCTGGGCGCGACTTTACATTGAATTGACGACGGGTTGAATCGTGTTTGCAAAGCTGGCTTATAGCTGGGCGACACGTGCTAGATACCCCCCAAAGTTGACTGGAGCAGATGCTGGGTTTCTACGACGCAAGTCCAGGAAGCTCCACTAAATATAACACCCTGGCCACTCAATGAAGACAGAAAGTTGCTGACATCATGAAGTGGTTTTATATAAGTGCATCTGGTGCAAGAGAAGCAAGCAACGCGACAGCCCGCGTTTTTGCAGAAATGATGTTAGCTAAATCTCTCTGGTAATGACTCTTAAGGTTAATTTTCTAAGGTTGATTGGAGTGCAATAAGATTTTAATAGGGCGCATTTGGCAAGTTCTCACTGATTATGACTAGCAACTTACCGGTATCGCTCAAGAGGAATGTATACAATACTTGCATCTACCTGTACTCACGTACGGGCTGAAACATGGAGACTAACAAATTAGAAATTAATGCAGAGGGCGATGAAGCGAAAAACGGTAGGGGTAACATTAAGAAAGTGGGTATGAGAAATAACTCAAGTAACGAACATTCTAGTGGAAAAAGAGAAGAAATGAGCATGAGCAGGACATGTAGTGCGAAGAGAGGATAACCGATGGTCTCTGAGGGTAACAAACTGGATTCCAAGGGAAAGAAAGCGTAGCAGGGGGCGGCAGAAAGTTAGGTGGGCGGATGACGTTAAGAAATTCGCAACGGTAAAGTCGATGCATCTTGACAGGACCGGGTTAATTGGAGGAATATGGGAGAGGCCTTCACCCTGCAGTGGGTATAGTTAGGCTGCTGATGATGAAAATGACGATGCCATAATTGCTCTCATCCTGGGCTAATTGATAAAATCGAGTAAGCTTGTTCATTATCCACTATTGCAGACATTCGACCAGTAAAATGAGACAGTTCGACTACATTTGCTGCGTTAACTTTTCAAATCTTTAGTCACAACTCAACCTCCATCACAATATCTCTAATATCAGTCACCCGAAGATATGTACCCAACAGCTAAATGCTTGTAGTGACGCATATCATGCCGGCACGTGACGTTACTGATCACGCCTTCCAGTTAAATAGGGTGTTTCACGCACGCCACATTGAAATGCCCCTCATGCCCTTTTTTTTTTCAGAAAAACGTGTATTTTAGAAATATAACACAAAGTGGTCCATCTATGGCAGAGATGACGCTTTTGCTAGAAGAAGTTTTTGAAAGACACGCCCTATGTTCGAAAAGTCCCATTTCAAATTACAAAAATATGAGGACAGTTCAATATAGTACAGAAATATATGCCTTGGCAGCCATCAAACTACGTATCGGTAGTTTGTAATCTTCATCGAGCGCTACAGTTCGCAGAATATAACCAGCTCTCCAGCTATGCTATTATCGAAGTCCTACATTCGTATATACTCTACTGTGGAGTGCGAATTCACATACACATGAACATTTTTGCCGTAACGTTTATACGGTTTTACCTCATTGGGGTAGTTATCGCACAATCTACTACCTAATGTTAACACTTAATTTTTGAATGGGGAAAATTAACTCATGGGCAACCTAAAGGTTCCACTAATGTATTTAGATGGGAAAGAGTTCCGATCAATGCTGCTTGAATTCTTTAATTGTCAATTCTTAGTAACACAATATTTTCTCGAGACAATGTTTTGTTCGCGAACTCTTGTGGCCTTTAAAAGTGATGTAAATTGATACAGAAGAGCGGCGATATTTTTGGTAGGCAGGGTTTCTGGGCGCTGCTCAACCATGCTTGGTGGCTCTAACGGCATGTATGCAGGTATGCCATCACACACATCGGAATATATCATGTTCGTGAGCACTTCAAAAATGTGAACAATGAACAATGACAGCCAAAAACACTTACTTTTTAAACCAACGTAATTCTTCACTTCTGAAAAAAGCACAGAAATATTGTTCTGTATACTCCTAAAACATATTTTAATTAGTAATATTGTTCATCTGCCATGGAACATGCACTTGTGAGCCCCGCTTGAATGATGCTAGTGGACCTGCTTCTACTTAACAGGTACCGTATGGCCATATACCTGCAATCTAATGACTTTCACTTTCGCCTATTCATTTTGAAATAAACAACATCAATTGGTTTCATGGGGCTCTTCATTGAATCCTCGGCAACACGTTTGTCGAAGAGATGTTAAGGGCGCTTCTGGCCAATAGGCGCTACGCGAAAGTTAAAAGAAGCACTTAATGGGCAGAATAGGGCGAAAGGCACCGGCTAGTACAAACTTTCAATAAACTTCTCATTTTATAATACCGTGAAGAGTAACACAGAATGCGGCTGCAAAGCATTGCAGGACCAAATCATACGGTAAACTCGAAAAATATTGTGTAAAGCCCAAAAACGTTTAACTAACCAAAGGCTTCAGCCGCCAAGTAGGATAAGGCTGTTTCGCGCTAACCTTCCTATGCTGTAGTTTTAGCGCGACCATAGTTGCAAGACTGTCGAATAATAGATCTGTTTGATTGGGGTTGTTAAAACGGCATGCTGACTTTACATCATAGCGCACCTCTCACGTCACACATTAATTTAGGAATATTCAGCCTTTATTCTTACGAATGATTGAGCTCCTCATTTGTTTAATAAAGACCCTTAACTATTTCATGTTTATACGAATGACATTGCAGTTATTCCAAAAACAAGTACCAATCTATTATAGATGGATGAACCAAAGACATTTTTTTCTGGTCGCAACAAATAAACATTAACTAAGGTTTAGAACATTGGCCTAAAGTTTTGAGCCTGAACTAAATCAACTGATCTGTCTAAAACTGCTGCAGATTATTGCCAAAACGCCAAGTTTATGCGCCTTCAAGCAAAAAATAAGAGAGTAAAATGCAACATATATTTTTGTTAAGAAGGCTCTCCTGTCCATATCCTAGACAATCACCTACTTCTAGACATTGTGTGTCAGTCTAGTTTGAGCCGATCACATCATATATGCAGCACACATGCAAAGTTACTAGAGCTTGCAGTGTGTTGCAGAGAACACATCCTTTCTTACTCCTATGGCTACAAATTCCAGATTTAGTTTTCAATGGTTCACTGTCATCCGAGCAATTAAGAATTAGAAAGGCAAACCAGCAATACTTCAGGCTCCACTGGAAGGTATCACTGCGATGGGATTCATGTATTCACATAATATTGTAACAGAACGTTGCTCAACAAGTAATGTTGAACCGATTAGCTATAGCGACAAGTCTAAAGAGCACGAGCCGGAGCATCACTCCACTTGTTCGTCATCATTCACTATTGCATGCGTCAGTCTCTATAGTCTTCTATGGCATGGGTCATTACCCCCTTATCGTAGCATCGCCTCGATGCGGCCGAATTGGAGCAGATTATTGAGCTAAACGGCAGTATGATAAGATAAGACGGAGACGGAGGACCGCAGCACTAAAGAGGTCACCATCAGCCTCAAAATCAAACGGTCGGGTGGTCCTGAATGAAGGGTTGAACTTTGTAATTGAAATCGCTTATTCAGCGGAAGACACTACATGGGCCGAAATATAGGCGTAATAATTTTTTGAACTATTCGCGGTGAAAAACGGGCGTCCGAAAGCCCACAGAGTCGCTAGGCTTATAGACAACGAAACATCGTCCCTGGTTGTAGCGGTTAGAGTCTAGCTACTGTTGTAGGAGTATGCGTTGTCTTGCGAGTTTCCTCACTCCTTCCGCACATTGAGCAGTGCCGACTTTCAGGTCAAGGTCACTTTCGCTCTCATGTATACGGGCAGCACAGTATCGAGAGTATTCGTTCGGTGGTCGCGGACAAGCTCGAAGAAGCTCGAAAAAAATGAGCCGTGATATCTTGATGCGCCCTAAGGTATGCAAACGTGCGGCGAATTTGAGAATATGGTTGTAGGTTTTATGCTCTACATTCGCCTAAATGGAGATCATTTCAGCCTACCATCTGCTTAGCCATCCCACCTTGAAATGTAAAATTTCATGAAAATGTGAGGCGTTTTGAAAAAGTTTGTTTTTGCAAGTTTCAGAAAAATACGAGGGAAACGAAAAAAGGAATATGCAAACTGCTATATAACAAACGGCATGTTTATTTCTAGAACATTAAAGTTAATATAATTATTATGCGATTGCAATACGAATGTCCAGAGAGAGATTTTCGGTTGGGATGAAACACGCAATCTCACACGAGGACGTTTTGACTTCTCACCGACCATCACCGACAAATCAGCCTCCACTGATTCCACTATACAGGTCCATGAGTCGCTGTGCAGCGGATGCTTCGTTCTTCGCGTTTAGGTTAGCACAAAGTTACACAAGATTTTGCTTTCGCTGTCCTATGAGCTTGTTGCGTAATTTGTGCACATTAGCAAACTCGGACCAGTTCCGTTCACATGGCGCAGAAGATCGGGGAATATGCAGTACGCGACAGGCCAGAGGGCTCAGGATGGAGCAGAGTCATTGCCACCGAATGGAGGGAGCTAAGTGTTTCGTTGAATCCCAAACTCCTCTTAACGAAATTGTCTTGAAGGTTCTGAATTCTGCCACGTTAGAGAGAAGTTTCCCGACGTCCAGTGATAGGCTTCCTCCCTGGCCGGAAACCCTGTCAAATGCGACCGCAATCTGCGCATCACCTACGTTTTCGGCCACGATACCTTGCGTCAAGGAAGTTGGCAACGATTTGAATGGGCAGCACACAGAACTCATGCGCGCTGCGCTGATCACATGCATTATGTGAGACATTTCTCCTTGCCTCAATACGCCAGCTTCACGCCAAGCCACGACTTGCATATTGATAGACTAGAACACTTCGTAGATGTCCGACAACAAGGCCTTGTCAGATTTAATCGTAGTGATCGCCGAGGAGACTTGTGTCACAAGGTCTAAGCAACTTTGAAAGTTCTTCCAAAACACAAGACGGCTTGCCGTATCAATTTTTTTGCCTGACGCACTCCCATCATTACAGTCCCAAAAGTGCCTCCTTGTCGAGAAGGCTTTGTATACAGGATGAAGCTAGGCAGTTTGAGCGTTGTTGTTGTTGTTGTTGTAGTGGTTATTTATTATATGAACAAATCGAAAGAAAAGATGTTTGCCAGCCCCGGTATCTGCTATCTTATATCTGAAGCACCTGAACTGGGGCGGCGGAAATAAAGGGAAATAAAGGGCAACTTTCACAGCGCACGCACTGGCCAACTGTACAAAGCACTGACGGCTGTCGTGGGCGATCGGCCGTTATTGTGGAAAATAGCACGCTTGGAGCGTTCAGTCCCAGCGCGCGCTATCTGGCGAGGTGAAATAGGCGGGTCATCAAGCCCGCCTGTTCGATGTACTCACACAGGCTCACGTGAGCTCGCTCGCGGACGCGCGCACAGCCCGGCGGCCACAGGAGCACAGCTACGCTGTCCGGGGTTACCCCCTGCGCTCTGTAAGCCGCCAGCAACTCATGTCGTGGTTCGGCTAGCGAGGTGCAGCGCAGTAGATGTTCGAGAGATTCTACCGCGCCACAGCCGTCACACACGTCACTAGTGGCAAGTCCGTGGCGCATCCGTCGTTCCCCAGGCCACACACATCCAATGCGTGCACGGAGGATCATAGCGTTGTGAAATTGCCTTTCGTGTACCTTGATCTGCTTTCGTGTGAGCGCAGCAGCAACTGCGTAAGTATTTTTTTCAGATATTTGATTGTTTTTCTGGACTTTTCTGAACCCCTGCATATATGTAGGCTTATGAGGCAGTTTAGGAGCAGGTTCACTCATGCGCAGCGGACCCAAATGGTTACAATGTGCGCAAATTTGTCAACCGCTTTATTGCTCGCTGCCTGCATATTGCTCGCATTGTCAGTAACCAGGGCAGTTAATTTGTGGGTTTGCAGCGACTCAAATACATTCCAGATATCGCTGCTGATGTAGGCTGGTTCGTGCCTGTTTTAATCGATTCGTAAAACACAGGCTGCGGTGTAGCGATGACGAAGTTCACAATTGACTCTCCGAGAATGTTGGTCCACCCATCTCTGAGCACGGTAAGGCACGTCGCATTTATCACAGTCTCCTCTTCGTGTGCTTTACTCGCTCATACTCGGAATCAAACAGAGGGGCGCTGAAAAGCTGCCGGCTAGGTGGTGTGTATGAAGGCCGAATCATCTTAAAAGCAGCAAGCCTGTGCTCATTTTTTGATAGAGACAGTGGTTTTTTCATCGCATACACATCCCTGGCCACGGCTTCGCCAATTTCTTTTTTTTTTTTTGCATTGGGGGCGTGAAACTGTCGACAAAAAAGAAAACGCTAGCGCAATTGTTCGTCGAAAAAAGGTTCCACTGAGACATGGAGCCTTGGTACTCAATAGATGAGGCCGCCAATGAGCTTCAGGACAATTTGTTGGTATGCGATATCGTATTCCTCCTTCACCTCTTGAAGGCACTTATTGGAAGACATGAATGCTTTGCGAGGCGTGTGGTGAAATTGAAGCCGTGCGACGAGTCAGAGTATTTGCAAAACACTTGCAGCTCTCGGTCCCCGCTAGGCGAGTCGCAAACTTTAAAGTATTTCCACATGTGTGATCGCGGATGAACCACAGCGAAACTTCAAATACTCACGAAGCCACGCTACGTTGAAGTAGAGACAAATACAGACAAACTTTTGAGTATGTCGAATTATGAACAACATGGTAAAAAAAAAAAAAACATGACACGCCGTATGAAAGTGACGATGACGATCTGCCACCGTTTCGACCACGACACTTTCGGGGTGAAAACGACTGATTTTCGACGCTATTTTTTGTTTCAGTGGAGGGTCGGGATGCCGCATTCGGATGCCGCACCTACCCCCCCGGAAAAGTTTCTTTTTTTTAAGTTTACTCTGATTGAAAACAATTTATTTTTTTCCTAAATATTCAGCGTTTTTTTTTTTGACTCCCCAAATCACTAGTCTCACCACGCCATTAGTCCGCCGGGTGTACAGCGGGTCGTGATATATTTTGACAGGAACCGCTGTGCCAGGCGGCAGCGGAACAGCGAATCGCTGGAATTGAGTCCTGTAGCCACGCAAAACTAACTGCGCGTGCTTGTCAGGCGTGCTGAGGCAGGTCCCGCTGTGCCAGGCGGCAACGAAAGAGCGAACCGCCGGCATTCAGTCCTGTAGCCACGTAGAATTAACTGCGCGTGCTTGGCAGGCGTGCTGAGGCTGACGTCTTCTTCTTCGACGAGACGAGGGTGGCATGCCCCAGTTGTTGTTATGATTAAGTGGCGACTTACACATGTGGCCATTTGCCAGCTCATCATAGCATCACAGACTTGTTGTCAGACAGGCAAATCCCAGTAAAACTTTGGCTCAGCTTAAAATCCACAATGAGAAACAAGGCTGTCCCCAGCTTTCTACCTGGAGCAGTAAAGCTACTTCTCTACTAAAAATATCTTGAATACAGCACTTCCGAAACTTGCAGGTCCATTTCGAAGGCGCTTTGCTACCTCCCTAGTCAGCGCTTATGTCTACGGACACAAAACGCGGACTTCTCTATGCCAATGAACCTTGGTAACGTTCTGTTTCCTTTTCATCCCCAGCTAAACGTCACACACCGACAAGTGCACCAAATACAACTACGATTTTTTTATTTAGTTATCTCTGTCTGGCTTACGAAATCGCTGCTTACCCCCATTGACTAACATTGACTTTCTTTCAAAGGTACATTCGTTCACGTAAGTTATGAACAGTTAAAAAGCCCATGTAGAAGTCAGACAGCATGCAGAAATAAAATAACGCAGAACATCCCACCGAAAATACAGTTCGAGAGCGGGCGCCGGACTGATATTTGACAGCCAAATCAGCAAGAATTAAAACGCCTGCATCCATATTTTTCTGCTGTGTTACTTAGCACTATAGATCTAAGTTGGATGACAAGGCCTTTTGTTTGAGACCAATAAGTTCTCTAGACAGAAATATATACCACACGTGACTAATCTAAGCCGCGCCCAGATCTCGAACCAATCACCGCAAGAAAAAATATGGCTTTTTTTGCAACTAAAAGATAGCAGTATGCCTATGCGAGAAGTGAATACTGAGCTTATTCAACTGCCACTCTAGGGCTCTTAGTATTGCAAGTTGTGTTCACCAATTTCCTTACATGAGCATAGTCTACAAATATACCGCTATTGCATTGCGATATTAATTTGCTTTTAGGAATCCGACTTTATACTGCAATCATAATTACCCTTGCTACACGGAATGAACAGCAAAGGACACTCGAATATAGTGACACATATTGCGGCTCTTTGCGGCCTACTACTACATATCCTGAGTAAACGTCCTGCTCTCATCACTCGACCTTATTTTCAAGCCTCCCTATCCATGCATGTTTTAATAGGTTCCCAGTCTGCTGAACTTAGCGACCGTCAGTTATTTCCCCTTCAGGTTACATAGCTTGTCCACGTGAATTTCTCCCTTATCATTTCTAATACGAATTACTAGCTGGATCACGCGAAAATAAATCTGGCAGTATTGTTAATACAGTAGTTGCCAATGTCTACACTCCATGATACCCTATAGACGCCGGTGGTTGGAAAAGCAAAAACATGTGAACGACAAGGCTTGCTATACAGTTTGTGTAAAGGCTAAAAATAATGAACTGATGGCAAAGAGAACACTCCTAGCTTGCTCCTGCAAGCCGTCCTTTCACAGAGGAGAAAATCCTCGGCCCATGGCCACAGAAGGCGTCTAACGGCAAAACCTTCAAAACACTTATGTGTTTTATGAGAGACACAAACTTGATTGAGAAACTGTGACTGTGCTCCTCGCCGCCTTACCTTTCCTATTATTCTCTTCTACCTTTCTCTTTTAAACTCCTCATTCCCCTTCCCCAGTGCAGGGTAGCAAACCGGAAGCTTTCCTGGTTAACCTCTCTGCCTTCTCTCTCTTTCTCTCTCTTTGTCTTGCTCCTGCAACCGCGATCCTCGTCGCCCATATCTGTTTTATTTTCAGTGAAGTGAGCATCGTTAGCACCGATGGTTTGTCCGTGGTCACAAAATTATAAAAATGCCGGCATGTCAGGGTTTAACGCTGCATGTTACGCGAAAAGAATGCTTTATAATAATTTTTGTGCACTCTGAAAGCTACAACGATTTGAAATTGTGCATTCGACCATTGCTTGCTTGAAGTTCAATTTTTATAGCCAGATCCCAAATCAATTGACCTTTCTGACCGCATCATTAAAACAAGCCACATCTGCGCATGTTTGTGTAAACAGGAGTTGTGATAATTGAAGCAGTCTGTTGTAAACTCCATGCTTGAGTTCTGCTAAACTTTTATTATACACCTGTACTGGCGGAGAAACTAAATACCTGATACAGCATTTGTCTGTGTTGACTCTTGTCGCATGATTTAAGACAAACCCGCTTCATGTATACGTTGCAGAGTGAACTCATTGCCACTTAGCCATGACGCAGCTTCGAAGGTGTGATCACGTGAATTAGCTAACTCGCACTCGTTTGCTGTTGTCGCTAGGCTGTTATCAAGTCATAAGATGTGAAGCATTCAAGTCCAATTCAACTCGGCTCCTGCGGGGAAAGCTATACCTGTTGCTAGTTGACGCATAGTACCTGTATAAAATCTAATTACCAACTATACTCAAACTAACTTGTGTCTGTATTTCATGGTATTTAAAATAGCTTAGTTTGGATGATAATAGAGCAAAGGAACCAGAATGAATCCTCTAGCCTTCTGAACATCGCACGACAAAGAAGGCACGTATGAGTGGGGCAGGACCTTCTTTGTGAAACATATTCAGTGAAGATACACTGATAAGCTTAGTACAAACTTCCAGCAGCTAGAAGTTTTATTGTGCCCAACGACTTTGCCATTACGTCGGGCCCGTGGCAAGGCAGTATGGCATTACAACGTGAAACTGTGCATCTTTCTTACATTACAAGCGGAGAAAACACCTGGTGTGTTGATGGACGTGAACACATGAATGTGACACCGAAGGTTTTTGATATAAGTGCAGGAATTTATGCTCTTTGGCATAACCAAAAGTGGCAGCATTGCCCAATATATTCAAGAATATTTCTTCGTCAGTAAGGTACCAAAATGTCTGACCTAATTTAGTTTAGAAATTCAAACAACTGGGTACAGAAATGCTACTCACCGTTCGTAGGCTAGCCCATGACATGAAACAGAACGCTGCAAATTTTCAGAGGTCCCTACAAATTTTGACTCCATACAGCGGCACTCGACTGCCAGCTATGCATTAGAGGAAATACGAACTAGCAGCAGTTTTTGTGGACTTCGCAAGATCTGTGGAAGAGAATAATTTGTTTCATACACAGATCGCACATATGTACGCAATGGATTGGGCAGATTTCAATGCGAAGAGCCAGAAGTACTGAACAAATGAAAATATACACCCTATTGTGTACTTTAAGTATGATATTAATAAAGTACTAGTAGTAGCAAACAAGAACTCATCGTGTCTAGCATCTTATTTCTGACATTTCTGTACTGGTGGCGCATACACCAGATAGCTTGGAGATTGCAGATGTTCCTACGCTCCATTTCGGCCTAAAGAAGACTGTATTTAAGTTGTGTTGAAATCGACGAACGTAGGAAGGCACAAGTGGTCACTTTACATCCTTCGGCCTCTTTTGCCTTTAGTATCGGATTGAGTTTCTTTCGAAGGGGCCGAAAATGCTCATATCGAAAAGTACTGATTAGAAGGCGGGTATAAACATTTAATATAACCATTGATGCGTTCAGCTATGTCATGCCTAAAAGGATTTCCAGTACCTGTGTGCAGAATGTCACCAGTTCTGCGCTCGATTGACAGTTTGGAGAAGGCAGACAATGAATCAGAATAACGTTAAAACCTTGACACGATAAGAAAATTAAGTACCCAGATAAAGTGGCATGACCTTACCTTAGGCGTGCCCCCTCCCCTTCCTCGACTGTTTCAAATATCGTAGACTTAACAATGCAACACATCATCCTCACTTATTGTTTTCAATGCAAAGTGAAAGATAATACTGGCCTGTCTTACCCACTATCTGCTATACACTCAGCTTGCCACAGCCGTTTCGGTAGCATGAAGGGCGTGCCAACCTTTGACGTCATTATCTACCTATCAAACAAGCAGGCGAACAGTGCACACTAAGGCATCCTGGCGCCAACATTTTTCTTTTCTTCGGACGCATAAATGAATTGCGTGTAATCTGAATATCTTATTTATATACGTAGGTGTTTTAGTTTCCGCAAGCATTCAGGTAGAATAGAGTAAGGCAAATGTTAATAAGTGAGCACTTTCTGCCACGCCAGGCAAAATGAACCCTATCTTCCGGCAGCCAAGCCTAATGTGCTGAAACGACGAGGTCCGCTGCAGTGTCCATGTTCGATTTATTTTATGCCGCTGTGATAAACCAACATCGTACCACAGTAACCTTCGTGATGAAACGTCATTACTGAACTAGGAGTATAAAACAGCTGAATTCATATGCGATACATATTCGATCCAACATACACCGCCATACTAAATCCAATGCTAGCGATTAAACTTTCCCACGAAGAATTCGGCAGCTAGGATCAGCTATGAACGCCATTTCACTAACTACACACATATATAAGAAGTTCTGAAAATAAAATCATTTGTCTGGTATTAGCAGCACCCAACAAAACCCTTGAATTTTCTTGGTTATAAAATGTGCTGCCCCTCATCGCAGTTTCAGTACGAGACATTCCCCGTACGGCGACAGCACTTTTCGCAGTGCTCAGGTTCATGGCAATTGATAGTACGGCGATGCATACTGAAAACTAGTGTCTAGAAACAAAACAATACTAACAACCTTGTTATGACGCCAGCAAATAAATTTGTGTTCTCCATTGCACCACTTCGTAATCGTGATCCTGTTGGAATGTCTTGTACCTTGGAAGTCACTACAGTGATTCGCCCACCGCTCTTTTGCTGTGCGCCTTCCGCTTACACTGCAGGTTATCGCACTGCCATGCAGTAGAAGTCAAGCATAACCAAGCATCGTCAGTACATGCTTCATGCCTTCGAATTCTCGTGCTTAGATGTATTTGCAGTTTTCAGTCGCCAACATTATTCATGTTCGGTACCATGGCTCTGCGGCCTTCGGTAAGCACATTGGGCGCTGGTCATTCGTAAAATATGTATCGTATAAGATTCGCCCCCTTTGCTCGGAGTGTCACTTATATTTTTTTGCGCCCGAATTTATCTTGAGGACAGGGCAGCATCAGTGTTTTGCATGGCTTCGGCCTGCAGCAACGGTTTACCTGGTTTACTTAAGGCCCGTTTACACTAGGCCGATAATCGGCCGATTTCCGTCGGCCGATCGTCGTCAGCGACGATATTCGTGCCGTCGGCGAGTTTGTCGCACAGCACAGACGCCGACCGACCGCCGATCGTCGGCCGACAAGCGAATCGGTGTCGCGTCGGCGTCTCGGCAGCCATCGGCCGGTCCGCGTGTCACATACGGCGACAACAGCGCCGACCGCACGCGTCGACGGAACCCTCTCCAGCGCACGCGGGAAAACAAGCCGTGCGGCAAGCGGCCGGCAAAGCATCAAGCTGTCATCGCAGTCACCTTTTCGGCAGGTACAATGGATGAAGTGCAAGCAGCGACCACTGTTGCAGCAGCCGTGCTGCTGCTAGAAGCGATCGAGCCGCCCAAGAAAAAGCCAAGAACGTGCTGTGTGCAGCCGTGGCTACTGCAGCGCAAGCAACAGGGCGCATACGAAAATTTGATGCGCGAACTGGCACTTGAAGACAGCGAATCATACAGACGATGGATTCGTATGGACACCAGCGCATTTGAGACCATCCTCGCGAAGATCCGGCCCCGCATACAAAAAGAAAATACCTCCTTTAGAGAGGCGATTCAGCCAGGGGAGCGGTTGGCTATCACCCTACGGTATCTTGCAACTGGTGAGTGAGCTCCTATGTACTACTTGCGCTCCAAGTTGGGGGCATTGAACAGCTTTGATATGCAACGTATTTTGACAATGCTACCAAATTCAGTGATTACCTCAGAACCGCCGATCCTACTGTTTCTGTGTATGCCTATTTTCATTTATACATTCTGCAATCACGTGCAGGGGTTTTAGCACAGCGGGAATACATAAAAAAGAATGCAGTTCAAGGCAGAGGGATAAATGAAAACAACACCGTGTTTCAACAATAGAAACAAGGTAACAAAGAGCACCAAGCACGATAAAACGTCTTATTACAAAACATATAGACAATCTAGAGATGGCATTCAAATAATTTCAAGGACGGCTGGAGAACTGGATTGTTGGTGAATAAGCTTCATTCAGCGACAGTTTTGAACAGAAGTGCGTATTTAAAGGTGTTATTTGTGCAACAAAGTGGTTATTGTCAGATTATGGTGATGACTTGTGGCATGCCCATGTGAAAAGAAAGTAATGTTTGCAAAATCCGTGTTTTATTGTCAGTAATTACTTGGTACAAAAGTTAGTACATGACGCACAATTTGTGTTAAGTAATGAAACTAAAGCTGCTCGTGTTTTAGTAATGCGCTGCCCCATGCTTTCCATAAGGTGTTAAAGCAAACAGCTGTCCTTGCACACTTTCAAATTTGTTTGTTGGTTTTTGTTTTTGTGTATGGGTGCCAAATTATGGCAGCATAATCTATTATGGGAAATAAGATGAAGGAAAGAAGCCAACAGTCGGCGAGGTCAATGAAAGCAAACGGTGGGTTTTTTTTTTTTTTACTTTAGTATGGACCTCGGTTAGTAATATAATCCGTGAGGGGGAAAGATAATTAAACACAATGTAGAAGGAAAAATAATGCGCCTAAGGTGGGAACTGAACCCACTACCTCGTTTCATTTATGTATTATAACGAGCCCCTCGTTTCTTCTTCATTTATCTGGAAATAGGATGGACTTTTATGCAATAGACGAGCACTAAGAGTTTAAAGTATAAGGGCCCTTCGATTAAAAACCAATTTCACGTTAAGCATTAGCTATCACATAATATAGTTTTTTTATTATTTGCTTTTGCCTCAGGGCATAAAGGAATATATAAAAATGAAAAGGCTATAAATTGAAAGAAAAAAGTTGGCAGTTCTAATAAAGCACAAGAGGGAACAATGATGAGGCATCTGCGTCCATGCAGTGGAAGACAGGTTGTTTAGCGAAAGACCCCCTACTGTCAGGTGCCAAATTCTCATCAGGTTCAGTGCCGAGCAAACCCACAACAAGTTATATCTACCTCACTATTCTGTTAGTTACAGACAGGACACCCGGATGTGGATATAAATATTAATATTGAGGCCATGTTCGAGTTACGGCAGGTTTATTTCAGTTAAGATTGTTCGTAATCCAAAGTTCTTTATACTTAATTTGGTACACCTTCTTTAATGTTTTGGTTTGGTACTGGTATTTTAAAGGTACTTTCTTTTGAGTTAGTTCCATTAAAAATTTAAGGCATTTGGCAAGAGTCACTTATTACTGAATTCCTTATTTAAAACAATTTGGTCAGTAGCATTTTTAACCTCAGAATGAAGAGCACAGTCATCAGCATGCATATTAACCTTAGCAGGAATGTGTTATAGAATAACGTTAATATAGAAAATAAATAAAAGGCGTCCAAGCACCGAGCCCCAAGAACGCCGGAGTCAACCAAAACTTCATTGGACCCGAATAGTAGAGGCAGAATTGAAGTAATGATATTATTGAAATTCACACAGGCAAACCAAACTGTCACCCACCTAACTGCATTAGCACACAGTATGTAATCACATAGAAAAGTGTTCTATAGCTGTGCATAGTGCAATCTTTTCAGCTTTCTTTATAAAAAGAAATGTATAGTTGATGTAAGAAGTCTAAAGTCACACAACACTGAATGATGTCATATTTTCCTCCACAGGTGACAGCCAGATGTCATTGCAGTTTGCATTTTACGTTGCCCACAGCACCATTTCGGGCATAGTATTTGAAGTTTGCAAAGCCTTGTACCACGTTCTCGCACCGGAGGTCGTGAAGGTAAATACTTTTCACATTTATTTTCAGCTAAGGCTCTGATGTACAGCTGCTTGAGGTGCGCAAGCTCATCGCACTGTGTAAGGAATTGTAATGGCCCTGGAAGTTGTGCGATAGCCATACATACCTTTATGGGGCATGGTCGCGTGATAAAGCAAACAGTAATTAAATCTCTGTTGCAGCTATGTGCGTCTGTGTCATTTCATAAACAGAAGATAATTTAGACAAGCATCCTTTGCATGCTTATATTTTTGCCCATGACAAGCTACTTTATTGACAGATGTTAGGGTGGGCAGATAAAAAGATTAAGTGGCCAGCCCTACCATACTGAAAAGTGATCTTAAATTACCTGCTCAAGTACGCACTGAGGTGAACGTAATGTGTGTACAGCATAGTAGGTCCACGGAATCTTGTCAGTGTGCAATGTGCACATTTTATTCTGTCAGAGTACTGCTTGATTGATTTTTCTAAAAAATTACAAGTCTTTTTTTAGCCTCCCACAGTCGAAAAATACATAAGCATGCCATATTTTGAACCTATGAATTGGCTGCACTCAAATTAGGTTGGACACCAAATTTGACCATATCTAATTCTACACAGTGCCGTTTAGTGTGTCCAGAGGGTACGTTCCGGGCATGCAGACGCTTTCTCTACACACTTTCTGCAGACACTTCTTCTGCACGTCAGGCTAATAAATGTTATGCACTAATAAAGATATTTCTGTTCCAGACTCCGGAAACACACGAGCAATGGAAAAAAGTGGCTCATGGCTTCGAAGACTTATGGCAATTCCCAAATTGCATTGGTGCTCTGGATGGCAAGCATGTTGTCATACGACAACCACCTAAAAGTGGAGCTCAGTTCCGCAACTACAAGGGTACTTTCAGCATTGTGCTGATGGCCCTCGTTGATGCGGAGCTAAACTTCATCTTTGCAGATGTAGGCAAAAATGGACGGGTTAATGACAGCGGGGTATGGTTAGCCGCAGACCTTCGCAAGAAGATTGAACCCGATGTGGAATTTCTACCACCACCCACAGTTCTCCCACACTCGTCTACTCCAGCACCATACGTGATTGTGGGAGATGAAGGCTTCGGCCTAAAGCCATATTTAATGAGGCCGTACCCTGCTGCACAGCTGCAGCATGAGAAGCGAATTTTCAACTACAGGTAACAACCTTCTGTACTAAAGAGCAATTTTCATTTCTTGTATACATTTTTATTTTTCTTCTTCAGGGTGTGTTGAAGAATTTAATTGCAGCATGAAATTGCAAAGGCAGGAAGCTAACAACTATGTGAGGCTGCACTGTTATGGGGAAATTTCAGAAAACTATATCTAACGCATTTTAGGCACACCAAGATCTATGTGCAGGGTTGATAAAATTTTTCCCACCCAAATGTACTTTTACCTTCCTACCGCAATGATATAAGATGGGGAAGTCTTAACAGCACTTGCTCACTCATCCGTTAAGCACAGCTGTGCAGCCACATCTTTTGCTACCATGTTCTTGCTTCTATTAAAGGGTACGCAGCAATCCCTTTCACAAGCTGAGATAAGTATTATGCTATTAATTTATTTTTTACAGACTGTCTAGAACCAGACGTACAGCAGAGAATGCTTTTGGCATCCTTGCCAACTCGTGGGAAATGTACAGGGCGCCATTACGGCACAGCCCCACAAGATCGAAGTACCTTGTACTAGCCACAATTGTCCTCCACAACTTCCTACGACTAAGGAGAGGAACTCGGCAGCTCTACATGCCTCCTGAGAGCTTAGATGTTGAAGACATATTGACTGGTAAGGCATTCTTTTTACTATTACAAACATGTTTGGTCAAGAGAAGCAGCATGCCCATTAAGTGCTACATGACGTCCTACTCTGTGCAGGGGGGGGGGGGGGGGGGATTGGTAAATAAATATAGAAGAAGGGTTCGAAAATATTGTTGTCATTGAATATGGTTGTAGCATATAGCAAATAAAAGCAATTGCAAATAAAAGAAAATGGGAAACTTCAAAGAGAAAATTTAAGGAAAGCGAATTAGCAGAAAAGGAAAACTATGGCACAACTGTCAGCGGGGGGGGGGGGGGGGTAAAAGTGGTATTTAGGGCGGAAATGACCCTCGACAAAATGACTGATTAGAGACGAAAAAATAAACACAAGGCTGCATCCAGCGTGCCAGGAAACTTCCGATGTGCTCGCAGGTGGCCATGATGAAGGAAGGTGCGGGGAACTGTGGGAAGGAAGATAAGTCAAGGAAAGAAGACGAGGGGAATAAGAAAAAGGAGAGAGGGAGTAGCTCAGTGGGCTAAAGAAGTCGCAAGAAAAAAAAATGTCATCTTAAAGTGTATTAAAGATAAATTATTTGTGTGATGGACCTGGCCCACCCCCGACCCTTGTATACAACATGCTGCATTTTGAGAACCAGAATATGAAAATTCAATTGACCAAGTTCAAAAGAAGCTTCACACAGTGCACAAATTGTGTGTTGACCACTGCCACCAAAATTGGCTTGCAAATTCTTTAAATACCAATGGACAGTCAAGATTTGGATGCCTTTATCATGGTAATATGTTGGTTCACAGTATTCTAACATCTATTTTTTTTTTGTAATATCCAGAAACATGATTTGCCTTTATGAAGGCGAAGCAGGCAACTTGATTGCTGCTGCATGTGCCATTATGTATATTCAAACAGTGATAGAATGACAGAGCAATAAGGGCTGCTGCACTAGGCACATATATAAAGCGTGCTGTCAGCAGGTAGGGAAAATATTCAGGCTTTGCAATCAGCAATCAGCCTTTGTGCCTTTGACATTTAGTGGTTGAAACATGCATTATAATGTAAAGCCACATAATCTGTTTGAATATTACTGTCACGCATGCCCGTGCATCATAGACTACTTGTATGACTGCAACAAAAATGGAGTGTGCGCACTGGTTTTCACATTGTTTCAGTGATTTCCTTTCTCATGTTTGAATACTAATAAATTTTGCATTCTATAATCAGTGCATTTCCAATTGCAGGTGTCTTTGCACAGCTGCAAACCATGGAAAACATACTCTCATTATTTAAGGGTGCACATGTAGCCGTACGAAGAGGCAATAAGGAAATTATTGGCTTTTACCGTCTAGTGCGGAAAAGGTCATCAAAATAATTAATTTACAAGACCATGCTAATCGGGGCAGACAATAAAAGAGCCGATGTCATTAGAACACTCTTTGCTTATTTAAAAAGCCATAATAAACACACCTTTCCTGGGTGCATGGGAGCTTTAGTTGCCTGCAAGCAAAGAAGTAAATAAAACCTAACACGTGAAGCTTTGCAGAATTGTGCCTTGGCTGGGATTTGAAATTCACTGGCTACAGGTTCTATCCGAGCGGCTGCTCAAAGGTGGCTTCACAGGCTCCCCAGCAAGATCTACGAATGCAGGTAGTGATGCTGCTGCATTTAAAAATATGTACTACTTCTGAGCAAGTGATGGGACCTGTGGAGACCTTATATGTGGTTCAGCAGGTTGAGTAGATGTTATTAATCTGCAAGAAACTTAGCATGCACTATTGAGCTCTAGTTATGAACTGATGTACTCCATAAATATCTGAAACCCAATCTCCATATTATTCGTCTTGTGAGACATTTCTGGTGCTGGTGAATACGTATTGTAACCCAGCTGCATACAAAACAATAATATAAGTGACCATTCAGTAAAAGGCTTCACTGCTTTCTACAGGTGATGTTCGAAGGGGAACATGGCGAGAGACAGAAAGCAGAGCAAGTGCCATGCAGCCACTGAAGAAGACTGGGAGCAATTCTTGCAAAACTGCTCAGAAAGTCAGAGAAAACTTCAAGGAATATTTTAACAAAGAGGGACAAGTCAGCTGGCAATCAACTTGTGTGGCTAAGTATGTCTTGTATGTTTTCAAACATTTATTATAGATCAATGACACTCACGTCGATAGTGGTCCCGTGAAGGGACATGCTGTACTTCACTAGCGACTGATACGTCTGAAGCATTGCCAGCTGCCTTTGAGGCCCCGCTGGTATTTGTCGTAAGGTGTGGGCTAAGAGTGTGCCAAAAGCATCGCACTCATCCCTTGCGGCCAGGCTCTGGCTCCTTTCAAGGACGCCCACAGCTGAATTTAGCAGCCGTTTCCGCTGCTCTGCCTCATTGTCTTCATTCTTTCTTTTTCCCCCAGCCCTCGATAGACTTGGAAGCCTGGTTGCAGTTTCCTCGTCTTGAGTGGCCTCACCTTCTGAGGTGCCTCCATTCGGATCAGCGTGACGCCTTGGTGTGACAGCCTCATCGGTCTCCAAAGGGTGCTGTGGGCTCAGCTCTAGCTGGCTATCCACATGCTGAAATAAAAGCAAAGTTTGAAAACAGGGTCTTTCCTGCATGCATGTTTCCTGCCCACTGAAATATACAGCAGTGCAGGTTGCATATCATTCCTACCTAATGTTTACAGAGTAATGAGTGGCTTCCAGATTTATATTTAGGTAACACAGGTCCAATGAAACGCTTAATATTTTGAACGTCGTGTGGGTAAACATATCTACATTTATTTTAACCTCGCATCAGTAGGTGAAAAGAACATATCAGCATTCATTGAGGCCACGAACGCCATGCAAAAAGCAATATAATGGCAGTAATAAATGAAACTTGCATCTTAACCACAAACAGTCTGCTATACTGCATTCAAGTAAAGAAAAAAATGTGCTAAATGATTCAGCTATAAAGTATAATTATGAACAGTTTATGGATCTCTCTTTTATTCTTCATGTAAATAAAAACAGTTTGCGGGATGAAGGTTCGTGCAAAACATTTTTGCACAACTAGACGAAGAAGGTTAATAAAAAACATAGAAACTTGAGAAAATATATGTGCTGTATCTTCACAAACCATGACTGGCAAGTGAAGCAATGCTTCATATATGCCTGTCTCTATCCTGTTTCTGCCCATATGTCTACATGCTTTTTTTTTTCGATTTTTGTTCACTGCCAGCAGCACTGCCCTGTACACAATGTATAAAAAATACTTCTCCCCAACAACCATAAAAATGTAAAAACTTGCCTCAATTTCCTCTTCCGTTTGCATTATAGATGTGCTCGGTTGTGTCGGGCATCCACTTGTTAAAAACAAAAGCCTTCTAAAGTGTATACAGCGCGGCTCGTACACGTCGTCAGCGCCCGCTCTTGAACGCATTTCAATTTTGCGCTTTTCACGAGTGAACGTTGTTCGCATGTTAGCGAACTTTATGCGTACTTCTGCAGCTGAAAAAGAAGTAAAAATAATGTAGCATCAATTCGGTGCAACGTACCTGGGCGACGAAAATGCTGAATCTATTGGAGTATTTCATTTTTCTAGTAGTACTCGATCGTTGGGCTAACTGCATATCATAATTAGGCTGAACAAAGTTGAGGACATGTATAACAGCGGTAACGTTATGCAAAGTGAATATATCAGCACTAGGAGCATACTCAACAGTACAGAAACGGCAACACAGTATGACAAGGTAGAAAAATACCTACCGGTAAACTTGTCTCCGAACGCTGCTGCTATCTCACTGTATCCAAGCTCTTTTAATTCTCTTCGGTGGTAGTGCCGGTGCCGAACATCCCAGATTATGCGGCGTTCTTCTATCAGCGATATTAGGTCTGCCTCTTCTTCCAGCGTGAAAAGCGCCGGCTGTGGCATCGTTGCTAGAAAGCTCAGGAAACGAGATAGCCCTCGCCAAACGCACAGAGAAATTGCCTGCACGTTCGCATTTGCGCGGGTACATGTGCACATGTACGGTAGTGTCGATGCCCATAGAGAACTGTATCTGTGTATTACTTGCTGCTCGTGCATTTTTAATACAATTTGAGCCGGAGCTTGGTTCGGTCGGCGGCTGCTTTCGCTCGGTCGCCGATTTGGCAAAGACGCGTCGGCCGAAGGGTCTCATCGATGTCGTCGGTCGGCGACACTGTCACACAACGACGATCTTCAGTCGTCGGAGGCGTCGCCGTCGTCGTCGGTGTAGTATGACTAGCTCGTCTGGCAACGACGCCGTCGGCCGATTCGTCGGCCGATAATCGGCGTCGCTGTCGCGTCGGCGTCGGCATCGCGTCGGCCTAGTGTAAACGGGCGTTTAGAGCTGCAGCCTCATTTTGGCCTCTCGAAATCGCGGTTACAGTGGCTCTACCATGATATAGATTACTCATATCTGCCAAGAGCACATGGCGAGAATCACTCGTTCAGACAGATGTAAAGCGTAAGCCGTCAGTGTTATCTGGTTCTATCAAACGCTGAGATTTCTGCGAAGCGCTGACAAAGACAAGAGTATTGGGCAGCCCTATACTATTACAATTCGTAGTGTAGGTAACGTGTTCGACGAGCTTATTTCCGTGCTATACGTCAACAGCTCAAACTTTAGGGTGAATCACTGACAAGCCTAATTTGAGTTATGGCCATTGACAAGGTTGTGCATTAGAAGCGGTGCGCTCAATTCACAGCTCGCCTACTGACCATTCTTCTAATCTGGCAAGTTTACTTCTTCCTTGCTGCACCACAGTCCGTATTAGATGTGTCCATTGCTCACAAACTGAATGGAGGGCTGTATTAAATTCGAAGGTCGACGCAAAGAGAAACGACGCACGTTAACTCTGAAAATTGTTTTAAAGGTGCGTAGATGTGGAAGAAAACTGGAACGAAATCATTTATTGCGAACAAAACACGCTTGTAAATAGAAAACATGCATATTTTACCGACTGCTAAGCGGTTGGTTAGCTTTTTCCAAAATCAAGACACTTCTCTTTGTTGATGCCGGCTGTCAGCACGTATAAAACACTGCTTTTTTAAACAACCTGGGCTTTACTCTGAACCAGCATAAGAAGTTGTCATCGCTTTTCCACCACAGCCGTGGATGGAGTATATAAGCAGGTATCGCTCCAAGCGCGCAAAATCTCGTTCATTGTCCACCAGGCCACTTAGCAGTCTCAGGGCCTATACCTCGCGTCATTAGTGCTTGAAATAAGATCCTCCTCATAGCTTATCATGCTGAGACAATGTTCTATTTGGCACAAAGGAATATTTATTTAATGCGTTGGTTTGGTTTGTGGGGTTTAACGTCCCAAAGCGACTCAGGCTATGAGAGACGCCGTAGTGGAGGACTCCGGAAATTTTGACCACCTGGGGTTCTTTAACGTGCACTATTCCAAAGGACGTCCAGTTCACGGCGCACATTATGAAATGCTGATAACGCACTCCAGAGCGCGCAAGGTAGATGCGCTACAGGACTACTAAAACTTGTTTGCATAAAGACTCCACTCAATGGAATGACTGTGCAGTGAACAAAATGTGTCATAGATATGATCGGAGGAGTCATACTTTGCATGTTACCCACGGAGACCATGAAACCAAGCCGGGGAGATAACTTTAGAACAATTCTAGATAAACAAATAAAAATAGAAGTTATAAATTGTGTCTTGATACCACTCGTCCGTTTATCTAAAGGCGTAGCTAGAAATCGGCATATACATATCCAGTGTTTAACAAAACTCACTTCCGTGCCGCATTAAGCACGTCGTCACAGTTCGGCCCTAGATACAATTATAAATGCTCGTAATAAAAGTGAATGGACCGTAGATGACCTAGAGTTCTGGAGCGGAAAACTTCATTAGCCTTACTTCACCAAGTTCAGCAAATATGCAAATTTGTCCTTCAGCTAGGAGAGATGCAAGGCCGCGTTGTGAAGTCGTACCACATGAGGCGCCACAGCTGCCACCACTGTGCCGCTGCCGGCAGGGCGCAGCATCCCGAACGCTGCCTAGCTAACTGTAGCCACTCACCGCTCACTTAAAAAAGGAGCCTGTCCTTGGGAGAGAGCCGCCTTCGATGAGTAAGAAAACGGTTGCTTTGTCGGGTAGGCGACAGGCTACTCAGAGCACCCGCAAAATGTGGCTCCCCAATGTGCTTGGCTATAAAACACACTGGAGTTGCACACTTCTACAGAAAACGAGAGACAGCGGATGGGCCGTAGCACATGGCTACGCTTCGTTAGGTTTAACAATGCGTAGCTG
Source organism: Amblyomma maculatum (assembly GCF_055883805.1). NCBI lineage: Eukaryota > Metazoa > Arthropoda > Arachnida > Ixodida > Ixodidae > Amblyomma > Amblyomma maculatum. The sequence continues at coordinate 87,207,908 of NC_139353.1, read as the reverse complement.
ATTGGAAGAGATCTTCCGCTGTCTTGCTCTGTTTAAAAGAGTTACATGACGATTTTTTATCCCTATATTTATGCCGAGCTTGTTAAAACCTGGTCTTACTACTCTTATATGTACTATTTTGAAGTTGTTTTTACTGGAACTTAAAGCGGAAGACGAAGCCCTATATGCATTAGGGACGATTTGACGATGACATGTGATATACTAATTATGTTAAAACAGCGCTAGAACCATTGACAGATAGAAAGACAAACACACAATGCGCTGAACTGAAAATTGAGGTTTTATTCATGAAGCATGTCTTTATACACACAGAGAGTGATAGAAAGTGAACAACCAGATCCGTGTTTCTAGCACTGTGTTAGCATAATATCCAACCAACTCACCCAAAAATCCACTTTGATATAGTTTAGTCTCCAGCATTTGGGATTTTGATTATAATAAGAAGGCAGTGCGGTTTTTAAATATATGTAGCTGTACGCCCGTTAACTGAAACCGCTTGTTACTACTTTTGTCAATGCATAACAAAAATTGCATTTCCACACCACAGAAAGTTGTCAGGCGATGAACCCACCACTTTATGTAATATAAAACTGTCAAATCTGAACCTTAGCAGTTGAAGATGCGCGGAAACCAATAAATGCTGAATGTTCTTTGCAACCTCTTCCAGTTACCTAGCAAAATAAACGTCAGCCTTTTAAGTTTTTATCTCTACTCCCTTTCATAATTTCGTCCCATGGGATAGAGTATTGCAAATCAGAAATGTTAACTTAAATTGCAGATTGCTCTCCTCGAAGTTCACTATCAGATTCTTGAACCACCTTATTTCAGCTTCGGCAACAAAAGCGTTAACATGAGGTAACGCCTTCAAGTGCAGCTGAAGCGGTCGGCCGACTCAACTCCAAGATAATTTTATAAAAACGATGGCTCGCAACAGCCTTTAACGCTTTAGCGACGTTCTTGCAGAAATCGTGAGAAAAACTCCTTTGCATTAGTGCCGAAGTTTTGGCCTAATTCCAAATGAACTACTGCTTTGAAGTATCAATTCTTCAAAGACATTTTTGAGCTCTGCGTTGACAATTACCTTCAATGCCACTTGAAAGCCCTCTCTTTTTATTTGTGTACCTTGCCACAGTGCCGGCTAGGCCGCTGGATTTTTATTCAAGGACGGCCGAAATGAATGTGCGGCCACCTTACCCTGCACTCGCCACTGCTCATCCACTCCAAGCGGAGAGTTCTGCTGTAGTGATGGCCTTCTACCACCAGTACTACTGCCCACTCCCTCTTGCCAGGGCTCATAGCTGCAGGTCCTGTCAAATAAGGCACTGGAGCTTTTTGTAGTTGCCTGTACTACATACCAGTCTCCTGCACATCCACCAGATTTTCCCTTTACCGTCTTCAACTCGGCAGTTCTGAGCAACTCACGGCCCTCCATAAGGGAATAATTGCCATGACCGTGAATCCTCTTCACACTGTTCATGCGACTGTTCTCGCCGAGCTCATCATGACTTCAAGTGAATATTTCTGAGTTTCTCGAGGCTCGATTTTGGGGTTGCTGAGCTTAGATGTTCTGGCGTCTTTTTCGCCATTTTATGAGAACGAGACAGCAACGTTGATGGTCTCGAATCCTTGGCTGACAAGCAGAGAAAACGAATCAGGGTGGCTGCCGAAGACTTGCCGGTTCTCGGAACAGAACAGAGCCTCCTCGTTCTTTTGCGGACATAGTGTGCGGGAGGCCTACTCAATGTTTGGAATGCTGCCAGCTGCGTCCCGCTGATTTCGTCTGCTGATACTGCTTACTCTCCTGGCAACCCGTCCTCTACTATGTGCAGTCATGACGATATCGTGTTTATAGAGGCCATACAGCCCTCTGACTCAGGAGACCATGACGTGGAAACTGTTCTCAAAGCTAACATCGATTTAGAGCCAGAGGGCACTGGAGCGGTCCCATTGGGATACACTCAGCCCCGCGCCAAGCAGTTCCCAGATTCATTCAAACCTTAGCAATATTAAGGAGGTGATCAACCGCGTCGAGTTGACCTGCGCTTCGGTCACTGTTCATATTTCTAAGCAGTGACATCCTCACGTCCAGCCAGCTACTATCAATATAGAGCTACACAACATAAATCAGTTTGCGCCTGCACAACACAAACCGGCCGCATTCCACTTATAAATCTCCCCATTCTGTCCTCCGCGAGCAAGGCATGGCCATAATGGAGCTGACCAACAAGCGCCGACTGATCGAGAGGGGCGAGAAAATAGTGTCCGAGTACGGGGCTCTGGACTCACAGAACATCTTTTTCTGAGACCGCTCTCACCAGCATCTACCCAAAAGGCCAGTTACAGCTGTACTACCGGGCCTGCAGGATAAAGGCAGCTAAAATATCCCTGGACAGGGGTTCCACTTAAGAAGGACGCGATAAATGGAATAAAAAGTTTCCATCCTCCTCCTCCTACCTCTCTGTAACTCTTTTCTTGTGCGAAGCTCAAGCGATGCCATTGAAGGACCCACAGAATAGCTAACTGAAGTGCAGTGAGCCTTTCGCCGTTCTATTTTTTACAACTCTATATTTATGCTGTTGGAGAATAGATTCCTTGAGAAGCCAAAGTATTCCTTGAGATATGGCACATAGTATCTGAATGGTTTTTCAGCACTTCAAGACGTTTGTTTCTTGGCCGATATTTTTCACAATGACGAGCTTAGTATACGTCTTGTCGACGTGTGCGTTGGTTTTTGTTTTTGCTAGTATTGACTGACGCTGTATGCTAAATTTTTTGGAGGCATTCAGAATAACAAAGGGCATCGAAATGCACTTGCAAAAATATATGGATCGAAATCCCAGGCTATAACATATGGCGTTACAACTTCCTCGCTAGTGCATTTAGGAAGCTTTGGTTTGTTTCCGTTTATAGCTTCTAATGTCTCACAGGGCTCCGGTCACAAGAGGCGCAATAATAAAGAACAGCAGGCATTTCGAGCACGTGGAGATCTTTAAGTGCAGTCCGATTGAACAGTATATAGTTTGCTTTTTAAATTCCACTGCAAAGTGGCGGTTTTATTCCGGCTCCAGGGCTAGCAGGAAAGCGTCCCAACCGGTAAGCCACCGCATTTCATCTAAGCGGCATTTACTTTAGCTGAACGTTCCCGGAACTACAGACTCCAGTATTGATAATTAGCACTTGCTTGTACACCGGGCCCATCTATATGCAGGTTTACCTGTCCTAGATGATATATTGGACCCTGTTTGTCTGAGCACGCATTCCATTGTTGTCCTAAAAAATATTTATGCGACCGGTTTGAATGCAATACTGGAAAAGACTTCCGAGCTTAAGCTAGCAGAGACATATTGTTTTGGAGTTCGTGTGCCTTAAACACGGTTATCAGTTTTTTGAGAACTTTGTAAAGAAACACGCGAATGTTCAATAGGAGTCACGGGAAAGGTGCTTTCTTGTATTCATAAACTTTGACACAGCCTCAAGATGGCTTGCAGCACAGCAAACGTACTACTACTACTTCCTCCAAGTTATCATGTGTACGCATTGCCGAAAAGGCCTGCTAGTCATACAATGCGAGAACTCTGGTAAGATTGCGGTTACTGAGTGCACAACAATGTTGCAGACGTAGTGCATCACAGATTCAGCTATAAGTACGTTGACCAGGCCGGGTTATGCAATAATGTTCTTAGTGCAAGCACACTATCCTGGATGTTCATAGCCTAGCAAAAAAAAGTTTAACGTTTGCTTCTCCACGTGTACTATCGCACATACAAAAATAAGCGAGATATATATTAGTATTGTAAGGCAACGCGAAGGTCGGACTTGGGGAATCAGGCTTTATTACAGACCTGAGGCCTTGGTCGCACACTGCAGCCAAACACACTCCGCGATGACGATGGGTATCTACAAGAGGGAGCAGGATGAAGATGAAGCAGCACGTTCAGCAGTGTGGAAGATGAAGCGCCACACAGTGCTCACACTATTTCGCCCGCGCAGTTCAAGCGGCCAACCTGGCCGCAATTAGTCCGCAGGATTGCGCCGAATAAAAGGTTTCATACGTGAAACGTGGACAACTTCAGTGCCACGGTAACGACAGTCCGGAGGAGGGTAAACAGGGGAGACGCGATAGTTGACCGGGGAGGTTTTTGCAACAACTGTGTAAGGACCAATGTAACGGTGCTGTAACTTGTCACAAAGGCCAGGAGTGCGTAATGGGGTCCAAAGTAACACCTCGTCGCCGGGACGGAACGAAACTTGGCGATGGGTTGCATCATAGCGGTACTTGCGGTCTTCCTGGCTAGCTTCCGTGTTGACGCGAGCAAGCCGGCGTGATTTGGCCACTCGGGAAAGGAACTGGTCAGGAAGAGAGGATGAGGAACTGGCATGTGTAGAAAGAAAAGAGGCGTCAAGAAAGGTAGCGGGAGAACGGCCGTAGACGAGGAAAAACGGGGTGTAACCTGTGGTCCGCTGTACAGCCGTATTGTAGGCGAACGTAACAAAAGGAAGTATTACGTCCCAGTTTCGGTGGTCCTGGTCGACATACATAGACAACATGTCAGAAAGCGTGCGGTGGAACCGCTCAGTCAACCCATTGGTCTGCGGGTGATAGCTGGAGGTCAATTTGTGATGTGTGGTTGAGGCCTCAATAACTTCGGCTACAATCTTCGACAGAAATGTCCGACCACGATCGCTGAGAAGCACTTGAGGGGCCCCATGGCGCAGTACGAGCGATTCCAAAAAGAAGGTCGCGACCTCATGTGCTGAGCCATTAGGCAGGGAAGCGGTCTCAGCGTAGCGTGTTAGGTGGTCGACGGCGGTGACGATCCAGCGATTACCTCGTGCGGACAATGGAAGTGGCCCGTATAAGTCTATGCCAACAACGGTAAAGGGAGTAGCAGGGCAAGGTAGCGGCTGTAGTAGGCCAGCAGGAGGAGAAGTGGGCCGTTTGCGGCGCTGACATGGCAGACAAGAGGCGACGTATTTTGCCACACTTGAGGCGAGGCCTGGCCAGAAGAAACGGGCTTTCACGCGGTGGTAAGTTTTATGAAAGCCTAAGTGACCGGCTGTAGCATCATCGTGGAAAGCCGCCAGGATACGGATGCGAAGCGCTTTCGGAATAACGGGGACCCAACGGGTGCCTTCGGAGCAATAAATATAACGGGAGAGCACGCCGTTGTCAAGTTTGAACTTTTGGAGTTGCCTGCGCATCCTAGCGGTAGGAGGGTGAGAAGCACCGGTGAGAAGGTCGATTAGGGAAATACAGTAGGGATCTGCTCGCTGGTTTGAAATAATGGCGTAGCGATCTGGAGCAGCGGCAAGAGTAGCACAGGTTAAGGTTGGGGCTCTGGACGACATTGGGACGTCGAGGGTGCACACAGGAAGGCTCGAGGAAGCACTAGGTGGTGAATCTGAGAGCGGGCAGCGGGAAAGAGCATCGGCATCTCGATGTTTGCGCCCCGATTTGAATACGACATCAAAGTGGTACTCCTGCAAACGCAGAATCCAACGGCCCAGGCGTCCAGTCAAATTTTTGAGGGTTGATAACCAGCACAGAGCGTGGTGATCGGTAACGATCGTGAAATGGCGGCCGTAAAGGTAGGGGCGGAATTTCTGAACTGCCCAAACGACGGCTAGGCACTCTTGCTCAGTGATGGTGTAGTTGCGTTCCGCTATTGTTAGAGTTCGACTGGCAAACGCAATTACCTTTTCCCGAGAAGCTGTATCACGTTGCAGAAGTACGGCGCCGATACCGAGGCTGCTGGCATCGGTGTGAAGAATGGTGGCAGCAGTGTCGTCGAAGTGAGCGAGAACAGGGTCCGAAGTGAGGGCATTCTTTAGGGTTTGGAAAGCTTTTTCGCATTCTTCGGACCAATTGAAAGTAGTACGGTCTGTAAGGAGGCGGTGGAGCGGTGCAGCAATGGTAGCGAAATTTGGAATGAAACGGCGAAAGTACGAAGACAGGCCAAGGAAACTGCGTAGTTCCTTAGTGCGCTGAGGGCGTGCAAAGTTCAAAACTGCAGCAAGCTTGTCAGGGTCGGGTCGAATGCCATCGCGGCTGACGAGGTGGCCCAGGATCTTGATTTCTTTCTTGGCGAAATTACACTTTTTTGTGTTCAGCTGGAGACCGGCGGATGCCAGGCACGTTAATACTTGATCAAGGCGGCATAAATGATCAGAAAAAGTCGCAGAGAAAATAACTATGTCGTCTAGGTAGCACAAGCATGTTTTCCACTTAAGTCCTCTAAGAACAGTGTCAATCATGCGCTCAAACGTAGCGGGGGCATTACAAAGTCCAAAAGGCATGACATTGAATTCGTAAAGCCCATCGGGAGTAGCGAATGCGGTTTTTTCTTTGTCGGCTTCGTGCATCGGTATCTGCCAGTAACCGGAACGCAAATCCAAAGTGGAGAAATATTCGGCGCCCTGAAGACAGTCGAGGGAGTCGTCAATTCGTGGCATAGGGTAAACATCTTTTCGAGTGACTTTGTTAAGTGCGCGGTAATCAACGCAAAAACGCACGGACCCATCCTTTTTTTTGACCAAGACGACCGGAGATGACCAGGGGCTAGCTGATGGCCGAATAATGTCTCGCCGGAGCATATCATTCACATTATCTTCTATGATTTTACGTTCTGATAAGGAAACACGGTAAGGGCGGCGGCTAACAATAGAAGTACCTTCTGTAATAATGCGGTGCTGTGCAGAAGACGTTCGGCCCAAGGTCGGAGAAGTGACATCAAAGGAGGCTTGGTGTTTTCGAAGTAATTCCTGCAAAGCTTGGCGGTGAGTCGCAGGAAGGTCAGGATTGATGGTGCCAAAGAGAACACAGAGAGAAGCATCGGAAGAAGCTGCTGGTGAGGAAGAGGGGGCGGTAAGGGTGGTGAGGGACACCGGGTGAATGTCCAGGACACAAGGAAAACATGTCCCTTTAGTCAGAACAATGGGCTCTGGGGAAGTGTTCGAAGCAGCGACAAGCGCTGTGCCATGCTCAAACCGAACAAGACTTGGTGGTAGCGCGATTCCGCGGGTCAGATGGCGATCAGAAGGCACGATTAGCACATCTCCGTTATCAATGTCAGTAGAAGTAAGCGCGACAAGTTGTTCGCATCCAGGGGGCAACACTGAGTTAGTAGCGGCAAGCAGGTTATAACGGGGCTCGGGAGGTTCAGAAGACGGATCGCTCTCGTTCATGTAAATGACCCTGTCGCGACACGAAATGCTGGCTGATGCGGCAGACAGAAAATCCCAGCCTAAAATAATTGGGTGAGCGCACGGTGACATCACGGCAAATTGTACATGGTGGCGGACACCATCAACAAAAACTCGCACAGTACACTTTGCAGAAGGCCGAATTATTGCACCATTAGCTCCGCGGAGTTCAGGTCCATCATAAGGCGTTTTCACTTTTCGCAAGCGGGAGCACAAGTCAGTGTGTATCACAGAAACAGCGGCGCCCGTGTCAACCAAAGCCTCAACAGATAATCCTTCAACCCGCACTAAAATAATATTCCAGGGACGTTCCGGAGGATTTTTGGGATGGCCGAAGAGTGCAGTTTTCCCTCCTAAAACTGCAGTGGTCAGTTTTCCGACAGGCGGGGAGTCGTCAGAGAAGCTTGACGGAGAGGCGAGGTGGAGCGGCGAAAAGGCGAAAGAGAACGGCGTCTTGAAGGCCTGTAACCAGCAGGCGGAGCGGGGCTTTCTGGCGGGGGTGATGAACGTCGGGGATAATCAGGGAATGAACGGTGGTTAGAGCCGGAAAAGCGAGGAGGGTAGTCTGCTTCAAATGATTCGTAGCCGCGGCGTTCATTCTGGAGCCTGCGACGACAGAAGCGGGAAATATGGCCTCGGTACCCGCAGTAATAACACACAGGGCGGGCTGGGCGCCAGTTGGGGTAGTATGTCGGCGCGGCGGCAGGTGGTGCCAATGCAGCGACATGAGCAGTGGTAGGCGCCGGTGGCGTAGGTGCTCCAACTGCGGGCGGCAAGGACGTGATCTGGGCGTACGTTGGCACCTGACAGATGGTAGGAGCGACCGATGTTGGCGGGGAATGGGTCATTGAGGCCAGCTCTTCTTTAACAATGCTACGCAGGCCGGCACTTGAATTATGTGTCTCAGATGCAGGGCGGCACAAATTACCTTGAGCCGAGAGCTCTTCACGAATTAATTCGCGAATAAGCACACGGAGGTCAGCTTCGGCAGTGAAACCAAATGAAGTGGGATCAGGCTGCAGGCGTATTGACTGTAGTTCGTCAAGGCGTTGACAAGTCGATATGATGGCGTCAATTGTGGTTGGGTTCTGCACGGCCAGGGCGTTATAGGCGAGTGGACCAATACCTTTAAGGACGTGCCGAACCCGCTCGGCCTCTGGCATGGTGGCATTTATGCGCCGACAAAGTGCGAGAACGTCTTCGATATAAGAGGTATAGGTCTCATTGGACCGCTGAAGTCGGGCTTCTAGCTTCTTCTTGGCGGACTCCGTGCGAACAGTAGGAGCGCAGAAAATCTGGCGTAACTTTTGTTTAAATGTAGCCCAATCCGGAATCGTCGACTCATGATTTAGAAACCACGTTTTGGCCACATCCGTCAAATAAAAGGACACATTAATTAATTTAAGAGAATCGTCCCATCGGTTGAAAGCACTGACCCGGTCGTAGCTGTCGAGCCAGTCATCAGCGTCGTCGCCGCGGAGACCGGCGAACATCTGAGGGTCGCGCTGACGGCTACTGACAGTCCAAGTGGCAAGGGGAGCTGGAGTCGAGTTGGTAGCAGCCGGAATAGCGGAGTGGCCCTCTTGTGTCATGACGATGGTGGTCGGGATCAAACGGCGGCCAGAACGAAGCTCCAGGTGGATGCCGGTGACGAAGCAGCGGGGAAATCAAGGCGCACCTCCACCACGTGTAAGGCAACGCGAAGGTCGGACTTGGGGAATCAGGCTTTATTACAGACCTGAGGCCTTGGTCGCACACTGCAGCCAAACACACTCCGCGATGACGATGGGTATCTACAAGAGGGAGCAGGATGAAGATGAAGCAGCACGTTCAGCAGTGTGGAAGATGAAGCGCCACACAGTGCTCACAGTATTTTTACATACAGGAACGCCAAAGAATCGTCTGTGAATTCCCGCCTGCGTGGATTCGCAGACACATTCGCGGACATCGCCGTCACTCGCCCAGGTGGCGTATGTTTACTCCTGTGCTCGATCAAGCAGTGCAGATTTTAATTCAGCCGGAATCCACAATGCTTCGAATAGCGTCCCCTTGAAAAGCACTGACGAGAAGGAAGGGCATTGTAGGGACCTAAGCGAAGCTGATCGAGGTGCCTCAGTGCAAAGCTGCGAGCAGAGATCCTGGAACCCTGGGCTCTTACAGCTACTCGGTGCCCAGACCTTGGACTTGGGAGACCCTGGCCTGGCGAACAGTGCGACATGAATCCGAAACACATGGAAGGACGTCGACATCCGGGCGCCTTATATAATGGTTGCGCTGTTGTTGTGCTCGGTCAAGCCACACTGATTTCTATAGATCAAGACGCCCATTGTCTTCGGCTAACGCCTCTTGAGAAGCCCGGTTTTTTCACTACAAGTCAGTTGAGCATTTGGAAAGCAGCTTCGGTGAGCGGCACCTCCAATATATGGCGAACGGTTAGACATTGAGACGTCAGTTCCTTTGCTTCAAAACCCCCTTGTGCCGCTGCAGATTTGAAGCAGATTGCCAGCGTGCTTGCTGGTTGGACTTCTCGGGCCACATAGGTGTGCTGCATACTGGTTGGACTGTTTGAGTGCCAACAGAGTACCGGGCACGTGCGTTGCCCTTCGCAGAGAGAGACAGTCACACCGGTACCAGAGCAGAGCTGCTCGCAAGAAAGGGATGCGACATATTCCCACCCGCCATCGCTCAGCGAAAACGGTCGCGTATTTCTTCTACCTGCAGGCCTCTGTGCCGACATTCTGTAAAATGGCTTGTTAATAGTGCATGAGTCTTGATCATAACTGACGCCTGACGCGCGGTAATCGCTAGCGGCAATTCAGCTCGCTGCTATTCATCACGAAACGGCATATGAGCCCTATGCGATCAGCTCCATGGTACAAAAGTATGGCTCATATACGTGGTAAATGAAGGCGCAGCTGGTACTTCATGACGACCATGATTTTCCCTCTGCAGTCTCTGTGTGTGCGTTGCGCTTTTATGCCTGGCGTGGCCGACAACATTATCGACTTCGGCGGTTGGCACAGTGCTTGTTTTTGCCATCATTAAATTTTCTTCTAGATTAAGATATTGTAGGCCAGCAACGGCTGAGAGCTTTGTAATACACTGTATATATAGCACATTCTCTAGAGAAAAGTAACAAATGCCATTTCTGAACACATACTGCTATGTTATTGTGTTTTCGCGCCTTGATGAGAGAAGCTACGTTTTGTTTATTGAGAGTTAGTTTCGAACTCTCCATCCACAACTCCTGACAACATTACTCATGTGAAAAGAAATGCTTTCGGACTCAGCATACCATTAAAGTGGAGAAGATTCGAACTGGCTGGGCCGAACCAAGGTGTTCGGGTTCAGTAATCGAGAATATCAGTTACTGAACCACCACGGTGAGCGCTTTCGTTCATTCTAACCAGGTTTAATTAGGGTGGATCCTCCAAAAGTTTCAACCTGAAACTATTTTGAAAGTAAACTAACCAAGCAGAATTTTGATGCATTCCGCGTAGAATCAAGATTGCATGGAAAACTGTAGATACACATTTAGACAACAAAATTGCACATAAAATCTATGTAGGCAATCTTCTTTCACGATATATGCGTTTGTCCGCTCGCCTAATTGGTTTTCAAGCAAAATGGCTTATCAAGAAACGTGATAAATAATACGAACCTGTTGGACCACTTCTTTGTAGTTTCGGCTTTGAAGTCGAATAAGTTCCTTCTCTATCTGCGTAGCCGTTGGTCGGTCTAAAGAAGAAAAATATATCATGGTTATAGGTACCATACCATACATGTATATATGGTTCAGTCAAACGTAAGTAAGTACTGTCTATAGAAATTAGCTCCTGCCTATATCCACGTGCAGAACTGTCAGGCCCAATATTTTTACTGATCACAGAGCATAGATGTTTGAATAGTGCCGAGTTATCGAAGAAACTTCCTGTAAAATGAAGAGGTTTGCCTCTAAGGAACCAGTACTTAACGAAAGAGTATTCTCTCTTCAAAGAGATTTGTCCTACAAGGTCACATTCTAACGCATTCCCCATTACAAACCGAGTTTTTACTGACAGAAGTAGTGCCTTATGACGAATAGTGCTATCGGGCTAGCATATAAAAATTACGCTAGGTAGCAACTTTCAGACCCACTGGTTTATGAACAAAAAGATCGCATCTTCAGCCGAATCCAAAAACTATGAATACATATTTACCTGCCACATTAGTTTTCGTGATATTGACTGTTTTCACATTTATGTTTCTTACCAAACTGCAGTCTTCAATTTCGCCGCCTAAATAAGCTATACTGAGAAATTTTCATTCGCACCGATCACGTCCTTTTAAAGCTGTCTGTCATTGCACCACATGGTATGTCTTTTTATTAGTATGAGCAGGGATATGAGTTCGCCCTATAGTACTTGGTATATATGCCTCGCTTGATACAGTTGATGCGTGAGTGCAGCACATATCTTAAAGATGGTAATTACATGCTTACCGATACATTAGCACAATACATTAGAGCGTGCAAAGCACATTGCAGTTCCTCGCTAGAATGAAGCGATTTGGCCGAGACCATCTACGCCATCGGGATGGTCTTCTCGACGACAAGCTCAAATAATCTGTGTTACGTTGTCATTCATCATATATACTTATTTAGACATAAGGAAGATTAAGAACAGGTTCAGCAGAACAACATGTTTAAGAGTAACAAATATTTTGCGGGCATAGCTATGCTTAGTGGAACTAACCATTTTATACATACTATAAATAATAATTCTGGAAGTAAATCGAATTCTTCCTTCAAACATTAAGATGGTGCTTAAATAGTATTGCATTATTATTTGTAAGACATAGCGACGCAACATCTAGTGCGCAGTTGTTTCTGTGTTACGACAGTACACGTCATGCTGCCTAGCAGAATCCTTCGTTTGACGGCCTGAGTCATTCCTTGAAGGAGATATTATATCCTAGCATGTTTCCAATTCTATTACTCATATACTCTGTCGTGCACTTTAGTAAGCAAGGGATCTTTTCAGTTTTAAACATGCCAATCTTCTGCAACGGAAGCCCTTTCTTGGTTAAGTACAATCACATTTCGTGTCTTGCGGAACGGAAACCAAAACACACTCTCGTGTGCTTCATTCTCAGTGACAATGTTTCCTCGAATCAGCGATAAGAATCATACGGGCCGACTAATATGACGTGTTTATAAAATTACATAGGCTTTCTCCACATTTAGAATACCTGTGGAATTTCTCATATAAGTAGGTGCTGAGATATCCCAGAAGCATAGTTCTGTGTTTTTAAGAGAGGTATAGTTGCAGCTGTAGAGAATATAGGCATAACATGTAAGGCTGCAAAAAACCTAACTGTTCACACTAAATCTCATATTAAGTTTCTGCCGTGAATATTATGAAGGAAATGATATTGACATCAGAATGTCATTTATGCACGAGCTTCTAGAAACGTTTCAGGCTATTTTTTGTATTTCTCATCTCGTGGTTGGTGCTGTAAAGCCAGTGTGAATTACTGTCACAACTGAAGCCAATTTGTAATATTGGCGCCGCCGTACAGATATAGACATGGTTTGCTTGCGACTAATGGCCCGGGAAAATTTAAATCGGCTGTCACACAACTTTCCCGATAATCTATTTTATTCTAGCAAAAGTTTCGAACGGTGGAGCGTCCTTCTTCGGGGTAGAATATGTAATATATATATATATATATATATATATATATATATATATATATATATATATATATATATATATATATATATATATATATATATATATATATGTTACAAATAAAGAAATAAAGAAATTTACAAACTTACTGTAGGTGTACATTTTATAACAGTGGCATTCAGGTTGTTCACCCGAGCAGTAACCGCTGCTATGACCTTGTGATGTGCAAACCAGATAGCAGTAGTCATTCGTAGGACAGGACAACGGACCTAAAATGCAGCGTAAACAGTTGTCAAAGACATCGTCACCGAAAATGGAACCCCGTAGATATGTGAGACATGCTGACAGCAATTAGGGTAGAAGAAAAGTTCGTTTTTTTATTCAAGCTGTGCTTTAAATGGATGCTGCGAAATCAAGTGACAGAATTTACGAGTCTGTTCGGGTTCAACTGAAACAATAATAAAACTTGTCAATTACACTGCCGCGAACCATTCAAGTCTCTAATTGTTGTTTTCCTTTTGCAGCCGCCGGCATTCGACCTTAACAAAGATTTTACGCATAGATAGATTATATGTTCTTTGTTTGTGCGTGCTCGTCGTCGCGAGGTGCGGCTTTATTATTTCATTTGTAGTGGGACGCTTCAAGATGTATATCGAAAATTTCCAGCCACCTACGTGTGCTTCTGTGATTTCAAGGCTATGCTTTTAACCATTTGTGGCTTTATCTATATCTTCCTTCGCCGCCTTTGAATTGAGAGCAAATGAGTGAAACGGTCATTCGTAGATCGCTTACCGCCGAGTACGTCTGCTTCTATTGCCGCGGAATGCTTAGTTCTTTTGCTGGCGCAACTAATCCCAATACGCACTAATTACAGTGATTTTCCAGCCTGCTCAGTTCTCGCTAACAGCATTGTCACCACTTCGTCACAATACATTTTCCTATTACACATGGTACCTCATTGATGTGTGCTCTAACATCATGTCCTCGGGCTAGTGCAACACCGGGCTACGTAGTGCAAATATAGCATATTGAACCGCCCCGCCCCGGTGGTGCAGTAGTTAAGTTACTCGGGCGTTGTGCCGAAGTACACTGGTTCCATCCCGACCGCCGGCGGCTGCGTGTCGATAGAAACAAAACAGAGTGGCGTCCGTGTGCTGTGTGAAGTCCGTCATAATGAAAAATCGCAGAAGGTCAAAATTACCGTAGTCCTCCACTACGGCGTCTCTCACAGCCTGACTCGGTTTAGAACGTTAAAACCTACAAACCGACCACAACCGACCAAACCAAACCGAACATATTGAACCAGTGAAAGGCAAAGAACCAAAATAAAGAAGTACACGGGACAGAGCTGGACTAGCACCTGAGGTATACTCGAAGTAGCGATCGCACCAGTAACTAAATCGTTGATGGGTATCAAATGCTAAGAGGATACGTAAGTGTCTAGGTATTACAGTATTGCGAGGACGCTGACATCATAGGCACACAAAACATGACTTACACCGCTTACTAGCTTCCTGCGAACATATCTACTCAATAATCTGGCCTCGTTATTGATGAGTAACAATGACTGCACTAATTCACTTGTCACTTCCTTGCATCCTATAGCGACAGGCCTCTACGAGATACCTTTCCGGCCTGCCAAAGGCAAGAACACAGTCTTCACATTCTCTGTCTCATTTTGTAATGGCTATCTTCACGAGCGGTTAAAATTTGGTTTATTTTTGGTGTTCTTCAGGCGGATTAGTCACTGTTCGACATATTTATATAGTGTTTTAGCTTTCCTTTTTATCACAATGAGTGCTGTTTGAATTGTAGTACTTTTCATTTTCGCCCAAAACACGAGATATCCATTTTTGTTTACTCTAAGCATGAACTTGTCCCCGCTTTTCCCATACTTCAGTACTCTATGCAACACGCACACACATATATATATATATATATATATATATATATATATATATATATATATATATATATATATATATATATATATATATATATATATATATATATATATATATATATATATATATTGTGAGACAGCTGTTAGGGCTTTTACTATATGTACTTTTGTTGCATGTGAGTGCAGTGAACGGCTGGCCGAGCTCTAGTTTTCTTAGCCTGAAGTTTTACATCGGTGTGAAAAATGGCTAGACGCTAATGAAGCTTAATTTTCTAACTTGCAATATACAGTCCGATAACGAAGGCGTATGGGAAGCGATGGTATGAATTTAACTCCCAGGACATCAGAATTTTGCAGGTTGATTTTGCGCTGAAAAAGTATGAAAGAAGGAAACCTTACTGGATGTTTACCTTTGCTAGTATTGCCACTGTATTCAGAAGAAGCCTTTGGCTTTTATATTTTTTGGGACATCATTAGCATAAGGAACCGAATATATATAATTATGCAGATGCATAGTATGAGAACACAAGTTACACGTTTTGGAAATATTTCACCAGTTATTAGCGCCCTTAGCCACCTCAACTGCCGCTTTAAAGTGTTTCCAATGAACACAAAATTTAGGCTCATCTCATGGTTTAACATTTTCAGCCTTCATGTAAAAAAAAATTTGTTCATTTGAAACGCTGTCTCAAATCATTACCAGTTCTGTGTTCTCTGGCTTAGTGTACAGCTTTCTGTGTGAAAATGTTCGCTTCGGTGTAGCTCTCTTCCGTATCACATCTGCGCTCTGACATGGTATCCTGTCCATTAGGTGTTGCTCCAGCTCTAGCTGGCAAGCTCGTGCTTTCTGTTATTAATCATTATCCGAGTTGCATTCAGGCTTAGAATGGTTCGTGTTCTCATTGTCTAAAAATATCGCTTCCTTAATGTTGGCTGGGATTATGAAGTGAATAGGGATTTTCAT
The DNA here is from genome assembly GCF_055883805.1 of Amblyomma maculatum. Classification (NCBI taxonomy): domain Eukaryota; kingdom Metazoa; phylum Arthropoda; class Arachnida; order Ixodida; family Ixodidae; genus Amblyomma; species Amblyomma maculatum. The sequence continues at coordinate 87,192,166 of NC_139353.1, read as the reverse complement.
GCTGAGTGCATTGCATTTTCTACTGTAGATCTGCATCAGCACATCGGTGTAGCTGCGGTTATGCAGATTAACTGAACCATTCGCTAGACTCAGTAGTTCCTCAATGCCTGAGTGCTGCTAAATTCTCATCCACCTGTTTCACAAAAACAGCCTTGCTTGCTTTTTGTTGCAATAGAGCACTTCGGTTTTCTTCTTTCTTTACATTCATTAAAGACATCATTTGCGATAGCTGTTCAGGCTTAACGTGCAGCATGGCATTCAATGAATGGAGTATGTAGTCGTGGTTCAATTATATAGTTTTTCCTTAAGGTAGTGAGCGGAAAAAGCCTCCTAGCATAACAGTTGAGGGCCACTGTTGCCTGTAAACATCAATTTGTGGTCATTGCACCCGAACATAGAGCACGTTTGGCTGGACCTCTCACAATATTTCTGCGAGAGGCATAATGGATAGCCTAATTCAGTACGTAGCAGTTGAGCGGTGTCTTAGGCCTACATTGTCGACCACTTGTGTCTGCTTTTCCTGCGTTAACGAGACATGAATTCTACGTTTTATACTTTGGTTGCGCATGATTAGGGTTGAACTTTTCGGTTTGAACTGAAAAACACCAAGATGATCAAAATAATCTAAACTTAACACTGAATAACATTGCCTCTTGGTGGGACACTTGGGGTATGAGAATAAATGTCAGCAGAACATAATCTGTTACAATAACAAGGAAGAAGACTCCCATTTACTTTACTTATCTGTTATCAGGATCAGCTGTGACATGCAGTAAAGAAGTTAAGTACCTGGGAGTAACAATCACGGAAAAATTGAGTTGGGAATCTCATATCGATAACATATGCACAAAAGCATACCGACAACTTGGATTCATACGACGGAAATTATCAGCTGCAGCCTCACATGTAAAACTAAACGCATATAAGGCATTGGTACGACCCATTCTTGAGTACAGTGCAATAGCTTGGAACCCTCATCAATCTTATCTGAACAAAAAACTGGAAAGAATTCAAAACCTAGCACTCCGGTTTATATGTAATCGTTACTCACGTTACGAAAGTGTGACACTTCTGCGTGAAAGCGCGGGCATTTCGACGTTGGCATGCCGGAGACAGTCTGCGTGCATGAAATTTCTTTTCCTTCTTAATAACAATTGAATCAACATAGATAAAGATTTTTACCGAAAGCCGCCTTATCATCGCTTGAAAAGAATTAACCATGACATGTGTATAAGACCGTTTTCTGCTAAATGTGACTTGTTCAAATTCTCATTTTTTCCCCGTTCCATAGAAACATGGAACAACCTGCCCCACCAGTTTATGAATAATGTGTCGCTTGATGCCTTTTCTGCCAGCGTTGAATTTTTTTTTTTTTTTCAAGAAATGACATGGTCGTAGAGTTGTTGTTTCACTGCCCTCTTTGTTGTTCACAAGTCTTAACGCAGCTTTTATATATCCGCAACCCTGATGTGTTATTCACGGTGTACTCTGTATGCTTTCCCTGCTGCCTTGCAACACTATGCCTGCTGTTTATACTTTTTTTTCCACTCCTGTCAGAGCCTGAGAAAGGCTCACAGTATTGTAAAATAAATAAATAAATAAAGCTACATCGAAAACATTTTAAAAGGTTCGGTTTCAGCCGAAAAAGTTTAGTACCTTTTCACGCACACCACGAACTCTCGATGACCGGAGAAAATTACAACAATGTTCAATCCAGAGGCATGATGTGAGAAAGTGGGGTTGTTGGTTTAAGCACATCGGTTGAGGATTTTGACGCATTGTTCATGCTCTCACGAATGGGGAAAGAAGGGCAGCTGTGCTTCCTGACCCTCATAGACATGTCAAGCGTTTCAGAAGGGGCGCCTGGGGCAAGGAGGGCGCTTCGAAGGGCGAAGGACAAACCAGAGATTTTGCAGCGCAAGTGTATCCAGGAAATCGCGGAGACCAAAACCCGCCAATTTATTACCATGTGACACATCCCAGACACAAGCTGAGAAAACCACGTTGTTTTTTAAGTGATTTGGTTTATGCAAAAATTTGATCGTAATAAATAATATTTCAGTTACTCCTTTGCAAACATGTGATTTTATCTTTTGCATATGCGTTTTGTCTTAACGCTAATTTTCATCATAGCAATAGAATATTCTTCCAGGTGCTTAGCTGCATATATGACCAATTGTATATTAAATAAAAGTGCATAAAACAACACGCAAGAAAAGAAAAAGCCAAAAGCTACCCTACGTCACTTTAAACTGTACACGAATGCCTTTATCTCACAAAAAAAAAACGATATTTTGTCAGCAGAAGATAATATTAACCGAAAAAGAAAGGAAGTTGTGTTTGAAAATCAACACCAAAAAAGTAGGCCAAATTTTCAGAAAATACACAACGAAAACTCCAACCTCTACGCATGATATACGAAGCCTTGCTTCGCAAGTTATAAGCTTTCCTGCATAGTACTAGCGTCCCTTTCTTAAAACGTGAGCGATATGATCGGATAGTAGCTTCATGAAGATTTGTTTTTTGTCAGAAGAGCGCTAAGCGAACTTTGCTCCTCAGCCTTCTTTGAAGGCTCCGACCACCGATCAAACTATTGTCTCAGTCAGCCACATATGGGGCTGCATTTCGCTGACGTTTTCTTTTTTGTTGACTTTTGCCGGAATCACTAGGACGGAAATGTGGAGCGGTTATGCAGGGCAACCTTCAGCTTTTTTGTTGCAAGCAGCTCGCTCCGATAACCGTCACCCGGAAGCAAGTTGCGCTTCGCCGCTAAGCCACGTGCCATGAACGGTAGCGTAGGATATTTGCTGCAGATCACCAAACAGTGGCAGGCGTCTATAGTCTTGGTTGGCGAGTACGAAGATAAATATTAAACTCACACTTAAACACTACTTCTTTATCTCCTCACACAGCCTTCAGCGATTTTTTTTCATGTAGAGCAGTGCGTCAAAATCTTTCGTTTTTAGTCAAGCTTCGAAAACAACTTCTAAGCAGCAGTTTTCATTATCACTTCATCCACTTGCAAAAAGACAATTGATCGGCTCCTGCCCGCTGAGCTTTGCCATTTACGCTTATTTCAAATTCGATTTCTCCTTTGCCTTCTTATGTTTTGCTTCTGCACGACCCGTTTCTCTTTTTACGCGTTTTTCGATCGCCTTGTATATTTTCTTACCTCATTTCCTTTCTCAGCTTACTATTCTGTATTCTCAACTTACACTGTTTCTTTGTTATCTTTTTCTTCAGCATTATTTTGTATCTGGTTTACTCATCTTATAAATTGTAACCTGGACGTCTTCTGCTTCATATCAGTATCATTTCTCACTATAATTTATTATTTATTTATCAGATCAGTAGCATGTTTAATTCTTTGACTGCTTAGATTTTCAACTACTGCACAAAATTATACTGAGCGTAACTAAACTGGCGCTTCCGCGTGGCACATCATAATTTCGTTTTGCTGCTAAGCGCTGCCTACCACTTCTACGTGACCTCCATAGGACTCGCTTAATGTGTTCTGAGGCGAATCACTCATAAAGTCTGCATTATTGCCATGAAGGAACAGAGATAAAGAAGTAGTGCTTGAGTGTGTGTTTGATATTTCCTCCACACTCTCCTACCAAGACCATGTAATTCAGCCATTGTTTGGCGGCCTGCATAAAATATTCTTTTTCGACAATGTAACTTGAGATGTCGGCAAAAGCTCAACATGGCCAAATACTTCGATGTCATCAAGGCAATGTTATCTTCGCAGTGTGGTTTTTGTGGGAAACAAGAGGGTCAGTTAATGCGAGGCCAGCTGAGTGTGGATATTGGGTCAATATTATTTACTAAGACAACCAAGTGTGCTGATGCAGACGGATTCAATCAACTTATGAGTGCGGCAACCTCCTTTGTGTGCAAGCTGTAATAAACAACGGCGTGCACTGAGCATGCACACATATTAACCGATGTTGTTATTTATTCGGCAACAATGAGGAGGAAAGGGAGCATGAGAGGGTACCCAGTGCAGCACTCTTTGGCTCACCACTGAGGGACAATCCGCCACTTTGCTTTCGGCTGTTCAGGCTTGTGTGCATACTGAAAATCATGTGTGATATTTGGCCATATCCTTGTACACTGGGACATTGTTGTGCGCATGAATCCTCTTTAAATGACGTGCCTTCAAATATCAAGAGCGGATATCCGAAAACGCTTTCCGTTTCCAAATGAAAGATTAGCTGAAAAACTCTATTCAGAGATAAGGGATGTTTTAGTGGGGTATCTAGGCTGCTTTCAGCATTGTTTCGAGGCACTAGCGGTGTTATGTGGTGCTATATAGAAGACAATTTTTACGTTCAAACACGAAGAAGAGATGTAATTCATTTTGCTGCCTCTCGCGTACTCTTGATGTATTATAGATGATACGAACTTTATAAACGCTCCTCGCATATTGCAAGAAAAAACATCCTGTCGCTGAAGAGATATAATTGTAAATTGAGTCATTTCTCTCGGAAAATATGGCAAAGGTAACAAGCTTCAGTGGAAATGCCATAGAGATGCAACAGATCTCGGTCGCATGTTTCTTGATACTGTAAGGGGTTAATGCAGTCAGATGCAAATAATTGAGGAGCTCTGCGTGAACGTACTAAGCAGGAAGCCACAAGACATAAAAAAAACAGGACACATTATAAATGCTCTACATTGTGTCAAAAATATTTAAAAGGCATGTGGTAACCATCAAATTCATCACTGACATATATACTGTCGCTGACAGGTAGGTTGCGAAGATACCTTTAGCTGTAAAGCTACTAAGCAAGCGCACTACTCACACTAAGAAACTATCTTATCGACAGATATCACAATCTACCGGAACAGCATTTTTTTTCTCAGCTTAGTAGTCCCAAATATCAGAGACGAACATTTTGCAATTAGTGGAAAACGAAGAAGCTCTTTAGTCAGAAGTGGCAGGAATAGTTGAATATAGGACGGATACTCCCAAAGACAAAACAATCATCATAACTCCCTGATCGCTGGCCCCGAAATTGAGTATGGTCAATGATTGCGGCAGGCTATATCACATCATTTTCACTTCCCTATATTTCTAACCCTTTCGTGAATAAAATACTTTTAAATTCCAGATCTAATTTGGCACTCAGTCCATTTTTGTTAATTATGAAAGCTCTGTGAAAAGGTGTATCGTCAACTATGTAAAACGTCTTTTTTATTACGGTGTGTTTCTATGTTATGGTGACGACTGCGACGAGAGTTCATTGTGTATTTGCACCTTCGTAGAAACATGCAACCCAGAAGTGTCAAGTTGGCATTTCGTTTATCATGGGAAGTTGTATTGTCAGCATGGTTTTTAAGGTCATTAATCAATATAAGCATTTTGAAATTCATGTTCTGCGTGAGCAAAGCGGTCATCGTGGTTCATGAATAATAAAATGCGAAAAACGACGTAGACAATACATTCACAATGGTAATTAATACTGTACTGCGTATATTAATTACAATTAAAAACAATAGAAATAATAAGCGCTCAGTAAACGGTGTCGACAAATGTAGTAATGGTCAAACATTGTATGGAATGCTGGCACCACGACGCAAACAGAAAGCAAGGGAGTGCTGGCCATTATTTTGAAGCATACTGATGCTTTCAGACATCAATGGAGAAATGTAGCTCTCACTTTAATTTTAATCTGCGCATTCTTACAAGCGGTCCCGCCACATTATACCTTATTATTTGCTCCACTAATGCAATGCTATCCTGTTTTAGATCCGTTGCAGTGCTTACAAAGCCTTTCGACAAATAAGGTTTTAAATCTGTTTCTCTACATACCAGTCTCGCCTTCCTGGTACTCGCTCTCGTCGCCATAGTCATAGTCATCTGAAACAAAAAACGTTATATATTATGCGAAGACCATGGTAACGCGTCAAACCAAAGGCGGGCTAATGTAACATTGAGATTTCTATATTTAGGATATATTTAGGGCTCGACAGTGTAGACGTTGGGCGCAAATCTTTCCGCATGACTCGGAGGCACTGGTGACTGCGGGTGCAGATGCCGCTGGTACTCTGCAACAGTCTACCATGTCTGAGCAACCATGACACGCCTCTCGACAGCAGGGCCAGAGGACACCTGTGCTGCAAAGATTGCGTGTATGCGCGTGCCTGACTTGACGCGTTGTAGCAAAGATTGTGTGCGAGCCATATTATTCAAGGCTGCGTTGCGTCGTCAATCATCTCTCGTTGCACTTGCTTCTGCTTGGCTGGCGAACTAAGGCGGCTGTTCTTCCAGCCAGAGACCTGCGAAGGAGTGGCGTCTATTTTCGGGACGGCCACAGAGTGACTCTCCAGAAGTCGGTCTGCCACACTTCTCGTCGAACAACTCGGTTCTTATTTTTTCTGTCTTACTTGTGCAAAACTGTGCTTATGACCCCTTTATCTGCATGCTCAGTAGAGCTATTCGTGAAACTTGTGTATTTTTTTCAGTTATTAATGTGAATTTTAACTATATAGTCAATTGCTGGTAAATTTTTGCTTTGTTTCTTGACTCTGACTAAGGCATTTTCTCTGACTTACAATCGGCGAATGCCGAATGCCAAACGGCCAGCCCTTCTGTCTAAATAGTTCGCTAGGTTCCGGCTGAGCTAATTATGCAAGTAGAGGTTATCTGCTGCGAGAATTATTTTTCATTGTGATACTTTTCCAATTTGGTGAAATATTTCGTCATTGATAGATGGATGATGCGAATGTTTGATAATAGTGTAGAAACTGTTTTACCGTAGCGGTCTGAGATTCGCTTCACGTCTTCTGTATAATCGTAAGCTAAGAATAAGCTCTGAGACGGCAGTAAAGCGATAAACGAAAACTCCAATGTCGAGTTTCTGTAGTACAAGTGATTTTAAATCTGTATTCAGGTCTAGAATTTGCATAGGTAGTAATGACTATGGTGCTTTACATATAAAACACAATTAAGTGACATCGTTAAGGGAAACATTTCCTCCTAGAGCATGAAGAACTATTATTGAGGTGGTCTAGGTTACATAATAGTTTACTTTGGTCGCTCACCCGCTGTACCAGTGTCAGTTTACTGGCTGCAGTAAATTTAAAGTAAAGGAAATTTCCCCTCTGCAAGCTTTGCCACTCGCAGTCGGCGTCAGCCTAGCCGCCAGAGACGCCCTAATGCGCAAGCGCTAACCAAATTGTGTGCAGGAAAGCGTGCGTTCGAGTAAAGGAGGGATAAAAGGGAGCCTAAAGGTAGCGCAGTGCATGTTACCTAGGCGTAAGGGGGCTCCAAGAGCACTCTCACTAAGTACTCCTCAGTAAGGCGTGTTTAAAAATTGACTGAAGGAAGGCGAGCCGCTCCTATGGCATATTCACTCAAGTGAGAAGCGTTACAAAACTTGGCCTTAGGTCTTATCTGCGGTCCTCGAGTACCGCTCCTAAGTCTGCGTTGTTGATATGCAACTGTCGTATAGTAGCGTATTATGCTTCTATTCTGGTCATATGATAGTCATATGATTCTGATCATATATATATATATATATATATATATATATATATATATATATATATATATATATATATATATATATATATATATATTGTAAATAAGACAAAGAACGGAAAACGCTGCGGCATTGCCATCACCATCGCTTGTCTCCGGCGCCCATCTCTCGCGCTGAAGCTGTACCCTGCGGCTAGCAATTCTACCCTCCTGTGCCCGAATTACTGACAGCGCTAGACGTTCAAACCAACTATTAAATCCACATTTCACTTGGTGGAAGTCAATCTGAGGTTGACTGTACCCATCTCGCCCTGAAACTTCGCAGCAGAACGTTGACTACCCTAATGACGGAGCCGACTTCATTGCACCTACCTCCGGCCGTCACCTGCATAGGTGCGCTTCGTCAACGGGACCTCGCTACCTTCAGTGGAAGCAGTGATGACGACTTCGACGATTGGCTGACCAGTTACGAATGGGTCAGCCGTCACAATAACTGGGACGGCAATCGTAAGCTCAATAATGTCATCTTTTACTTGAGCAACGTCGCTAATCTGTGGTTTCGAAACCACGAGTCGGACTTTACCAACTGGGCGAATTTCAATGCCACATTTTCTGACGACTGTGGCCGTCCCGCCGTCCGAAAACTCCGCGCGGAACAGCGTCGTCGGTCGCGACTGCAGCTACCCGGTGAAACGTTCATCAGTTACATTGCGGATATTCTTGATGTGTGTCGTCGCGTTGACCCGACTATGACCGAGGCCGTTAAAATACGTCATGTCCTCACAGGAATTGATGACGGTGCTTTCAACATGCTCATTGCGAAAGGTCCCACTACGGTCAATGAAACCTACGACCTCAGTCAAAGCTGCGACGAGCTCCGGAAGGAGCGTGTTTTGATTGGCCAGCCTCATGCATCACTCGCTGGACTAGCCGCGGAGCGGGAGTCATCTAACCTATCTGAAGACATCAAGGCTTTTGTACGCCAGGAGGTTGCGCGAACACTGTCCCTGCAGCGATTGTTAAGTAGTCGTCACCAACTGGCCTTGTTCCGGAGCTTCGCCGTGCAATCCTGCAGCATGTATCTGAAATCGTTCCTAATCCTGTCCCTCAATCAGCTCCCGTCGCACCCTCAATGCACCTCCCCACGCCCACATTTCCATCGTCCGGCGTTGCGCCACTGAGCTACGCTCCAACATTCGCGCCGGCTCCTCATCAAGTATTGCGTCGCACGTATGCCGAAGTCACTTCAAGTCCACCTCCTGAGCCAGCAAATGTCTATGGTTCGCCCCTATGCGGTCGGCACTAACAGCTTTTGCTTCCCCCTTGCTTCAGACACGATCTCCATGGCGCACTTCAGACAACAGGCCTATTTGCTACCACTGCGGCATCCCTGGGCACACTACACGCTACTCTCGGCGCCGAATAAATATGGCCTTTGCTGCACGCCCTGCGCCACCTTATTTGGCATCCCAGTTCCCAGTCCCATCGGGTCCTCCAACAGCACCCCCTGATCCTCCGGACTTCCTCCCCCGTCGTTTGCCCTCACCACGTCGCTGCTCCATTTCACTAATGCGCCGATGACCAGCTACCCAGACGGTAAATTAACCGCCGCGGTTCGCGAGGCATGAACTGCGTATTTGACAGAATTTCAAAGAACTCGTCTTAATCCCGCGATTGTTATTCCTGTCATCGTTGAAGGTGTTCATACTCTTGCGCTCGTCGACACCGGTGCCGCTGTATCAGTTATAAGCCAAAAATTCTGGCGCTCCATCCGAAAGGTGACTACGCCTCTCGAGGGACTATCGCTTCGTACTGCATCCGCTCACAGTATACAGCCGACAGCTATCTGCACTGCTCGCGGCGTCATTGCTACAGCCCAGTACATTACCGAATTCGTCGTTCTCCCCACATGTTCTCATGACGTCATTCTTGGCTGGGATTTCCTGTCCCAGCATCATGCTATCATTGACTGCGCCAGTCCTCAAGTAGAGCTCATTGAATCGAGTGATGCACCGTCTGATGCCCTGCTCCACGAGCCGTGTCCTCGTTTTGCGACCAAACTCCTCGTAGCACATGACACAACCATCCCACCCGTTAGCGCTGTTCTGGTTCCCCTCACTGCCTCTTTTACCACCGCCGCGACAGTCCTCTTTGTGCCCTCTAACGTTGTCTGCCGCCGCCGCCACTTACCGCTGCCGTTTGCCGTCCTTGACATGAAAAACGGCGCTAGCACACTTCTGGTAGCCAATCCTCTTCCGTCTCCCGCTATGTTGATCGAAGGGGAGTGCCTCGGCTGCATCGAGCCTGTGGACCTTCTGTTCGCCTTTGATGATGTCTCATTCCCTGTTTGCAAAGTTGACGCCTTGACCCCAGCTCGTGTGGCTTCCGATGCGCTACAGCGGGACATTTTGACCATTCTGTGGACAGCGCTCTAGATCCACGCCACCGCGAGCAACTTCTTGACCTTCTACACCAATTCCGCTCCTCCTTCAGCAACCCGCAATCTTCCTTGGGCCGCACGACGACAGTTTCCCATCTCATCGACACTGTCGCTCATCCACCTCTCCATCAGCGGCCATACCGTGTGTCCCCGACAGAGCGCCGTGTTATTACCCAACAAGTCGATGACATGCTGCAACGCGGAGTAATTAGAGAATCCTGTAGCCCATGGTCGTCTACTGTGGTCCTAGTTAAAAAGAAGGATGGCTCCATACAATTTTGTGTTGATTATCGCCGCCTCAACAAAATTACTCGTCGTGATGTGTACCCCCTCCCACGAATCGACGATGCACTAGACTGCTTGCAAGGCGCAGAATTCTTTTCCTCACTCGATTTACGCTCCGGGTATAGGTGCCCATGGCAGAGGCGGATCGTGCTAAGACCGCCTTTAGTACTTCAGACGGACTTTACGAATTTAATGTTATACCATTCGGAATCTGTAACGCCCCAGCCACATTTGAAAGAATGATGGACACTGTACAGCGCGGCCTGAAATGGAACATCTGTTTATGCTACCTCGATGATGCCCGAATTACTGGTAGCGCTAGACGTTCAAACCAACTATAAAATCCACTTCAATATATATATATATATATATATATATATATATATATATATATATATATATATATATATATATATATATATATATATATATATATATATATATTGTTGTCATGCGACGGCCACTCGGTTTTCATTTTAAACCTATGGCTCCTCTACACAAGCGATGGACCTTGCTGTAACTCAGCGGTGCTGAATATTGCACTGAACAACCCTTTTACGAGTATCACCTCTTGACAGTGCTTTTTATATTTACCTCGGCTCTCAGCGGAGGCGAAAACTGGTATTTGGATTCATATCATATCTGAGAATAATTAGGTGAAAGAGTTGAACTTACTTGGAGGTAAAAACGCTTCGCAGAAGCAGTTATGCGGAGTGTGCACGCCACAAAACGCACCTTCAACTCCACGCTTCTGGCATTCATCAAAGCACTGCTGCATGTTGCTGGGGCAACCATACGATTCTGGAAAAAGTTGCATTACAGTCGAATTTTACTTACGAAAAAGACGCGAAAGATAAAGTATAAAAAAAGAAAATGGACGTAGGTACCACGCACGCAGATAGAAATTTGTCTTCTTTATACACCCTTTGGGAACTGCGTTTCAGAAGTTGGATGCAAACCCCCAGTCCAGCGTTATTCCTACTTTGATGTGGCTTCCGTAAGTAAACCGAGCCGAAATAAAAACAAAACACCGTTGTGCTTTGCGAAGGCTGTGCACATTTCATACCAGTAAGTAGTTCAATTTACTTTGATGCTCTGTAATACGTCAGTCCTGTGTAATTTTGGTATATCTGGAAGGTTAGACCGTCAATTTCGTTTTCTTTTTGTCCTCTTTTGCAAATATCGGAGACAAAGTGCTAAAGACTTAGTTTTCGTTAGAGCGACTTTTCATAAGTTTTTCAACCTCGAGTGTTTGGTTGCATGGAGTTGACTGACCACATTCACGAAAGAGGTATCTTCACATCTCTTCACATGAACACCTCCAGGTGAAGCGCCATCATACTTCAATTTCAATATATATTTCCCAATTCAACTAAAGCTACAGCCATAACTGCGCCAAACTACATGTACTGTATTTTTTAATGCTTGATGTTGGTGAGTAGTATATGATCTGAGTGTTAAACCCAATTTTAATCTAATCTACGACTGTGGTAAGGCATGTTGCTGGTAGGCAAGACGAAACATCACAGATTCATCTTGTTTTCTGGTCATAGCGTCCGAAGTGTTTACAGTGCAATAATGTTCACTAGTAGAATTTTTCAATGTCACTCGTGGCGGTTTTGTTTTAGGTTCCTTCAAATACTAGGCAAAACGAAACATGTTGTGATACCACAAAGAACATCTCTTTTGAGGCTGCTGAAATTGACTGGTTTGTAGACAAATACCAGCATGAAATACTAGCACGTTGAACAGCATAATACAGATTTTGGTTCGATTTCGACATAGAAGGGTTATTTGCAGGATTGTATCAGACACACGGCTATGACGATTTGTCAGCATGTTGTCTTGCTCTTTTAAAGCTACTTTCGGGTTCGATGTCCGCATTCATCAAGCATTCTTATTAGGTAATCACTTTCTAGCTAAACGTTTGAACCAATGCTGTTTAGGTAGCGCTTTTTGAAGAAAATGAATTACATTAATAGTTATAGCGTTTCGTGGAAATAAGTAACTCACTAGAGTTACTTCTTCCGGATGGTGTATTCAAGTAACCTCCTTCGCATAAATTACAACATTATATCTCTCTGCAGCACTCATTATCTGGTAGATTTCGTGTGATAGAAAGCATTATTCTTTCTGTGACCAAGTACAAACTTCTGTAAGCACGACAAACCTAGTCATTTGCGCCTGAAAGCCCTTTCGTCCTTTGTTGCGTGGTTACTGCTTGTAATTGTAGAAAACATAAAGCAGTATAATTATAAGTCTTTCACGCAGATTCACTGTCCAGTGATAGAGCAGTGGGTTGGATAACAAGACTTTTTGCACGCTGTGTAGTACTCATACTTCCTGAAGCCATATAGGTGCAAAATATAAACTTTGCTATTCGATGGTATGGAGTTTGCATAATGCGGCATGTAATTTTTCATGTTTGCCCGACTTCCATGACGTACTTCCATTGTGGGGATTTATTTATATTGACTAGACGGAAATAATTTGTATTGTGTAGATGGAGGTCATTAACATAACATGGCTTTCGAAATAGATCATTCAGGACCTTGAATACGTATACTGTGAACTCGGTATAAATGCCACAAATTCAAAATATCATTCGCTGAAGGAATTAGAAAAGTGCAGAATCCGGCAAATTCTTACTTCTCAGTTGTTGGATGAGTTTTCCAGTTCTTAGTACTTTTCCGTAAGGCCATGGCACTTGAGGTCTAACTGCAAGAAAAATGTAAGCTCTGTGTACTTTTTTCGCTATCATGGATAGCAAGAGCGACTGCAGTAAAATAAACTATTTTCGCGGGACTTGGTACATAATATTGGCATTAGCCAGTGTGTCACAAGATATTGGATTGCAGAGCTTGAGTACGACTACTTTTGTTTAGTACAAGGTGTATCCAAGAGCATCCGTCAAACATTTCTGTTTGTGACAAACATCGGGCCTCTAACCGTAATTCGGTTAGGTTCTGTAGGGTGACTCCAAGAAATCAGTCTTTATTTATCGTGTAAACGACATTTTTTTAGAACGTGCCTTACGTTTTCTTGTGGAATGAAATGTTTTATATATTTTTATAAAGCAATAGTTTGCCTATGTTGAAATTAGGAAGTTCCTGGTTTAACCCCCGCTGTTATGCTTTATTATGCTCAATTCATTTATTATTTATAACTTGGTATACGCAGCACTCCGACTTTTTGCCCTGTGTAAAATGCGTTTGCCGAGGCAGCCAACATCTATATTTGTTTCTTAATTCTGCAATTTTGTCCTTTTTCTCTAGGGTATCCTGCTTCCATACAATATGTCCTTGTGCTCTACACGTAAAAATAAGTAAATTTTAGATTTCTTCTTGTGTCTTAAAATGCGGCTACCGGGAAAGGGCAAATATTTTGCCGAGAAGGCAATACCTGCAAAGCAGCCAAGATAAGGCGACCCAGTTTTACCTAAAAAGTTTCGTCTAGTTGAGAATCGTCAAACTGATATGGTATAGAACATTAGTAGTAATCTACTATTTGTGCAAACGAAAGCAACTAACCAAAGAATAAATGTGTCGATTTTGACTTTGGACTTGGTATCAAGACCATCACTTTGTAAATATTTTCCAGCAAATGTTGTTTAATAGAGAAAATTGAACTGCTTGCCTCTAAATACGATATTGCCATTTTAGGTCATACATCTACTGAGAAAATGTGAGTGGCTATTCAGAATAAGCACTGAAGGGCTGTACTAATCGTCCTTAAGCGAAGTATTGCGAAAGCACTGAATTCGCCCCACAATATGCTAGCGAATAACGGCCGCACTCGGCAGGATGGCGTATGTTTATGGCGCATCACCCTAATCCACAAGCAGGGAAAACCACCGGGCTTGGAGAATCTCCGCCCAATATCACTAACATCTTGCGTAGGCAAACTACTTGAGAAAGTTATTCAGAGGAGGCTAACCAAATACACCGAAGAGAATGATGCGTGGCGGGCTGAATTGGTCGGATTCAGGCCCGGCCTTTGTACGCAAGATACCATGCTCAGACTACATAACGATGTTGTCAGAGACTTCAGGAAAAAAATACGAAAGCTATTCTAGGCTTAGACCTTAAGAAAGCTTTTGACAACGTCAGTCACGACGCCATTCTCGACGGGCTCGCTGAGCTTAGAGTAGGTGAAAGAACCTACAACTACATTAGATCATTCCTGCGAGACAGGACGGCGATCATCCGCTTTCAGGGCTTATGTTCGGAGGAGTTGCCGCTGGGTAACAGAGGCACTCCGCAGGGGGCTGTGCTCTCACCTTTCCTTTTTAACATCGTAATGAGGAAGCTCCCCAGTAAGCTTGGCCATCTCGATGACTTAAAACTAAGCATCTACGCGGACGATGTGACCGTCTGGATGTGCGAAGGGAACGACTCGTACATCAGATCCAGGCTCCAAGAGGCAGCAAATATAATCAGCTATCACGCAGAGGACGTAGGACTATGCTGTTCGCAAGAAAAATCGGAGCTCCTGGTAATGACCAGCAGTAGTGGGAAGATAACTCCAGATATCAAAACTAAAGTCAACGGAAACGAAGTCCGGAAAGTAGATGAAATTAGAATTTTAGGTATGATTATCAACCGCAGGGGTAGTAACAAAAGCCTGATTAAGAAATTAAAAGATCAGGCGGAGCTCGTATTCAGAGTATTTAAGAAGACGTCCAACAGAAGGAGTGGTCTCACGGAGGCTAGTAGACTCAGACTCGTACAAGCTTTTGTCACGAGGAGAATGTGCTACGCGACTCCATTCCTAAATATCAACAAGACCGAAGAACACAAATTAAACACCATAATTAGGAGATGCACGAAGTGCGCTCTAGGACTCCCCATAACTACTTCTAACGACATTCTAGAGAAAATGGGGTTGCATAATAAGTGGAAAGAGCTGGCTGCGGCGGTCAGGCTGCCCCAGAGAGAGCGACTCGCAGGAACGGCGGCGGGTAGGCAAATCCTCGATTGGGTAAACCTACTAGCGCCCGGGAAGGCGAAAGTGTCAGAGAAAGCATAGATCGAAAAATCAGAAAGCATCTATACGTCTCGCCCATACCGAAGAGCATGCACCCCGTACACGACGAGGGGAGGAGGAAAAGCAGAGCTAAGAACCTCGCTAACAAATTGGACAAACTCCCGCCGGGATCGGTCGCCTACATCGATGCAGCGATCGGGAAAGAAGGCGACGTAACCTCGGTCGCCCTATTGGACACTGGGATCGCCATAGGAATAGAAAGAAATCGAGATCTACCGCCGGTAGAGGCGGAGGAGATTGCAATAGCCATTGCCATTGCACGACCAGGCGTGAAACACGTCATCAGCGATAGCAAAGCGGCGGTTATAAATTTTAGCAAGGGTAGAGTCAGCAATCGTGCTGCAAAACTTCTGAACGAGTCGTCTCTCGCCGAAAGCGTGACCATAATCTGGACCCCAGCACACGCCGGTCTCGCCGGCAACGAGGCTGCCCACATGCTCGCCTGCTCCTCGCTACCTCGGGGTGCTGCGGACGCCTCCACAACATCTAAAACCAAAGAATGTATAGGTACCTTTAGGGATTTAACCGACAACTTGAAGAAAGACCGGAGGATATATCCGCCACCGGTTAGATCCCTGAGTAAAAAGGAATCGTACGACTGGAGAAGACTCCAAGCTCGAAATTTCTTTTCGCCCCTGTGGAGGAGTTGGACGGGTGCCAGAGGGCGGAAGAGGGACGGTGCAGAAACCGAAATTTGTAAATTTTGGGGCCACGTGGCAACATTAGATCATATAATATGGAGATGCGTTCGTGCCCCAGGGCGCAACGCGATTAAAACTAGCGATGAATGGGAGACCACGCTAAGAAGCTCCGACGAAAAAACAGCGATTCGCCGTCCGCCTGGCGGCCGAGGCTGAAGACCTCTTCTCCTAGACGAGGCCGGGTGTCCTCTGGCCGCGGTGTGACAGACTGCCTCCCCGGACGCCTGCGTGCGGACACGTAGGTGGCTGCTGCACCATGTTCGGCGGAAATAAATGTTCTTCCTCCTCCTCATGTGAGTCCATGGCGTATGCGGCTCGACTGACGACAATCTTCTGCCTGGCCGGGTCCGCTGACCGCAGTGAAGACTCCCAGTCCTGAGTTTCGGAGAGGCATCGGCCCGGTGGGACGAGGAGACGCCGAGCAGAATAAAAGAATGTGGGTAAGGGTGACCTTGGGGTTCACGAAGTTCATCTGGCGGATACCGTCCCAAATTTTGAGAGTAGAGCTGGTGACGGCAGCGTATGTGTCTGCAGGAGACGCCAGATTGACTGTTCTAAGAGATGGGTGGTGTGACGGACAGATGACGCGCTGAGCGCGGCAGTTTGCAGTGAACTTAGCAAAAGAGTGCATAGGCTCCTTCGAGAAATCCAGCACGAGGACTACCTGTGCCCGGTTTCTAGACCTTCGAGCTAAGGAGTCGGCGGCCCCGTTGCCGGGATTTCCCGAGTGCGCAGGCTCCCTGATGAGCTCAACCCGTCGGGGGAGATGGGGGTGGGCATGTGCAGCAGGCGGTGCGCCGGGGGATGAAACCACCCCCTGGCATATTTTATAATGGCAGTTTTAAAATCAATAAGTACATAACTGGCATCTGTGTATGACAAGGCAATAGCCTAGTGGTTTCCTCGGCTTCCTCGCTCGCGACCAAAACTGTCGTTATTCAGTGGACTCCTGGTCACTCGGACGAATCAGGGGGCATTGCGGCGGCACACGCCGTGGCTGCCTTGGCAGGTGGGATGTCCGCATTTACTTCCCCACCCCCCTTGCTTTATCTTTACTCGACCTTGGGCGGGCAACACACCTCTTCCCTTGCCCTATGCACCATACTCGGACCAGTCTTCGTAGCCTCAGTCAGCAACGCATGCAGGTGGCCACACCAGATCCACCTTTTACGCGAAAAACCCACCTCACCCGAAATCAAGCAGTCTTTTTGAATAAGCTCATCGCCCATGCCTCTTACACGCCACATATTATGGCCCGCTGGCGTCAGTATACAAAGGAAATGATTACGAGCCCCCACTGTACGACTCTAACGCGCGGTGGCATATCTCATCTACTCTGGGATTGTCCTACTTTTTCTACTGGACGCTCCGAGATCAAACCCTACCGCCTGAACTACCGTTGCGTTCTAGAGACTGATGCTAACACACAGATGACATTTGCCAAGTATGGCTCGCTTAGTGGCCTGGTTAGAGCAATATGATTTGAGTGACGACCTAAACAACGAAGAATCTGTCTTCTCCCCTTTACCCCAATCCATGATGAGCCTTCCCATTCAATAAAGGACATTCAACCAATCAATCCTCAGGGATAGTGCCTGAAGGAAGCTCGAATTTAGGAGGGATATGTGGGGGTTGTGAACAACCGCAGTGGCTTCGTTCTCATCGCAGGCTGCATCCACGCAAGCTGCATGGTCTCATTCCCATATCATTTGTGAAGCGCTGGCGCGCCGCCTTCCTGCGACCTTGGTCAAGGTGGGGGTGCATTTTCCGTGGTAATGGTTTGGCATAGACTCAAATGTAAATGTAGGTGGGGAGTGTTCTTAGGGATGCATTGTTTGCGAGAATAGTAATGACTAGCTTAATGAGTATGTATCGTCCGGTAGTTGTAGCGGCCAATGTGAGGTATTGTGCTTGTAAGTGGGCTTCTCGAAGTTCATATATTGTGTTATGGACTCCGAGTTTGAGTAGTCTCTCGTTGCTGGTGCTTTTCGGTGCCTTTGTTTCTTACCGAATTAAGAAGTCTATTTGCTGGACCTCACTGCATGATAGTTTGAGGTGCGGTGTAGCAGAAAGAATTCGGCCGAGGGTACAGGCGTGGACTACACGAAGCGTGTCGCCTCTAGGAGCCCATGTGAGCGTCATGTCACCCTTTTGATGAGTTGCGTGGAGTTTGAAACGGCCGTATTGAGCCGCCTAATTGGGCCCACGTTTTTTTCATCCTGTTGTATAGAAATAGCTGAGTAAACTGCGATCGCGTTAGCTTGCGTCGGAACGGAAGCGAAGTTTGTCATCAGTGACACCAAAACTGCCATACAAAATTTTAGCAAGTGCAGGATTTCGTCCTTAGCAGTCAGACTCCTAAGCCAGAAAACGTTCGATAGGAAAATGCAAATAAACTGGACTCCTGCGGACGAAGCCGCCCCTGCCAATGAGGCGGCCCACAAGCTGGCTTGAGTACTCCACCGCCGAGCCGCTACAGAGCCATGGGGAGATCACGCAGCACTATAAATTGGATCGTAGACTGGTACCCCCAATAGACCCTAAATTAAACAGCAGACAAGCAGTCGCGCGGAGGCGACTGCAAACTTATACATATCCGCACCCGGTTATGGCTAACCACATGTTCCCTGAGGCCAGGAGTGATAAGTGCAATATTTGTGGGGCGACCCTCGACCACATAATATGGGAATGCCCGCATTCTCCCAGGGGGACGCACAATATAGGCAGTAGAGACAACACTTCGGAGACCCTGCTGCGCAGCTCGGACCCTGAGCTCCAGCTGCTACTCGTCCAACTGGCTGAAAAGGCTGCTGGGACCCACGACTTTCCAACCTGCTTCTGAGGAGGCGGCATCCGCCCCCTGACCTGCGTGTCGGGGGCCGGGTTGATGACCTTCTCTGTTGGACATTAAAGTTTAGTCCATCCATCCATCCGGTTGCAGGTACAGTCATAGAATGCGCATTGTATGAACGTCTGGTATCTGTCTTCCCTGAATGCAAATTTGGAGCGCTTTATCTTGTCCCGCACTTGCGAAATCCAGTGGACACTTCTCGAGGACAACACAGCAACGCTCAGGCTCACGCATTTCTCTCGTACCGATTCTGTAGTGATCTCTGAAAATGTTTGGCACAGTCAGCTGTGCATAGAAACGTATAAGTGATACACCGGCTTTCCTTTCAAGTAAAGCATATATTAACCAAGAGAGAGCATTGGCTCGCAGTCAATAGTTTTCTGGGTGTTTCCAAAAATATAGACCAAACTATAATATCTGACCTTCCTTTTCCCACAAAACGTTTGTTAAATCGGGACCAGTAGTGAAATTAGTTTCTTTATTTCAAGTTACTCAAACAATTTGACCATATGGGCGGCTAACGAGGGATCGGAATATATTCATTAAATCGAGTTTTGACTGTAAAGTAATCTTTTGTAGCAATTGCAAGCAATATGTCTCGTACTCTAGGCTATTTATTGCAAATACTTTTCATTTCTTTCTTACTTGCACTTCAGGAAGCGAGTACACAGTGGTCTAGAAACAGTAGCTTTCCCAAACATGAAAAGCCTATCATATAATGCAGTCTTTATCCGCAGAACAAGGGCATGATATTTCACTCGCACAGCTTTGTGCTCTCCTCTACTTCCGGTACGGAAGCGCCAGGAATAAAAAGCTCGTACTACCTTGCTCAATATTTAGTTATGTAGTAAAAATACTCCCAACCAACATCTTCTGTGGGCCTATCAGCATGCAATGTGATCAGTGCAAAACAGAAAAAAATCTGAACTGTTCTGTTCATTGATCAATTGCAGGGAAGGCAAGACTATACCCAGAAAGAACACGTTGTCTGCTGTGGACGTTTTGTTATATTAATCTCTGTAAAACATCTTGCGGTGGACGTTTTGTTATATTGATCTCTGTAAAACATCTTGCGACAAGTTTGTTTGCTTTTGATTATTTTTTTCTGCTGAGCATCCTGGTTTCTTTAGTAGCATTACATGAGGATATGTTTGCACGTGATTTCAAGCCACACCGTAGAGACATTCTAACATATGGAACCAGCCAAGGGCACAGAAACCCAAGAATTAGACGGGACGGGATATCATGTGTACTTCTTCGGTTTTTGTGCCTTTCGCTGGTTCAATATGTTTGATTCACACCAACCAGCCCAAATTGTCAGCATGTTAAAGAGCGATTGCTTTATTTTAATTCAGAATTGAACTAGTACATGCATTTTTTAGCATGTAATTGTCTTGATTTTCAGACAATGCAAGGTGCCTCTAGAGAAAGAGGAGCACCTTTCTTCGGATTTTTTTTTAATACAAACGTTTTTTTTTTTGTGTATCTGTCCAATGTTTACCCAAACCTCAACAATAATAAAAAAATGCGAAATGCTTGAAACGAAGCAATATCGCCCTTTTTTGATGATTCTACTTCGTACAACGCATTAATATAATATTCAGTTTGATGTTCATAGAGTTAAAATGTATGCCTCAAAACAACCTCAATTGCGAATACTTAAACTACATTTGGCGCAAAGGTGCGACAAACGTTCTGAGCGAATTGTAATATTGGCCGAGGTTGTGCAATTAACAACAAGTTATTGTGTGCTCCTCCAATCTGGCCACATTTCAACTACTTCTTCGTTCATTCGTTCTTCTGCAATTTTTTCTTGTTACTCAGGGGCCTAATTGAATAGCTTAAAAAAAGATATAGATAAATGCAGCGCGACTGTTAAGTGAGAAACATCAACGTAGCCTTATGGAACATTTCGGAGAGCAAACTATAAGCGTTCCTGGGCAGTCTCACATCACATACAGAACGAACATGCACTCTCTTAGCGTTTGTTTCATTTTTTTCTATTCGGAAACGTCGATGCAGGTCTGAAAGGTAACTCATGCGGAGATTGTTTGCAAGCCTGAATTATCGCGCAATTAATTCGAAGAAAATAATTATCTGCTATATCACCCCGAAGCCGGCCAAATAGTGTAGGAGCCGTCGTTTTGGGCCACACTGTTTTCCGTATTGTTCTGCAGCGGTTGTGCATTGTATGGCTTCGACTAGATTAAAAGAAGCTAGTGGCTTGTAGTACTCCATGCAAACTGCCACTTCCGGCCACTTTTAGCCGGGATAAGTGCGCTTGCAGCTTTATTTTGCAATTATGTGCTCCTTAGTTTTGGAATTATTACGGCAGTGTTTGACGCGATCTCATGTTCCAGCTCTTAGGAAATTCTAGCCATCTATGCACCTAGGTGATTTTGTGAATAATTTACTCTCATAGCTTCCTAGAATCAGAACTACCTAAACAAAGATATTTTCGTTATATTCAGTTCTCTCATTTACTTGTGTTGACGGACGTTTGGTAAGTTATGTGTCTGAATTAGTGTTCCTTCACACAAGTAGGAAGTGGGCTTACAAAATTAAAAAAAAAGCTGTGATGGATTGGAAAGCAAATCCTTACATTGGTATTTTATATATCAGTAGCTCCAAACATTATGCTTTTCTGATAATATGCGTGGTTTAAAGTGGTACGAACGTTATTAGACTAAATTATGGCCAATCAGACAATATCTCTACGATTTTCCTATGTATTTCAACTACCCCTATCAACCAACAAGATATTTTCAATTTGACCATGCTTTCTAAAAGAAGTGCTTTAACCAGTAGTAAGCCAACTCACCCAACTATTGATCCATTTATACTCATCAGTTTGGCAGGGCTTGCTAATGAATATAAAATATCTACTGGTTATTTTCAAAGGTTAGCGAATTCTTCAATATAATGTTTAACTCTATGCTTTCGCCATAAGTACCTATTTGAAGCTGATTATGGCTCTTTTTAGGCCTGGTTATAGTAAGCGAGTGAAACGTTCATTTTACACGGACCCCACGCAGCTCCGTTGATTGAAAAAGGGTAGCTATCGCTGTAACTAAGACTTCGGAAAAAGGCATGGGATAAAAAATAAGTATGGGAGATCACATCTAAATTTTGAAGCAACTCTAGCAGTAGACAGTGTGGTTTCATACCAACTCGCTTCCCAATTAACATGAAGCTCCTAGGCAAGTTCGATGCTCATATGGCATATTCTAAAATATGACATATTTAACCTAAGTACTTTGCATCGCATTGTAAATACAGGTATCCAATGAGAACCAAGCGACAATGCATCCTGTTTGCGCAGAAGCCGAATTAAGGACGTTTCTGCTTTTCTGGTCTCTTTGTGAGCCTCTCAATGATGAAATGTCGAGCAAAACAGATGGTGTTAGAGGTGTTGTCGCAGCTACTCTCAAAGGTATGCACAAGCGTCCAGCTAATTTTCTCTTGCATTTGTATAGATATATATCGGGCCGTGACTCCTTTATTCAAGAATTTCACCCCAGAAGAGCCGAAAATCAGGCCGGGGGAAAGATTGTACCCATCGAAACAAGTGGGTACCCGGCGGCACCAGGGATCGAACCCAGTACCTCCCGAATGCGAGGCGGATGCTCTACCACAAGAACACCGCTTCGGTTAAAATAATGAGTGTGTGCGTGTGCGTGCGTGCGTGCGTGTGTGCGTGTGTGTTTGTGTGTGTGTGTGTGTGTGTGTGTGTGTGTGTGTGTGTGTGTGTGTGTGTGTGTGTGTGTGTGTGTGTGTGTGTGTGTGTGTGTGTGTGTGTGTGTGTGTGTGTGTGTGTGTGTGTGTGTGTGTGTGTGTGTGTGTGTGTGTGTGTGTGTGTGTGTGTGTGTGTGTGTGTGTGTGTGTGTGTGTGTGTGTGTGTGTGTGTGTGTGTGTGTGTGTGTGTGTGTGTGTGTGTGTGTGTGTGTGTGTGTGTGTGTGTGTGTGTGTGTGTGTGTGTGTGTGTGTGTGTGTGTGTGTGTGTGTGTGTGTGTGTGTGTGTGTGTGTGTGTGTGTGTGTGTGTGTGTGTGTGTGTGTGTGTGTGTGTGTGTGTGTGTGTGTGTGTGTGTGTGTGTGTGTGTGTGTGTGTGTGTGTGTGTGTGTGTGTGTGTGTGTGTGTGTGTGTGTGTGTGTGTGTGTGTGTGTGTGTGTGTGTGTGTGTGTGTGTGTGTGTGTGTGTGTGTGTGTGTGTGTGTGTGTGTGTGTGTGTGTGTGTGTGTGTGTGTGTGTGTGTGTGCGTGCGCGCGCGTGTGTGTGCGCGCGAAAGACTGGATCCTGGTCGAAACGCCGACAAAGTATAAATGAAGTGTCAAGCATTTTTCGCTATTTATTTCCTCAGCAGCTAAGAATGTCTTTCTCGGAAGTGTATATATATATATATATATATATATATATATATATATATATATATATATATATATATATATATATATATATATATATATGAAGAAAAGAAGCCAACAGTCGGCGAGGCCAAGGAAAGCGTTGGGGATGGTATGTTTATGTCATTTTTTTTTAATGTTTACTTCGATAATCACAGAAATTAGTAATGTAATCTGTTTAGAGGAAAGATAATTAGACACAAAGTAGAAGAAAAAACAACGTGCCGATGGTGGGATCCGAACCCACGACCTCCGAATAACGCGTCCGGTGCTCTACCAACCGAGCTACATCGGCCGCTGTCCCCCCTGCTACTTTCTTGGGTATTTATGTTGTCTGTATATATATATATATATATATATATATATATATATTTATATATATATATATATATATATATATATATATATATATATATATATATATATATATATATCAGAGAATCTTTATCTAAGAGAGTGTCTTCTGGTGAAACCTGTTAGGCAAATGTTTAACTTAAGTAAACCTCGGCAAACAAAGCGAAATCGGCTGTGGTTGAAAGACATCATGTTTGTCACGTAAACTGGTAGAGGCTAGCGAGTGATAACATCAGTTTCTACGGGGGCACTGGCTCAGTGACGTCATAGCTATCACGCGGTTTGTCTTCGCTTGAAGGTAAAACATTCGCACTCCGAGAATAAGCTACCGAGAGGAGTAGTAAAAGAATTCTATTCTAAAATGTTGAGTCAGACTGCGTGCGTCAGATTGCAGCATGTGGTTATTTTACTTAACTTCTTAAAAATCCTGCTTCCGTTCAAATTATATCGACAATTTTTTACGCACTTACCACCACTGTAGTAGCGGGGACCGTTAGGAGTTCTTGGCGGAGGGATCTCCAGCTCTTCAGGGGTGGTTGGAGGGGCAGGAGGCGGGCTCTCAGGAATCTCTGGAGGGTTGTCTGCCACACCTTAGAACAGTTAAATTTATATTCCTCTTTTATACATTACAACATTATTTTTATAATAACAGATGTCTTCATAAGCTATCTTATATAACGCAGGAGGTAGGAAAATACCGTTTTCAAATTATCCGTCGTAATTCTGGTTTACTTAAGTAAGGCTTTCAATTTCCGTCTAAGAAATTTTAGATGGGAAAGTAGCCCCTGTAAGTTTGAAAACTGGGTTAAGGCTAGATATCCATCAATGATTCTTTCTTGTTTCTTATATAGTTCCTCATAGCCAATAATGGCGTTATGCTGTCGCTTCTAAGAGGTGCATATACCTGTGCATATACCTGTCCTAGTTAGCTCAAACTCAGTAGCGATAATGCTATCATTGCAGTGCAGTGACTAAGGCGTTCAACTGATGAGCCTGGTGATTCTGCCACACTCCCGGCTCGGTGGTCGCTTTTTGGTTTGGGCGAACATCAAAGCTATCGCACAGCGTACAATGTCAATGCACTTAAAGAACATTGATTGCATTATAGTACAATATTTATCCTTTTGGTTATACGTCATAAGTAACGTTTTCTTAGGATATGGATTTCTATATACATGTATTAGTGATACTTTTCAGCCTTTGTAACATCATAATTCTGCATATTGATAAAACGCGGGATATGCTTATAATTGTCTAGCACTGCATGCAGAAGCGCAGTTAGACATTTCGTTTAATCTTTCGCAATTCTCTTCCCAATTGACATTCAACCTTACAAGTGCAACTTTCAATCACCATTTCACATACTTTCCAGAATCAATTCCGACGCCGGTTATGAGAGCGGTATTTCAAGAAGCCCCCACATCGTCTTCCGACGCAGCGGTCTTTTTCGATCTCGCCTCCGCCCTTCTACGACTCCGGCATGGAACGTCATAACCCTCATCAGCGTTGAATGAAGCCCTAACCCACAATGTGACACAGACAGCGTCCACGAGCGCACTGCGAGCCTGATGATGCAGTTGCCATTTTCGTCCAGCGGTAATTAATTTGCTCCCCATAGCTAACATTGCCCTCCTCCTGTCCACCACTGCTCTCCTCAACAGCGTCAATGCCATCAGGATTACATGCCAACACAAGAATTATGGCCTTGTGATAACAAAATTGCAGCTGGGTGATGTTTTTAGCACATTCTCTTTGGGCTCGGAAAGATGGTGCTTCAAGACCCAGTGCGGACATGATTTATTTTCTATTTCATTTCAGTTATTTTCTCTCCCTCATGGCCCGACCTTCCAGTATAGTGATCTAAGGCCTCTCATGCCGGTGAAAATGTTCCCTCTATGAGTGAGTTTCATTAACACTGGGATGTGAGAGACCCGAATGCGTGACCTGTTTGATAAAGTCGCTTAATTGACGTTGCAGGACTGAAAATGCATGTTTGGCGTGATTCCCTTTTCTTTTCTGGGTTTACTATATTGGCTCTTAGGCAGAGAATTAAAAATTAAGGTTGTTGCCTGAAGACAATCAGAAAATTGTACGGCTTGTGAAATTAGCAACAGTAAGTAAATGTTACGAGCTGGAGGAGGTATCAAACTCAAAATGACAGAAAATAGATCGGAAATCCTGAAACAATTTAATATTTTGCCACATAATCATGATTGCAGTGTGATATGTAATATTATAATTGCGAAGCATATTCAGCATATCCACTTTAATCACGCGGAAAGAATGGTGTACCAAGAGCATAAATTATAGATTTTGTTAACCGTATCTCTAAGGTAGTGTCGTATTTAAATAAGCACTGCACAATTTTCCCTGAAGAGAACAACATAACGGCTTCTCCTTCATTGCATGAGAGATTCCACATAGTGTGGAAATGGTCTTAACCGGTTACTAAAAAATACACTTTATATATGATCATCCAAAAACAAGTTTTAATATCAGTGGTGTATCTATTTCTGGATTTGAAATAATCTCTGCATGCAGAAGCATGTGTGGCCAAAGTAACCTATACTCAAATTAGCGCGCACAAATATTAATATTGAAAATAACTGAACCAAATGCGGTATACAGAGCTGATAAACTGAATTCTGGACAACTCATTGATTTTCGAGAAAAATGGGCACATCCCAAAAAACTAAGTTTGAAAAATTTATTTCACACACAAGGAGCAGCGTTTAAAAAATTATTTTTGCAAAAACTACATAAATTTAATTTAATAAAAATTCTCGTATATCAAATTGTTTCTTTCTGCATTTTCTCATCATTCTTTTTACTTCCACCTCGCACATTGATAGCTCCTTCTTTTTGCCACTGCAGTGGGTTGCCGGAAGAATATGTGACACTTGTAATTTGCCAAATTTCGACACCCGGCGGAATGGCTTCCCAAACAATACCACCATATCTACGTAATATTTTTCTCTACTATCGCTGATACCGTCGCATACACAGGCATTTTCATTTTTATGACCTGTGATAGCACGATGTTTAAAAAAACAGTTTACTATGGATATAGTCATTTTTTTTTTCATTGCTCTCTCAGCCTCCGTTTATGAGCACTCATTTAGGCTACGGATAATTGCGCAATTCACTTACCTTCATTTCCTTTCTGGACAGGTCATTTGGGAGATTTTTTCTTCCCCCTCTCTGCAAAACATGTTATTCTGATGAAATACAAAACATTAGCATGCTGGAATTATTTAGAGCATGCGACCGTCGACTGGAGAAAACCTTTTAATATCAAGTGATAAAGTCCATGTTATTCTTTAGCCAAAGCGCATTTTTTTAGTTTTCGCACACAGGTGGGAAGAATACGCAAATAGCATTCCTAAAGTGCACTTTAGCACTAATTTCGCTGGAGTGCTATAATTCTAGATCAGGGACTGTTACCCTGCACCTATTGCTACTGTAAAAGTGCCAGTTCGTATGTTTCGGGTAACTCCCAATTATATAATTTTTCTTTCAACATAGGCACCTAGTACGAAAGCCAGTACACCCGCTCCGACAATCGATTCGGGATAACGTGAGAATGAAAGGGGATTAGGTAAACCATTAAATTCATGAAAGACTGAGATATGTGTTAGCGTTCTTATCTGCCACTGGCAAAGAAAGACATCGCCCATCCACGTAATTGCAGGCCACTCAAAAGCGAACAGATATTTTAAAACCCATTTAATTTGACAATCAGCGTGGTTAGAAAGCATTGCATGTACTTTGCCAAACAAACATCAGTGCAAGTGCAGTCAGTGATCCGTTGTTCTAATGCGTGTGTTCTAATGCGTGTGTCTGATGCATAGAACTTTTAACAATGGCCTCGTCGCACGTCCAATGGAGATGAATGAGGCATTTCTCATCAAAAAGCCGGCAGCAGACACACTCCCAGATACCTTGGTGTAACAATTTTGTCATACACCTTAAACTGTACAAGTATGGAATAGTTCAATGCTACAAATTATAAAGGAAGCGCCATCTTCAATTATGTATGAATTGATCAAATTGAGAGAGAATGGTATATAATGGGAACTACAAGTAGTCATACAGACCATACAAGTCAAATGATTATGTTATCACTTCTTCCAAATGTCCAACAAACAGAAATCTTCAGTTGCGAAAGATGTATGTTGGAATCCAATAAAACTGCACCTAACGCAACACGGCTTATGTGTTCTGCCGCAAGAACTGTCTTATCAGACACATTAGGAAGTATAGCCACTATCTGTGTACATGCAGTACAATTCATCTAAAGATGTAACGTCCGACGAACAAGAACATGCATGCCGCCATGCTCAGGTAACGAATTTTCAAAGCTCGGTAACAACACGTGTATGCAAATAACTGAAATGAAATAGAAAATAAATCATGTCCGCACTGGGTCTTGAAGCACCATCTTTCCGAGCCCAAAGAGAATGTGCTAAAAACATCACCCAGCTGCAATTTTGTTATCACAAGGCCATAATTCTTGTGTTGGCATGTAATCCTGATGGCATTGACGCTGTTGAGGAGAGCAGTGGTGGACAGGAGGAGGGTAATGTTAGCTATGGGGAGCAAATTATATACCGCTGGACGAAAATGGCAACTGCATCATCAGGCTCGCAGTGCGCTCGTGGACGCTGTCTGTGTCACATTGTGGGTTAGGGCTTCATTCAACGCTGATGAGGGTTATGACGTTCCATGCCGGAGTCGTAGAAGGGCGGAAGCGAGATCGAAAAAGACCGCTGCGTCGGAAGACGATGTGGGGGCTTCTTGAAATACCGCTCTCATAACCGGCGTCGGAATTGATTCTGGAAAGTATGTGAAGTGGTGATTGAAAGTTGCACTTGTAAGGTTGAATGTCAATTGGGAAGAGAATTGCGAAAGATTAAACGAAATCTCTAACTGCGCTTCTGCATGCAGTGCTAGACAATTATAAGCATATCCCGCGTTTTATCAATATGCAGAATTATGATGTTACAAAGGCTGAAAAGTATCACTAATACATGTATATAGAAATCCATATCCTAAGAAAACGTTACTTATGACGTATAACCAAAAGGATAAATATTGTACTATAATGCAATCAATGTTCTTTAAGTGCATTGACATTGTACGCTGTGCGATAGCTTTGATGTTCGCCCAAACCAAAAAGCGACCACCGAGCCGGGAGTGTGGCAGAATCACCAGGCTCATCAGTTGAACGCCTTAGTCACTGCACTGCAATGACAGCATTATCGCTACTGAGTTTGAGCTAACTAGGACAGGTATATGCACAGGTATATGCACCTCTTAGAAGCGACAGCATAACGCCATTATTGGCTATGAGGAACTATATAAGAAACAAGAAAGAATCATTGATGGATATCGAGCCTTAACCCAGTTTTCAAACTTACAGGGGCTACTTTCCCATCTAAAATTTCTTAGACGGAAATTGAAAGCCTTACTTAAGTAAACCAGAATTACGACGGATAATTTGAAAACGGTATTTTCCTAACTCCTGCGTTATATAAAATAGCTTATGAAGACATCTGTTATTATAAAAATAATGTTGTAATGTATGAAAGAGGAATATAAATTTAACTGTTCTAAGGTGTGGCAGACAACCCTCCAGAGATTCCTGAGAGCCCGCCTCCTGCCCCTCCAACCACCCCTGAAGAGCTGGAGATCCCTCCGCCGAGAACTCCTAACGGTCCCCGCTACTACAGTGGTGGTAAGTGCGTAAAAAATTGTCGATATAATTTGAACGGAAGCAGGATTTTTAAAAAGTTAAGTAAAATAACCACATGCTGCAATCTGACGCACGCAGTCTGACTCAACATTTTAGAATAGAATTCTTTTACTACTCCTCTCGGTAGCTTATTCTCGGAGTGCGAATGTTTTACCTTCAAGCGAAGACAAACCGCGTGATAGCTATGACGTCACTGAGCCAGTGCCCCCGTAGAAACTGATGTTATCACTCGCTAGCCTCTACCAGTTTACGTGACAAACATGATGTCTTTCAACCACAGCCGATTTCGCTTTGTTTGCCGAGGTTTACTCAAGTTAAACATTTGCCTAACAGGTTTCACCAGAAGACACTCTCTTAGATAAAGATTCTCTGATTATATATATATATATATATATATATATATATATATATATATATATATATACAGACAACATAAATACCCAAGAAAGTAGCAGGGGGGACAGCGGCCGATGTAGCTCGGTTGGTAGAGCACCGGACGCGTTATTCGGAGGTCGTGGGTTCGGATCCCACCATCGGCACGTTGTTTTTTCTTCTACTTTGTGTCTAATTATCTTTCCTCTAAACAGATTACATTACTAATTTCTGTGATTATCGAAGTAAACATTAAAAAAAAATGACATAAACATACCATCCCCAACGCTTTCCTTGGCCTCGCCGACTGTTGGCTTCTTTTCTTCATATATATATATATATATATATATATATATATATATATATATATATATATATATATATATATATATATATATATATATATATATATATATACACTTCCGAGAAAGACATTCTTAGCTGCTGAGGAAATAAATAGCGAAAAATGCTTGACACTTCATTTATACTTTGTCGGCGTTTCGACCAGGATCCAGTCTTTCGCGCGCACACACACACACACACGCGCGCACACGCACACACACACGCACACACACACACACACACACACACACACACACACACACACACACACACACACACACACACACACACACACACACACACACACACACACACACACACACACACACACACACACACACACACACACACACACACACACACAAACACACACACACACACAAACACACACACACACACAAACACACACACATACACGCACACACGCACGCACGCACGCACACGCACACACACATTATTTTAACCGAAGCGGTGTTCTTGTGGTAGAGCATCCGCCTCGCATTCGGGAGGTACTGGGTTCGATCCCTGGTGCCGCCGGGTACCCACTTGTTTCGATGGGTACAATCTTTCCCCCGGCCTGATTTTCGGCTCTTCTGGGGTGAAATTCTTGAATAAAGGAGTCACGGCCCGATATATATCTATACAAATGCAAGAGAAAATTAGCTGGACGCTTGTGCATACCTTTGAGAGTAGCTGCGACAACACCTCTAACACCATCTGTTTTGCTCGACATTTCATCATTGAGAGGCTCACAAAGAGACCAGAAAAGCAGAAACGTCCTTAATTCGGCTTCTGCGCAAACAGGATGCATTGTCGCTTGGTTCTCATTGGATACCTGTATTTACAATGCGATGCAAAGTACTTAGGTTAAATATGTCATATTTTAGAATATGCCATATGAGCATCGAACTTGCCTAGGAGCTTCATGTTAATTGGGAAGCGAGTTGGTATGAAACCACACTGTCTACTGCTAGAGTTGCTTCAAAATTTAGATGCGATCTCCCATACTTATTTTTTATCCCATGCCTTTTTCCGAAGTCTTAGTTACAGCGATAGCTACCCTTTTTCAATCAACGGAGCTGCGTGGGGTCCGTGTAAAATGAACGTTTCACTCGCTTACTATAACCAGCCCTAAAAAGAGCCATAATCAGCTTCAAATAGGTACTTATGGCGAAAGCATAGAGTTAAACATTATATTGAAGAATTCGCTAACCTTTGAAAATAACCAGTAGATATTTTATATTCATTAGCAAGCCCTGCCAAACTGATGAGTATAAATGGATCAATAGTTGGGTGAGTTGGCTTACTACTGGTTAAAGCACTTCTTTTAGAAAGCATGGTCAAATTGAAAATATCTTGTTGGTTGATAGGGGTAGTTGAAATACATAGGAAAATCGTAGAGATATTGTCTGATTGGCCATAATTTAGTCTAATAACGTTCGTACCACTTTAAACCACGCATATTATCAGAAAAGCATAATGTTTGGAGCTACTGATATATAAAATACCAATGTAAGGATTTGCTTTCCAATCCATCACAGCTTTTTTTTTAATTTTGTAAGCCCACTTCCTACTTGTGTGAAGGAACACTAATTCAGACACATAACTTACCAAACGTCCGTCAACACAAGTAAATGAGAGAACTGAATATAACGAAAATATCTTTGTTTAGGTAGTTCTGATTCTAGGAAGCTATGAGAGTAAATTATTCACAAAATCACCTAGGTGCATAGATGGCTAGAATTTCCTAAGAGCTGGAACATGAGATCGCGTCAAACACTGCCGTAATAATTCCAAAACTAAGGAGCACATAATTGCAAAATAAAGCTGCAAGCGCACTTATCCCGGCTAAAAGTGGCCGGAAGTGGCAGTTTGCATGGAGTACTACAAGCCACTAGCTTCTTTTAATCTAGTCGAAGCCATACAATGCACAACCGCTGCAGAACAATACGGAAAACAGTGTGGCCCAAAACGACGGCTCCTACACTATTTGGCCGGCTTCGGGGTGATATAGCAGATAATTATTTTCTTCGAATTAATTGCGCGATAATTCAGGCTTGCAAACAATCTCCGCATGAGTTACCTTTCAGACCTGCATCGACGTTTCCGAATAGAAAAAAATGAAACAAACACTAAGAGAGTGCATGTTCGTTCTGTATGTGATGTGAGACTGCCCAGGAACGCTTATAGTTTGCTCTCCGAAATGTTCCATAAGGCTACGTTGATGTTTCTCACTTAACAGTCGCGCTGCATTTATCTATATCTTTTTTTAGGCTATTCAATTGGGCCCCTGAGTAACAAGAAAAAATTGCAGAAGAACGAATGAACGAAGAAGTAGTTGAAATGTGGCCAGATTGGAGGAGCACACAATAACTTGTTGTTAATTGCACAACCTCGGCCAATATTACAATTCGCTCAGAACGTTTGTCGCACCTTTGCGCCAAATGTAGTTTAAGTATTCGCAATTGAGGTTGTTTTGAGGCATACATTTTAACTCTATGAACATCAAACTGAATATTATATTAATGCGTTGTACGAAGTAGAATCATCAAAAAAGGGCGATATTGCTTCGTTTCAAGCATTTCGCATTTTTTTATTATTGTTGAGGTTTGGGTAAACATTGGACAGATACACAAAAAAAAAAACGTTTGTATTAAAAAAAAATCCGAAGAAAGGTGCTCCTCTTTCTCTAGAGGCACCTTGCATTGTCTGAAAATCAAGACAATTACATGCTAAAAAATGCATGTACTAGTTCAATTCTGAATTAAAATAAAGCAATCGCTCTTTAACATGCTGACAATTTGGGCTGGTTGGTGTGAATCAAACATATTGAACCAGCGAAAGGCACAAAAACCGAAGAAGTACACATGATATCCCGTCCCGTCTAATTCTTGGGTTTCTGTGCCCTTGGCTGGTTCCATATGTTAGAATGTCTCTACGGTGTGGCTTGAAATCACGTGCAAACATATCCTCATGTAATGCTACTAAAGAAACCAGGATGCTCAGCAGAAAAAAATAATCAAAAGCAAACAAACTTGTCGCAAGATGTTTTACAGAGATCAATATAACAAAACGTCCACCGCAAGATGTTTTACAGAGATTAATATAACAAAACGTCCACAGCAGACAACGTGTTCTTTCTGGGTATAGTCTTGCCTTCCCTGCAATTGATCAATGAACAGAACAGTTCAGATTTTTTTCTGTTTTGCACTGATCACATTGCATGCTGATAGGCCCACAGAAGATGTTGGTTGGGAGTATTTTTACTACATAACTAAATATTGAGCAAGGTAGTACGAGCTTTTTATTCCTGGCGCTTCCGTACCGGAAGTAGAGGAGAGCACAAAGCTGTGCGAGTGAAATATCATGCCCTTGTTCTGCGGATAAAGACTGCATTATATGATAGGCTTTTCATGTTTGGGAAAGCTACTGTTTCTAGACCACTGTGTACTCGCTTCCTGAAGTGCAAGTAAGAAAGAAATGAAAAGTATTTGCAATAAATAGCCTAGAGTACGAGACATATTGCTTGCAATTGCTACAAAAGATTACTTTACAGTCAAAACTCGATTTAATGAATATATTCCGATCCCTCGTTAGCCGCCCATATGGTCAAATTGTTTGAGTAACTTGAAATAAAGAAACTAATTTCACTACTGGTCCCGATTTAACAAACGTTTTGTGGGAAAAGGAAGGTCAGATATTATAGTTTGGTCTATATTTTTGGAAACACCCAGAAAACTATTGACTGCGAGCCAATGCTCTCTCTTGGTTAATATATGCTTTACTTGAAAGGAAAGCCGGTGTATCACTTATACGTTTCTATGCACAGCTGACTGTGCCAAACATTTTCAGAGATCACTACAGAATCGGTACGAGAGAAATGCGTGAGCCTGAGCGTTGCTGTGTTGTCCTCGAGAAGTGTCCACTGGATTTCGCAAGTGCGGGACAAGATAAAGCGCTCCAAATTTGCATTCAGGGAAGACAGATACCAGACGTTCATACAATGCGCATTCTATGACTGTACCTGCAACCGGATGGATGGATGGACTAAACTTTAATGTCCAACAGAGAAGGTCATCAACCCGGCCCCCGACACGCAGGTCAGGGGGCGGATGCCGCCTCCTCAGAAGCAGGTTGGAAAGTCGTGGGTCCCAGCAGCCTTTTCAGCCAGTTGGACGAGTAGCAGCTGGAGCTCAGGGTCCGAGCTGCGCAGCAGGGTCTCCGAAGTGTTGTCTCTACTGCCTATATTGTGCGTCCCCCTGGGAGAATGCGGGCATTCCCATATTATGTGGTCGAGGGTCGCCCCACAAATATTGCACTTATCACTCCTGGCCTCAGGGAACATGTGGTTAGCCATAACCGGGTGCGGATATGTATAAGTTTGCAGTCGCCTCCGCGCGACTGCTTGTCTGCTGTTTAATTTAGGGTCTATTGGGGGTACCAGTCTACGATCCAATTTATAGTGCTGCGTGATCTCCCCATGGCTCTGTAGCGGCTCGGCGGTGGAGTACTCAAGCCAGCTTGTGGGCCGCCTCATTGGCAGGGGCGGCTTCGTCCGCAGGAGTCCAGTTTATTTGCATTTTCCTATCGAACGTTTTCTGGCTTAGGAGTCTGACTGCTAAGGACGAAATCCTGCACTTGCTAAAATTTTGTATGGCAGTTTTGGTGTCACTGATGACAAACTTCGCTTCCGTTCCGACGCAAGCTAACGCGATCGCAGTTTACTCAGCTATTTCTATACAACAGGATGAAAAAAACGTGGGCCCAATTAGGCGGCTCAATACGGCCGTTTCAAACTCCACGCAACTCATCAAAAGGGTGACATGACGCTCACATGGGCTCCGAGAGGCGACACGCTTCGTGTAGTCCACGCCTGTACCCTCGGCCGAATTCTTTCTGCTACACCGCACCTCAAACTATCATGCAGTGAGGTCCAGCAAATAGACTTCTTAATTCGGTAAGAAACAAAGGCACCGAAAAGCACCAGCAACGAGAGACTACTCAAACTCGGAGTCCATAACACAATATATGAACTTCGAGAAGCCCACTTACAAGCACAATACCTCACATTGGCCGCTACAACTACCGGACGATACATACTCATTAAGCTAGTCATTACTATTCTCGCAAACAATGCATCCCTAAGAACACTCCCCACCTACATTTACATTTGAGTCTATGCCAAACCATTACCACGGAAAATGCACCCCCACCTTGACCAAGGTCGCAGGAAGGCGGCGCGCCAGCGCTTCACAAATGATATGGGAATGAGACCATGCAGCTTGCGTGGATGCAGCCTGCGATGAGAACGAAGCCACTGCGGTTGTTCACAACCCCCACATATCCCTCCTAAATTCGAGCTTCCTTCAGGCACTATCCCTGAGGATTGATTGGTTGAATGTCCTTTATTGAATGGGAAGGCTCATCATGGATTGGGGTAAAGGGGAGAAGACAGATTCTTCGTTGTTTAGGTCGTCACTCAAATCATATTGCTCTAACCAGGCCACTAAGCGAGCCATACTTGGCAAATGTCATCTGTGTGTTAGCATCAGTCTCTAGAACGCAACGGTAGTTCAGGCGGTAGGGTTTGATCTCGGAGCGTCCAGTAGAAAAAGTAGGACAATCCCAGAGTAGATGAGATATGCCACCGCGCGTTAGAGTCGTACAGTGGGGGCTCGTAATCATTTCCTTTGTATACTGACGCCAGCGGGCCATAATATGTGGCGTGTAAGAGGCATGGGCGATGAGCTTATTCAAAAAGACTGCTTGATTTCGGGTGAGGTGGGTTTTTCGCGTAAAAGGTGGATCTGGTGTGGCCACCTGCATGCGTTGCTGACTGAGGCTACGAAGACTGGTCCGAGTATGGTGCATAGGGCAAGGGAAGAGGTGTGTTGCCCGCCCAAGGTCGAGTAAAGATAAAGCAAGGGGGGTGGGGAA
Organism: Amblyomma maculatum; assembly: GCF_055883805.1. NCBI lineage: Eukaryota > Metazoa > Arthropoda > Arachnida > Ixodida > Ixodidae > Amblyomma > Amblyomma maculatum. The sequence continues at coordinate 87,156,193 of NC_139353.1, read as the reverse complement.
GTAAATGCGGACATCCCACCTGCCAAGGCAGCCACGGCGTGTGCCGCCGCAATGCCCCCTGATTCGTCCGAGTGACCAGGAGTCCACTGAATAACGACAGTTTTGGTCGCGAGCGAGGAAGCCGAGGAAACCACTAGGCTATTGCCTTGTCATACACAGATGCCAGTTATGTACTTATTGATTTTAAAACTGCCATTATAAAATATGCCAGGGGGTGGTTTCATCCCCCGGCGCACCGCCTGCTGCACATGCCCACCCCCATCTCCCCCGACGGGTTGAGCTCATCAGGGAGCCTGCGCACTCGGGAAATCCCGGCAACGGGGCCGCCGACTCCTTAGCTCGAAGGTCTAGAAACCGGGCACAGGTAGTCCTCGTGCTGGATTTCTCGAAGGAGCCTATGCACTCTTTTGCTAAGTTCACTGCAAACTGCCGCGCTCAGCGCGTCATCTGTCCGTCACACCACCCATCTCTTAGAACAGTCAATCTGGCGTCTCCTGCAGACACATACGCTGCCGTCACCAGCTCTACTCTCAAAATTTGGGACGGTATCCGCCAGATGAACTTCGTGAACCCCAAGGTCACCCTTACCCACATTCTTTTATTCTGCTCGGCGTCTCCTCGTCCCACCGGGCCGATGCCTCTCCGAAACTCAGGACTGGGAGTCTTCACTGCGGTCAGCGGACCCGGCCAGGCAGAAGATTGTCGTCAGTCGAGCCGCATACGCCATGGACTCACATGAGGAGGAGGAAGAACATTTATTTCCGCCGAACATGGTGCAGCAGCCACCTACGTGTCCGCACGCAGGCGTCCGGGGAGGCAGTCTGTCACACCGCGGCCAGAGGACACCCGGCCTCGTCTAGGAGAAGAGGTCTTCAGCCTCGGCCGCCAGGCGGACGGCGAATCGCTGTTTTTTCGTCGGAGCTTCTTAGCGTGGTCTCCCATTCATCGCTAGTTTTAATCGCGTTGCGCCCTGGGGCACGAACGCATCTCCATATTATATGATCTAATGTTGCCACGTGGCCCCAAAATTTACAAATTTCGGTTTCTGCACCGTCCCTCTTCCGCCCTCTGGCACCCGTCCAACTCCTCCACAGGGGCGAAAAGAAATTTCGAGCTTGGAGTCTTCTCCAGTCGTACGATTCCTTTTTACTCAGGGATCTAACCGGTGGCGGATATATCCTCCGGTCTTTCTTCAAGTTGTCGGTTAAATCCCTAAAGGTACCTATACATTCTTTGGTTTTAGATGTTGTGGAGGCGTCCGCAGCACCCCGAGGTAGCGAGGAGCAGGCGAGCATGTGGGCAGCCTCGTTGCCGGCGAGACCGGCGTGTGCTGGGGTCCAGATTATGGTCACGCTTTCGGCGAGAGACGACTCGTTCAGAAGTTTTGCAGCACGATTGCTGACTCTACCCTTGCTAAAATTTATAACCGCCGCTTTGCTATCGCTGATGACGTGTTTCACGCCTGGTCGTGCAATGGCAATGGCTATTGCAATCTCCTCCGCCTCTACCGGCGGTAGATCTCGATTTCTTTCTATTCCTATGGCGATCCCAGTGTCCAATAGGGCGACCGAGGTTACGTCGCCTTCTTTCCCGATCGCTGCATCGATGTAGGCGACCGATCCCGGCGGGAGTTTGTCCAATTTGTTAGCGAGGTTCTTAGCTCTGCTTTTCCTCCTCCCCTCGTCGTGTACGGGGTGCATGCTCTTCGGTATGGGCGAGACGTATAGATGCTTTCTGATTTTTCGATCTATGCTTTCTCTGACACTTTCGCCTTCCCGGGCGCTAGTAGGTTTACCCAATCGAGGATTTGCCTACCCGCCGCCGTTCCTGCGAGTCGCTCTCTCTGGGGCAGCCTGACCGCCGCAGCCAGCTCTTTCCACTTATTATGCAACCCCATTTTCTCTAGAATGTCGTTAGAAGTAGTTATGGGGAGTCCTAGAGCGCACTTCGTGCATCTCCTAATTATGGTGTTTAATTAGTGTTCTTCGGTCTTGTTGATATTTAGGAATGGAGTCGCGTAGCACATTCTCCTCGTGACAAAAGCTTGTACGAGTCTGAGTCTACTAGCCTCCGTGAGACCACTCCTTCTGTTGGACGTCTTCTTAAATACTCTGAATACGAGCTCCGCCTGATCTTTTAATTTCTTAATCAGGCTTTTGTTACTACCCCTGCGGTTGATAATCACACCTAAAATTCTAATTTCATCTACTTTCCGGACTTCGTTTCCGTTGACTTTAGTTTTGATATCTGGAGTTATCTTCCCACTACTGCTGGTCATTACCAGGAGCTCCGATTTTTCTTGCGAACAGCATAGACCTACGTCCTCTGCGTGATAGCTGATTATATTTGCTGCCTCTTGGAGCCTGGATCTGATGTACGAGTCGTTCCCTTCGCACATCCAGACGGTCACATCGTCCGCGTAGATGCTTAGTTTTAAGTCATCGAGATGGCCAAGCTTACTGGGGAGCTTCCTCATTACGATGTTAAAAAGGAAAGGTGAGAGCACAGCCCCCTGCGGAGTGCCTCTGTTACCCAGCGGCAACTCCTCCGAACATAAGCCCTGAAAGCGGATGATCGCCGTCCTGTCTCGCAGGAATGATCTAATGTAGTTGTAGGTTCTTTCATCTACTCTAAGCTCAGCGAGCCCGTCGAGAATGGCGTCGTGACTGACGTTGTCAAAAGCTTTCTTAAGGTCTAAGCCTAGAATAGCTTTCGTATTTTTTTCCTGAAGTCTCTGACAACATCGTTATGTAGTCTGAGCATGGTATCTTGCGTACAAAGGCTGGGCCTGAATCCGACCAATTCAGCCCGCCACGCATCATTCTCTTCGGTGTATTTGGTTAGCCTCCTCTGAATAACTTTCTCAAGTAGTTTGCCTACGCAAGATGTTAGTGATATTGGGCGGAGATTCTCCAAGCCCGGTGGTTTTCCCTGCTTGTGGATTAGGGTGATGCGCCATAAACATACGCCATCCTGCCGAGTGCGGCCGTTATTCGCTGGCATATTGTGGGGCGAATTCAGTGCTTTCGCAATACTTCGCTTAAGGACGATTAGTACAGCCCTTCAGTGCTTATTCTGAATAGCCACTCACATTTTCTCAGTAGATGTATGACCTAAAATGGCAATATCGTATTTAGAGGCAAGCAGTTCAATTTTCTCTATTAAACAACATTTGCTGGAAAATATTTACAAAGTGATGGTCTTGATACCAAGTCCAAAGTCAAACTCGACACATTTATTCTTTGGTTAGTTGCTTTCGTTTGCACAAATAGTAGATTACTACTAATGTTCTATACCATATCAGTTTGACGATTCTCAACTAGACGAAACTTTTTAGGTAAAACTGGGTCGCCTTATCTTGGCTGCTTTGCAGGTGTTGCCTTCTCGGCAAAATATTTGCCCTTTCCCGGTAGCCGCATTTTAAGACACAAGAAGAAATCTAAAATTTACTTATTTTTACGTGTAGAGCACAAGGACATATTGTATGGAAGCAGGATACCCTAGAGAAAAAGGACAAAATCGCAGAATTAAGAAACAAATATAGATGTTGGCTGCCTCGGCAAACGCATTTTACACAGGGCAAAAAGTCGGAGTGCTGCGTATACCAAGTTATAAATAATAAATGAATTGAGCATAATAAAGTATAACAGCGGGGGTTAAACCAGGAACTTCCTAATTTCAACATAGGCAAACTATTGCTTTATAAAAATATATAAAACATTTCATTCCACAAGAAAACGTAAGGCACGTTCTAAAAAAATGTCGTTTACACGACAAATAAAGACTGATTTCTTGGAGTCACCCTACAGAACCTAACCGAATTACGGTTAGAGGCCCGATGTTTGTCACAAACAGAAATGTTTGACGGATGCTCTTGGATACACCTTGTACTAAACAAAAGTAGTCGTACTCAAGCTCTGCAATCCAATATCTTGTGACACACTGGCTAAAGCCAATATTATGTACCAAGTCCCGCGAAAATAGTTTATTTTACTGCAGTCGCTCTTGCTATCCATGATAGCGAAAAAAGTACACAGAGCTTACATTTTTCTTGCAGTTAGACCTCAAGTGCCATGGCCTTACGGAAAAGTACTAAGAACTGGAAAACTCATCCAACAACTGAGGAGTAAGAATTTGCCGGATTCTGCACTTTTCTAATTCCTTCAGCGAATGATATTTTGAATTTGTGGCATTTATACCGAGTTCACAGTATACGTATTCAAGGTCCTGAATGATCTATTTCGAAAGCCATGTTATGTTAATGACCTCCATCTACACAATACAAATTATTTCCGTCTAGTCAATATAAATAAATCCCCACAATGGAAGTACGTCATGGAAGTCGGGCAAACATGAAAAATTACATGCCGCATTATGCAAACTCCATACCATCGAATAGCAAAGTTTATATTTTGCACCTATATGGCTTCAGGAAGTATGAGTACTACACAGCGTGCAAAAAGTCTTGTTATCCAACCCACTGCTCTATCACTGGACAGTGAATCTGCGTGAAAGACTTATAATTATACTGCTTTATGTTTTCTACAATTACAAGCAGTAACCACGCAACAAAGGACGAAAGGGCTTTCAGGCGCAAATGACTAGGTTTGTCGTGCTTACAGAAGTTTGTACTTGGTCACAGAAAGAATAATGCTTTCTATCACACGAAATCTACCAGATAATGAGTGCTGCAGAGAGATATAATGTTGTAATTTATGCGAAGGAGGTTACTCGAATACTGCAGAGAGATATAATGTTGTAATTTATGCGAAGGAGGTTACTTGAATACACCATCCGGAAGAAGTAACTCTAGTGAGTTACTTATTTCCACGAAACGCTATAACTATTAATGTAATTCATTTTCTTCAAAAAGCGCTACCTAAACAGCATTGGTTCAAACGTTTAGCTAGAAAGTGATTACCTAATAAGAATGCTTGATGAATGCGGACATCGAACCCGAAAGTAGCTTTAAAAGAGCAAGACAACATGCTGACAAATCGTCATAGCCGTGTGTCTGATACAATCCTGCAAATAACCCTTCTATGTCGAAATCGAACCAAAATCTGTATTATGCTGTTCAACGTGCTAGTATTTCATGCTGGTATTTGTCTACAAACCAGTCAATTTCAGCAGCCTCAAAAGAGATGTTCTTTGTGGTATCACAACATGTTTCGTTTTGCCTAGTATTTGAAGGAACCTAAAACAAAACCGCCACGAGTGACATTGAAAAATTCTACTAGTGAACATTATTGCACTGTAAACACTTCGGACGCTATGACCAGAAAACAAGATGAATCTGTGATGTTTCGTCTTGCCTACCAGCAACATGCCTTACCACAGTCGTAGATTAGATTAAAATTGGGTTTAACACTCAGATCATATACTACTCACCAACATCAAGCATTAAAAAATACAGTACATGTAGTTTGGCGCAGTTATGGCTGTAGCTTTAGTTGAATTGGGAAATATATATTGAAATTGAAGTATGATGGCGCTTCACCTGGAGGTGTTCATGTGAAGAGATGTGAAGATACCTCTTTCGTGCATGTGGTCAGTCAACTCCATGCAACCAAACACTCGAGGTTGAAAAACTTATGAAAAGTCGCTCTAACGAAAACTAAGTCTTTAGCACTTTGTCTCCGATATTTGCAAAAGAGGACAAAAAGAAAACGAAATTGACGGTCTAACCTTCCAGATATACCAAAATTACACAGGACTGACGTATTACAGAGCATCAAAGTAAATTGAACTACTTACTGGTATGAAATGTGCACAGCCTTCGCAAAGCACAACGGTGTTTTGTTTTTATTTCGGCTCGGTTTACTTACGGAAGCCACATCAAAGTAGGAATAACGCTGGACTGGGGGTTTGCATCCAACTTCTGAAACGCAGTTCCCAAAGGGTGTATAAAGAAGACAAATTTCTATCTGCGTGCGTGGTACCTACGTCCATTTTCTTTTTTTATACTTTATCTTTCGCGTCTTTTTCGTAAGTAAAATTCGACTGTAATGCAACTTTTTCCAGAATCGTATGGTTGCCCCAGCAACATGCAGCAGTGCTTTGATGAATGCCAGAAGCGTGGAGTTGAAGGTGCGTTTTGTGGCGTGCACACTCCGCATAACTGCTTCTGCGAAGCATTTTTACCTCCAAGTAAGTTCAACTCTTTCACCTAATTATTCTCAGTGATGATATGAATCCAAATACCAGTTTTCGCCTCCGCTGAGAGCCGAGGTAAATATAAAAAGCACTGTCAAGAGGTAATACTCGTAAAAGGGTTGTTCAGTGCAATATTCAGCACCGCTGAGTTACAGCAAGGTCCATCGCTTGTGTAGAGGAGCCATAGGTTTAAAATGAAAACCGAGTGGCCGTCGCATGACAACAATATATATATATATATATATATATATATATATATATATATATATATATATATATTGAAGTGGATTTTATAGTTGGTTTGAACGTCTAGCGCTACCAGTAATTCGGGCATCATCGAGGTAGCATAAACAGATGTTCCATTTCAGGCCGCGCTGTACAGTGTCCATCATTCTTTCAAATGTGGCTGGGGCGTTACAGATTCCGAATGGTATAACATTAAATTCGTAAAGTCCGTCTGAAGTACTAAAGGCGGTCTTAGCACGATCCGCCTCTGCCATGGGCACCTATACCCGGAGCGTAAATCGAGTGAGGAAAAGAATTCTGCGCCTTGCAAGCAGTCTAGTGCATCGTCGATTCGTGGGAGGGGGTACACATCACGACGAGTAATTTTGTTGAGGCGGCGATAATCAACACAAAATTGTATGGAGCCATCCTTCTTTTTAACTAGGACCACAGTAGACGACCATGGGCTACAGGATTCTCTAATTACTCCGCGTTGCAGCATGTCATCGACTTGTTGGGTAATAACACGGCGCTCTGTCGGGGACACACGGTATGGCCGCTGATGGAGAGGTGGATGAGCGACAGTGTCGATGAGATGGGAAACTGTCGTCGTGCGGCCCAAGGAAGATTGCGGGTTGCTGAAGGAGGAGCGGAATTGGTGTAGAAGGTCAAGAAGTTGCTCGCGGTGGCGTGGATCTAGAGCGCTGTCCACAGAATGGTCAAAATGTCCCGCTGTAGCGCATCGGAAGCCACACGAGCTGGGGTCAAGGCGTCAACTTTGCAAACAGGGAATGAGACATCATCAAAGGCGAACAGAAGGTCCACAGGCTCGATGCAGCCGAGGCACTCCCCTTCGATCAACATAGCGGGAGACGGAAGAGGATTGGCTACCAGAAGTGTGCTAGCGCCGTTTTTCATGTCAAGGACGGCAAACGGCAGCGGTAAGTGGCGGCGGCGGCAGACAACGTTAGAGGGCACAAAGAGGACTGTCGCGGCGGTGGTAAAAGAGGCAGTGAGGGGAACCAGAACAGCGCTAACGGGTGGGATGGTTGTGTCATGTGCTACGAGGAGTTTGGTCGCAAAACGAGGACACGGCTCGTGGAGCAGGGCATCAGACGGTGCATCACTCGATTCAATGAGCTCTACTTGAGGACTGGCGCAGTCAATGATAGCATGATGCTGGGACAGGAAATCCCAGCCAAGAATGACGTCATGAGAACATGTGGGGAGAACGACGAATTCGGTAATGTACTGGGCTGTAGCAATGACGCCGCGAGCAGTGCAGATAGCTGTCGGCTGTATACTGTGAGCGGATGCAGTACGAAGCGATAGTCCCTCGAGAGGCGTAGTCACCTTTCGGATGGAGCGCCAGAATTTTTGGCTTATAACTGATACAGCGGCACCGGTGTCGACGAGCGCAAGAGTATGAACACCTTCAACGATGACAGGAATAACAATCGCGGGATTAAGACGAGTTCTTTGAAATTCTGTCAAATACGCAGTTCATGCCTCGCGAACCGCGGCGGTTAATTTACCGTCTGGGTAGCTGGTCATCGGCGCATTAGTGAAATGGAGCAGCGACGTGGTGAGGGCAAACGACGGGGGAGGAAGTCCGGAGGATCAGGGGGTGCTGTTGGAGGACCCGATGGGACTGGGAACTGGGATGCCAAATAAGGTGGCGCAGGGCGTGCAGCAAAGGCCATATTTATTCGGCGCCGAGAGTAGCGTGTAGTGTGCCCAGGGATGCCGCAGTGGTAGCAAATAGGCCTGTTGTCTGAAGTGCGCCATGGAGATCGTGTCTGAAGCAAGGGGGAAGCAAAAGCTGTTAGTGCCGACCGCATAGGGGCGAACCATAGACATTTGCTGGCTCAGGAGGTGGACTTGAAGTGACTTCGGCATACGTGCGACGCAATACTTGATGAGGAGCCGGCGCGAATGTTGGAGCGTAGCTCAGTGGCGCAACGCCGGACGATGGAAATGTGGGCGTGGGGAGGTGCATTGAGGGTGCGACGGGAGCTGATTGAGGGACAGGATTAGGAACGATTTCAGATACATGCTGCAGGATTGCACGGCGAAGCTCCGGAACAAGGCCAGTTGGTGACGACTACTTAACAATCGCTGCAGGGACAGTGTTCGCGCAACCTCCTGGCGTACAAAAGCCTTGATGTCTTCAGATAGGTTAGATGACTCCCGCTCCGCGGCTAGTCCAGCGAGTGATGCATGAGGCTGGCCAATCAAAACACGCTCCTTCCGGAGCTCGTCGCAGCTTTGACTGAGGTCGTAGGTTTCATTGACCGTAGTGGGACCTTTCGCAATGAGCATGTTGAAAGCACCGTCATCAATTCCTGTGAGGACATGACGTATTTTAACGGCCTCGGTCATAGTCGGGTCAACGCGACGACACACATCAAGAATATCCGCAATGTAACTGATGAACGTTTCACCGGGTAGCTGCAGTCGCGACCGACGACGCTGTTCCGCGCGGAGTTTTCGGACGGCGGGACGGCCACAGTCGTCAGAAAATGTGGCATTGAAATTCGCCCAGTTGGTAAAGTCCGACTCGTGGTTTCGAAACCACAGATTAGCGACGTTGCTCAAGTAAAAGATGACATTATTGAGCTTACGATTGCCGTCCCAGTTATTGTGACGGCTGACCCATTCGTAACTGGTCAGCCAATCGTCGAAGTCGTCATCACTGCTTCCACTGAAGGTAGCGAGGTCCCGTTGACGAAGCGCACCTATGCAGGTGACGGCCGGAGGTAGGTGCAATGAAGTCGGCTCCGTCATTAGGGTAGTCAACGTTCTGCTGCGAAGTTTCAGGGCGAGATGGGTACAGTCAACCTCAGATTGACTTCCACCAAGTGAAATGTGGATTTAATAGTTGGTTTGAACGTCTAGCGCTGTCAGTAATTCGGGCACAGGAGGGTAGAATTGCTAGCCGCAGGGTACAGCTTCAGCGCGAGAGATGGGCGCCGGAGACAAGCGATGGTGATGGCAATGCCGCAGCGTTTTCCGTTCTTTGTCTTATTTACAATATATATATATATATATATATATATATATATATATATATATATATATATATATATATATATATATATATATATGATCAGAATCATATGACTATCATATGACCAGAATAGAAGCATAATACGCTACTATACGACAGTTGCATATCAACAACGCAGACTTAGGAGCGGTACTCGAGGACCGCAGATAAGACCTAAGGCCAAGTTTTGTAACGCTTCTCACTTGAGTGAATATGCCATAGGAGCGGCTCGCCTTCCTTCAGTCAATTTTTAAACACGCCTTACTGAGGAGTACTTAGTGAGAGTGCTCTTGGAGCCCCCTTACGCCTAGGTAACATGCACTGCGCTACCTTTAGGCTCCCTTTTATCCCTCCTTTACTCGAACGCACGCTTTCCTGCACACAATTTGGTTAGCGCTTGCGCATTAGGGCGTCTCTGGCGGCTAGGCTGACGCCGACTGCGAGTGGCAAAGCTTGCAGAGGGGAAATTTCCTTTACTTTAAATTTACTGCAGCCAGTAAACTGACACTGGTACAGCGGGTGAGCGACCAAAGTAAACTATTATGTAACCTAGACCACCTCAATAATAGTTCTTCATGCTCTAGGAGGAAATGTTTCCCTTAACGATGTCACTTAATTGTGTTTTATATGTAAAGCACCATAGTCATTACTACCTATGCAAATTCTAGACCTGAATACAGATTTAAAATCACTTGTACTACAGAAACTCGACATTGGAGTTTTCGTTTATCGCTTTACTGCCGTCTCAGAGCTTATTCTTAGCTTACGATTATACAGAAGACGTGAAGCGAATCTCAGACCGCTACGGTAAAACAGTTTCTACACTATTATCAAACATTCGCATCATCCATCTATCAATGACGAAATATTTCACCAAATTGGAAAAGTATCACAATGAAAAATAATTCTCGCAGCAGATAACCTCTACTTGCATAATTAGCTCAGCCGGAACCTAGCGAACTATTTAGACAGAAGGGCTGGCCGTTTGGCATTCGGCATTCGCCGATTGTAAGTCAGAGAAAATGCCTTAGTCAGAGTCAAGAAACAAAGCAAAAATTTACCAGCAATTGACTATATAGTTAAAATTCACATTAATAACTGAAAAAAATACACAAGTTTCACGAATAGCTCTACTGAGCATGCAGATAAAGGGGTCATAAGCACAGTTTTGCACAAGTAAGACAGAAAAAATAAGAACCGAGTTGTTCGACGAGAAGTGTGGCAGACCGACTTCTGGAGAGTCACTCTGTGGCCGTCCCGAAAATAGACGCCACTCCTTCGCAGGTCTCTGGCTGGAAGAACAGCCGCCTTAGTTCGCCAGCCAAGCAGAAGCAAGTGCAACGAGAGATGATTGACGACGCAACGCAGCCTTGAATAATATGGCTCGCACACAATCTTTGCTACAACGCGTCAAGTCAGGCACGCGCATACACGCAATCTTTGCAGCACAGGTGTCCTCTGGCCCTGCTGTCGAGAGGCGTGTCATGGTTGCTCAGACATGGTAGACTGTTGCAGAGTACCAGCGGCATCTGCACCCGCAGTCACCAGTGCCTCCGAGTCATGCGGAAAGATTTGCGCCCAACGTCTACACTGTCGAGCCCTAAATATATCCTAAATATAGAAATCTCAATGTTACATTAGCCCGCCTTTGGTTTGACGCGTTACCATGGTCTTCGCATAATATATAACGTTTTTTTGTTTCAGATGACTATGACTATGGCGACGAGAGTGAGTACCAGGAAGGCGAGACTGGTATGTAGAGAAACAGATTTAAAACCTTATTTGTCGAAAGGCTTTGTAAGCACTGCAACGGATCTAAAACAGGATAGCATTGCATTAGTGGAGCAAATAATAAGGTATAATGTGACAGGGACCGCTTGTAAGAATGCGCAGATTAAAATTAAAGTGAGAGCTACATTTCTCCATTGATGTCTGAAAGCATCAGTATGCTTCAAAATAATGGCCAGCACTCCCTTGCTTTCTGTTTGCGTCGTGGTGCCAGCATTCCATACAATGTTTGACCATTACTACATTTGTCGACACCGTTTACTGAGCGCTTATTATTTCTATTGTTTTTAATTGTAATTAATATACGCAGTACAGTATTAATTACCATTGTGAATGTATTGTCTACGTCGTTTTTCGTATTTTATTATTCATGAACCACGATTACCGCTTTGCTCACGCAGAACATGAATTTCAAAATGCTTATATTGATTAATGACCTTAAAAACCATGCTGACAATACAACTTCCCATGATAAACGAAATGCCAACTTGACACTTCTGGGTTGCATGTTTCTACGAAGGTGCAAATACACAATGAACTCTCGTCGCAGTCGTCACCATAACATAGAAACACACCGTAATAAAAAAGACGTTTTACATAGTTGACGATACACCTTTTCACAGAGCTTTCATAATTAACAAAAATGGACTGAGTGCCAAATTAGATCTGGAATTTAAAAGTATTTTATTCACGAAAGGGTTAGAAATATAGGGAAGTGAAAATGATGTGATATAGCCTGCCGCAATCATTGACCATACTCAATTTCGGGGCCAGCGATCAGGGAGTTATGATGATTGTTTTGTCTTTGGGAGTATCCGTCCTATATTCAACTATTCCTGCCACTTCTGACTAAAGAGCTTCTTCGTTTTCCACTAATTGCAAAATGTTCGTCTCTGATATTTGGGACTACTAAGCTGAGAAAAAAAAATGCTGTTCCGGTAGATTGTGATATCTGTCGATAAGATAGTTTCTTAGTGTGAGTAGTGCGCTTGCTTAGTAGCTTTACAGCTAAAGGTATCTTCGCAACCTACCTATCAGCGACAGTATATATGTCAGTGATGAATTTGATGATTACCACATGCCTTTTAAATATTTTTGACACAATGTACAGCATTTATAATGTGTCCTGTTTTTTTATGTCTTGTGGCTTCCTGCTTAGTACGTTCACGCAGAGCTCCTCAATTATTTGCATCTGACTGCATTAACCCCTTACAGTATCAAGAAACATGCGACCGAGATCTGTTGCATCTCTATGGCATTTCCACTGAAGCTTGTTACCTTTGCCATATTTTCCGAGAGAAATGACTCAATTTACAATTATATCTCTTCAGCGACAGGATGTTTTTTCTTGCAATATGCGAGGAGCGTTTATAAAGTTCGTATCATCTATAATACATCAAGAGTACGCGAGAGGCAGCAAAATGAATTACATCTCTTCTTCGTGTTTGAACGTAAAAATTGTCTTCTATATAGCACCACATAACACCGCTAGTGCCTCGAAACAATGCTGAAAGCAGCCTAGATACCCCAATAAAACATCCCTTATCTCTGAATAGAGTTTTTCAGCTAATCTTTCATTTGGAAACGGAAAGCGTTTTCGGATATCCGCTCTTGATATTTGAAGGCACGTCATTTAAAGAGGATTCATGCGCACAACAATGTCCCAGTGTACAAGGATATGGCCAAATATCACACATGATTTTCAGTATGCACACAAGCCTGAACAGCCGAAAGCAAAGTGGCGGATTGTCCCTCAGTGGTGAGCCAAAGAGTGCTGCACTGGGTACCCTCTCATGCTCCCTTTCCTCCTCATTGTTGCCGAATAAATAACAACATCGGTTAATATGTGTGCATGCTCAGTGCACGCCGTTGTTTATTACAGCTTGCACACAAAGGAGGTTGCCGCACTCATAAGTTGATTGAATCCGTCTGCATCAGCACACTTGGTTGTCTTAGTAAATAATATTGACCCAATATCCACACTCAGCTGGCCTCGCATTAACTGACCCTCTTGTTTCCCACAAAAACCACACTGCGAAGATAACATTGCCTTGATGACATCGAAGTATTTGGCCATGTTGAGCTTTTGCCGACATCTCAAGTTACATTGTCGAAAAAGAATATTTTATGCAGGCCGCCAAACAATGGCTGAATTACATGGTCTTGGTAGGAGAGTGTGGAGGAAATATCAAACACACACTCAAGCACTACTTCTTTATCTCTGTTCCTTCATGGCAATAATGCAAACTTTATGAGTGCTTCGCCTCAGAACACATTAAGCGAGTCCTATGGAGGTCACGTAGAAGTGGTAGGCAGCGCTTAGCAGCAAAACGAAATTATGATGTGCCACGCGGAAGCGCCAGTTTAGTTACGCTCAGTATAATTTTGTGCAGTAGTTGAAAATCTAAGCAGTCAAAGAATTAAACATGCTACTGATCTGATAAATAAATAATAAATTATAGTGAGAAATGATACTGATATGAAGCAGAAGACGTCCAGGTTACAATTTATAAGATGAGTAAACCAGATACAAAATAATGCTGAAGAAAAAGATAACAAAGAAACAGTGTAAGTTGAGAATACAGAATAGTAAGCTGAGAAAGGAAATGAGGTAAGAAAATATACAAGGCGATCGAAAAACGCGTAAAAAGAGAAACGGGTCGTGCAGAAGCAAAACATAAGAAGGCAAAGGAGAAATCGAATTTGAAATAAGCGTAAATGGCAAAGCTCAGCGGGCAGGAGCCGATCAATTGTCTTTTTGCAAGTGGATGAAGTGATAATGAAAACTGCTGCTTAGAAGTTGTTTTCGAAGCTTGACTAAAAACGAAAGATTTTGACGCACTGCTCTACATGAAAAAAAATCGCTGAAGGCTGTGTGAGGAGATAAAGAAGTAGTGTTTAAGTGTGAGTTTAATATTTATCTTCGTACTCGCCAACCAAGACTATAGACGCCTGCCACTGTTTGGTGATCTGCAGCAAATATCCTACGCTACCGTTCATGGCACGTGGCTTAGCGGCGAAGCGCAACTTGCTTCCGGGTGACGGTTATCGGAGCGAGCTGCTTGCAACAAAAAAGCTGAAGGTTGCCCTGCATAACCGCTCCACATTTCCGTCCTAGTGATTCCGGCAAAAGTCAACAAAAAAGAAAACGTCAGCGAAATGCAGCCCCATATGTGGCTGACTGAGACAATAGTTTGATCGGTGGTCGGAGCCTTCAAAGAAGGCTGAGGAGCAAAGTTCGCTTAGCGCTCTTCTGACAAAAAACAAATCTTCATGAAGCTACTATCCGATCATATCGCTCACGTTTTAAGAAAGGGACGCTAGTACTATGCAGGAAAGCTTATAACTTGCGAAGCAAGGCTTCGTATATCATGCGTAAAGGTTGGAGTTTTCGTTGCGTATTTTCTAAAAATTTGCCTTACTTTTTTGGTGTTGATTTTCAAACACAACTTCCTTTCTTTTTCGGTTAATATTATCTTCTGCTGACAAAATATCGTTTTTTTTTTGTGAGATAAAGGCATTCGTGTACAGTTTAAAGGGACGTAGGGTAGCTTTTGGCTTTTTCTTTTCTTGCGTGTTGTTTTATGCACTTTTATTTAATATACAATTGGTCATATATGCAGCTAAGCACCTGGAAGAATATTCTATTGCTATGATGAAAATTAGCGTTAAGACAAAACGCATATGCAAAAGATAAAATCACATGTTTGCAAAGGAGTAACTGAAATATTATTTATTACGATCAAATTTTTGCATAAACCAAATCACTTAAAAAACAACGTGGTTTTCTCAGCTTGTGTCTGGGATGTGTCACATGGTAATAAATTGGCGGGTTTTGGTCTCCGCGATTTCCTGGATACACTTGCGCTGCAAAATCTCTGGTTTGTCCTTCGCCCTTCGAAGCGTCCTCCTTGCCACAGGCGCCCCTTCTGAAACGCTTGACATGTCTATGAGGGTCAGGAAGCACAGCTGCCCTTCTTTCCCCATTCGTGAGAGCATGAACAATGCGTCAAAATCCTCAACCGATGTGCTTAAACCAACAACCCCACTTTCTCACATCATGCCTCTGGATTGAACATTGTTGTAATTTTCTCCGGTCATCGAGAGTTCGTGGTGTGCGTGAAAAGGTACTAAACTTTTTCGGCTGAAACCGAACCTTTTAAAATGTTTTCGAAGTAGCTTTATTTATTTATTTATTTTACAATACTGTGAGCCTTTCTCAGGCTCTGACAGGAGTGGAAAAAAAAGTATAAACAGCAGGCATAGTGTTGCAAGGCAGCAGGGAAAGCATACAGAGTACACCGTGAATAACACATCAGGGTTGCGGATATATAAAAGCTGCGTTAAGACTTGTGAACAACAAAGAGGGCAGTGAAACAACAACTCTACGACCATGTCATTTCTTGAAAAAAAAAAAATTCAACGCTGGCAGAAAAGGCATCAAGCGACACATTATTCATAAACTGGTGGGGCAGGTTGTTCCATGTTTCTATGGAACGGGGAAAAAAATGAGAATTTGAACAAGTCACATTTAGCAGAAAACGGTCTTATACACATGTCATGGTTAATTCTTTTCAAGCGATGATAAGGCGGCTTTCGGTAAAAATCTTTATCTATGTTGATGCAATTGTTATTAAGAAGGAAAAGAAATTTCATGCACGCAGACTGTCTCCGGCATGCCAACGTCGAAATGCCCGCGCTTTCACGCAGAAGTGTCACACTTTCGTAACGTGAGTAACGATTACATATAAACCGGAGTGCTAGGTTTTGAATTCTTTCCAGTTTTTTGTTCAGATAAGATTGATGAGGGTTCCAAGCTATTGCACTGTACTCAAGAATGGGTCGTACCAATGCCTTATATGCGTTTAGTTTTACATGTGAGGCTGCAGCTGATAATTTCCGTCGTATGAATCCAAGTTGTCGGTATGCTTTTGTGCATATGTTATCGATATGAGATTCCCAACTCAATTTTTCCGTGATTGTTACTCCCAGGTACTTAACTTCTTTACTGCATGTCACAGCTGATCCTGATAACAGATAGGTAAAGTAAATGGGAGTCTTCTTCCTTGTTATTGTAACAGATTATGTTCTGCTGACATTTATTCTCATACCCGAAGTGTCCCACCAAGAGGCAATGTTATTCAGTGTTAAGTTTAGATTATTTTGATCATCTTGGTGTTTTTCAGTTCAAACCGAAAAGTTCAACCCTAATCATGCGCAACCAAAGTATAAAACGTAGAATTCATGTCTCGTTAACGCAGGAAAAGCAGACACAAGTGGTCGACAATGTAGGCCTAAGACACCGCTCAACTGCTACGTACTGAATTAGGCTATCCATTATGCCTCTCGCAGAAATATTGTGAGAGGTCCAGCCAAACGTGCGCTATGTTCGGGTGCAATGACCACAAATTGATGTTTACAGGCAACAGTGGCCCTCAACTGTTATGCTAGGAGGCTTTTTCCGCTCACTACCTTAAGGAAAAACTATATAATTGAACCACGACTACATACTCCATTCATTGAATGCCATGCTGCACGTTAAGCCTGAACAGCTATCGCAAATGATGTCTTTAATGAATATAAAGAAAGAAGAAAACCGAAGTGCTCTATTGCAACAAAAAGCAAGCAAGGCTGTTTTTGTGAAACAGGTGGATGAGAATTTAGCAGCACTCAGGCATTGAGGAACTACTGAGTCTAGCGAATGGTTCAGTTAATCTGCATAACCGCAGCTACACCGATGTGCTGATGCAGATCTACAGTAGAAAATGCAATGCACTCAGCATGAAAATCCCTATTCACTTCATAATCCCAGCCAACATTAAGGAAGCGATATTTTTAGACAATGAGAACACGAACCATTCTAAGCCTGAATGCAACTCGGATAATGATTAATAACAGAAAGCACGAGCTTGCCAGCTAGAGCTGGAGCAACACCTAATGGACAGGATACCATGTCAGAGCGCAGATGTGATACGGAAGAGAGCTACACCGAAGCAAACATTTTCACACAGAAAGCTGTACACTAAGCCAGAGAACACAGAACTGGTAATGATTTGAGACAGCGTTTCAAATGAACAAATTTTTTTTTTTACATGAAGGCTGAAAATGTTAAACCATGAGATGAGCCTAAATTTTGTGTTCATTGGAAACACTTTAAAGCGGCAGTTGAGGTGGCTAAGGGCGCTAATAACTGGTGAAATATTTCCAAAACGTGTAACTTGTGTTCTCATACTATGCATCTGCATAATTATATATATTCGGTTCCTTATGCTAATGATGTCCCAAAAAATATAAAAGCCAAAGGCTTCTTCTGAATACAGTGGCAATACTAGCAAAGGTAAACATCCAGTAAGGTTTCCTTCTTTCATACTTTATCAGCGCAAAATCAACCTGCAAAATTCTGATGTCCTGGGAGTTAAATTCATACCATCGCTTCCCATACGCCTTCGTTATCGGACTGTATATTGCAAGTTAGAAAATTAAGCTTCATTGGCGTCTAGCCATTTTTCACACCGATGTAAAACTTCAGGCTAAGAAAACTAGAGCTCGGCCAGCCGTTCACTGCACTCACATGCAACAAAAGTACATATAGTAAAAGCCCTAACAGCTGTCTCACAATATATATATATATATATATATATATATATATATATATATATATATATATATATATATATATATATATATATATATATATATATATATATATATATATATATATATGTGTGTGTGTGCGTGTTGCATAGAGTACTGAAGTATGGGAAAAGCGGGGACAAGTTCATGCTTAGAGTAAACAAAAATGGATATCTCGTGTTTTGGGCGAAAATGAAAAGTACTACAATTCAAACAGCACTCATTGTGATAAAAAGGAAAGCTAAAACACTATATAAATATGTCGAACAGTGACTAATCCGCCTGAAGAACACCAAAAATAAACCAAATTTTAACCGCTCGTGAAGATAGCCATTACAAAATGAGACAGAGAATGTGAAGACTGTGTTCTTGCCTTTGGCAGGCCGGAAAGGTATCTCGTAGAGGCCTGTCGCTATAGGATGCAAGGAAGTGACAAGTGAATTAGTGCAGTCATTGTTACTCATCAATAACGAGGCCAGATTATTGAGTAGATATGTTCGCAGGAAGCTAGTAAGCGGTGTAAGTCATGTTTTGTGTGCCTATGATGTCAGCGTCCTCGCAATACTGTAATACCTAGACACTTACGTATCCTCTTAGCATTTGATACCCATCAACGATTTAGTTACTGGTGCGATCGCTACTTCGAGTATACCTCAGGTGCTAGTCCAGCTCTGTCCCGTGTACTTCTTTATTTTGGTTCTTTGCCTTTCACTGGTTCAATATGTTCGGTTTGGTTTGGTCGGTTGTGGTCGGTTTGTAGGTTTTAACGTTCTAAACCGAGTCAGGCTGTGAGAGACGCCGTAGTGGAGGACTACGGTAATTTTGACCTTCTGCGATTTTTCATTATGACGGACTTCACACAGCACACGGACGCCACTCTGTTTTGTTTCTATCGACACGCAGCCGCCGGCGGTCGGGATGGAACCAGTGTACTTCGGCACAACGCCCGAGTAACTTAACTACTGCACCACCGGGGCGGGGCGGTTCAATATGCTATATTTGCACTACGTAGCCCGGTGTTGCACTAGCCCGAGGACATGATGTTAGAGCACACATCAATGAGGTACCATGTGTAATAGGAAAATGTATTGTGACGAAGTGGTGACAATGCTGTTAGCGAGAACTGAGCAGGCTGGAAAATCACTGTAATTAGTGCGTATTGGGATTAGTTGCGCCAGCAAAAGAACTAAGCATTCCGCGGCAATAGAAGCAGACGTACTCGGCGGTAAGCGATCTACGAATGACCGTTTCACTCATTTGCTCTCAATTCAAAGGCGGCGAAGGAAGATATAGATAAAGCCACAAATGGTTAAAAGCATAGCCTTGAAATCACAGAAGCACACGTAGGTGGCTGGAAATTTTCGATATACATCTTGAAGCGTCCCACTACAAATGAAATAATAAAGCCGCACCTCGCGACGACGAGCACGCACAAACAAAGAACATATAATCTATCTATGCGTAAAATCTTTGTTAAGGTCGAATGCCGGCGGCTGCAAAAGGAAAACAACAATTAGAGACTTGAATGGTTCGCGGCAGTGTAATTGACAAGTTTTATTATTGTTTCAGTTGAACCCGAACAGACTCGTAAATTCTGTCACTTGATTTCGCAGCATCCATTTAAAGCACAGCTTGAATAAAAAAACGAACTTTTCTTCTACCCTAATTGCTGTCAGCATGTCTCACATATCTACGGGGTTCCATTTTCGGTGACGATGTCTTTGACAACTGTTTACGCTGCATTTTAGGTCCGTTGTCCTGTCCTACGAATGACTACTGCTATCTGGTTTGCACATCACAAGGTCATAGCGGCGGTTACTGCTCGGGTGAACAACCTGAATGCCACTGTTATAAAATGTACACCTACAGTAAATTTGTAAATTTCTTTATTTCTTTATTTGTAACATATATATATATATATATATATATATATATATATATATATATATATATATATATATATATATATATATATATTTCATATTCTACCCCGAAGAAGGACGCTCCACCGTTCGAAACTTTTGCTAGAATAAAATAGATTATCGGGAAAGTTGTGTGACAGCCGATTTAAATTTTCCCGGGCCATTAGTCGCAAGCAAACCATGTCTATATCTGTACGGCGGCGCCAATATTACAAATTGGCTTCAGTTGTGACAGTAAATCACACTGGCTTTACAGCACCAACCACGAGATGAGAAATACAAAAAATAGCCTGAAACGTTTCTAGAAGCTCGTGCATAAATGACATTCTGATGTCAATATCATTTCCTTCATAATATTCACGGCTAATGAAGTAAGAAACTTAATATGAGATTTAGTGTGAACAGTTAGGCTTTTTGCAGCCTTACATGTTATGCCTATATTCTCTACAGCTGCAACTATACCTCTCTTAAAAACACAGAACTATGCTTCTGGGATATCTCAGCACCCACTTATATGAGAAATTCCACAGGTATTCTAAATGTGGAGAAAGCCTATGTAATTTTATAAACACGTCATATTAGTCGGCCCGTATGATTCTTATCGCTGATTCGAGGAAACATTGTCACTGAGAATGAAGCACACGAGAGTGTGTTTTGGTTTCCGTTCCGCAAGACACGAAATGTGATTGTACTTAACCAAGAAAGGGCTTCCGTTGCAGAAGATTGGCATGTTTAAAACTGAAAAGATCCCTTGCTTACTAAAGTGCACGACAGAGTATATGAGTAATAGAATTGGAAACATGCTAGGATATAATATCTCCTTCAAGGAATGACTCAGGCCGTCAAACGAAGGATTCTGCTAGGCAGCATGATGTGTACTGTCGTAACACAGAAACAACTGCGCACTAGATGTTGCGTCGCTATGTCTTACAAATAATAATGCAATACTATTTAAGCACCATCTTAATGTTTGAAGGAAGAATTCGATTTACTTCCAGAATTATTATTTATAGTATGTATAAAATGGTTAGTTCCACTAAGCATAGCTATGCCCGCAAAATATTTGTTACTCTTAAACATGTTGTTCTGCTGAACCTGTTCTTAATCTTCCTTATGTCTAAATAAGTATATATGATGAATGACAACGTAACACAGATTATTTGAGCTTGTCGTCGAGAAGACCATCCCGATGGCGTAGATGGTCTCGGCCAAATCGCTTCATTCTAGCGAGGAACTGCAATGTGCTTTGCACGCTCTAATGTATTGTGCTAATGTATCGGTAAGCATGTAATTACCATCTTTAAGATATGTGCTGCATTCACGCATCAACTGTATCAAGCGAGGCATATATACCAAGTACTATAGGGCGAACTCATATCCCTGCTCATACTAATAAAAAGACATACCATGTGGTGCAATGACAGACAGCTTTAAAAGGACGTGATCGGTGCGAATGAAAATTTCTCAGTATAGCTTATTTAGGCGGCGAAATTGAAGACTGCAGTTTGGTAAGAAACATAAATGTGAAAACAGTCAATATCACGAAAACTAATGTGGCAGGTAAATATGTATTCATAGTTTTTGGATTCGGCTGAAGATGGGATCTTTTTGTTCATAAACCAGTGGGTCTGAAAGTTGCTACCTAGCGTAATTTTTATATGCTAGCCCGATAGCACTATTCGTCATAAGGCACTACTTCTGTCAGTAAAAACTCGGTTTGTAATGGGGAATGCGTTAGAATGTGACCTTGTAGGACAAATCTCTTTGAAGAGAGAATACTCTTTCGTTAAGTACTGGTTCCTTAGAGGCAAACCTCTTCATTTTACAGGAAGTTTCTTCGATAACTCGGCACTATTCAAACATCTATGCTCTGTGATCAGTAAAAATATTGGGCCTGACAGTTCTGCACGTGGATATAGGCAGGAGCTAATTTCTATAGACAGTACTTACTTACGTTTGACTGAACCATATATACATGTATGGTATGGTACCTATAACCATGATATATTTTTCTTCTTTAGACCGACCAACGGCTACGCAGATAGAGAAGGAACTTATTCGACTTCAAAGCCGAAACTACAAAGAAGTGGTCCAACAGGTTCGTATTATTTATCACGTTTCTTGATAAGCCATTTTGCTTGAAAACCAATTAGGCGAGCGGACAAACGCATATATCGTGAAAGAAGATTGCCTACATAGATTTTATGTGCAATTTTGTTGTCTAAATGTGTATCTACATTTTTCCATGCAATCTTGATTCTACGCGGAATGCATCAAAATTCTGCTTGGTTAGTTTACTTTCAAAATAGTTTCAGGTTGAAACTTTTGGAGGATCCACCCTAATTAAACCTGGTTAGAATGAACGAAAGCGCTCACCGTGGTGGTTCAGTAACTGATATTCTCGATTACTGAACCCGAACACCTTGGTTCGGCCCAGCCAGTTCGAATCTTCTCCACTTTAATGGCATGCTGAGTCCGAAAGCATTTCTTTTCACATGAGTAATGTTGTCAGGAGTTGTGGATGGAGAGTTCGAAACTAACTCTCAATAAACAAAACGTAGCTTCTCTCATCAAGGCGCGAAAACACAATAACATAGCAGTATGTGTTCAGAAATGGCATTTGTTACTTTTCTCTAGAGAATGTGCTATATATACAGTGTATTACAAAGCTCTCAGCCGTTGCTGGCCTACAATATCTTAATCTAGAAGAAAATTTAATGATGGCAAAAGCAAGCACTGTGCCAACCGCCGAAGTCGATAATGTTGTCGGCCACGCCAGGCATAAAAGTGCAACGCACACACAGAGACTGCTGAGGGAAAATCATGGTCGTCATGAAGTACCAGCTGCGCCTTCATTTACCACGTATATGAGCCATACTTTTGTACCATGGAGCTGATCGCATAGGGCTCATATGCCGTTTCGTGATGAATAGCAGCGAGCTGAATTGCCGCTAGCGATTACCGCGCGTCAGGCGTCAGTTATGATCAAGACTCATGCACTATTAACAAGCCATTTTACAGAATGTCGGCACAGAGGCCTGCAGGTAGAAGAAATACGCGACCGTTTTCGCTGAGCGATGGCGGGTGGGAATATGTCGCATCCCTTTCTTGCGAGCAGCTCTGCTCTGGTACCGGTGTGACTGTCTCTCTCTGCGAAGGGCAACGCACGTGCCCGGTACTCTGTTGGCACTCAAACAGTCCAACCAGTATGCAGCACACCTATGTGGCCCGAGAAGTCCAACCAGCAAGCACGCTGGCAATCTGCTTCAAATCTGCAGCGGCACAAGGGGGTTTTGAAGCAAAGGAACTGACGTCTCAATGTCTAACCGTTCGCCATATATTGGAGGTGCCGCTCGCCGAAGCTGCTTTCCAAATGCTCAACTGACTTGTAGTGAAAAAACCGGGCTTCTCAAGAGGCGTTAGCCGAAGACAATGGGCGTCTTGATCTATAGAAATCAGTGTGGCTTGACCGAGCACAACAACAGCGCAACCATTATATAAGGCGCCCGGATGTCGACGTCCTTCCATGTGTTTCGGATTCATGTCGCACTGTTCGCCAGGCCAGGGTCTCCCAAGTCCAAGGTCTGGGCACCGAGTAGCTGTAAGAGCCCAGGGTTCCAGGATCTCTGCTCGCAGCTTTGCACTGAGGCACCTCGATCAGCTTCGCTTAGGTCCCTACAATGCCCTTCCTTCTCGTCAGTGCTTTTCAAGGGGACGCTATTCGAAGCATTGTGGATTCCGGCTGAATTAAAATCTGCACTGCTTGATCGAGCACAGGAGTAAACATACGCCACCTGGGCGAGTGAC
The DNA here is from genome assembly GCF_055883805.1 of Amblyomma maculatum. Taxonomy (NCBI): domain Eukaryota; kingdom Metazoa; phylum Arthropoda; class Arachnida; order Ixodida; family Ixodidae; genus Amblyomma; species Amblyomma maculatum. The sequence continues at coordinate 87,132,613 of NC_139353.1, read as the reverse complement.
GGCGATGTCCGCGAATGTGTCTGCGAATCCACGCAGGCGGGAATTCACAGACGATTCTTTGGCGTTCCTGTATGTAAAAATACTAATATATATCTCGCTTATTTTTGTATGTGCGATAGTACACGTGGAGAAGCAAACGTTAAACTTTTTTTTGCTAGGCTATGAACATCCAGGATAGTGTGCTTGCACTAAAAACATTATTGCATAACCCGGCCTGGTCAACGTACTTATAGCTGAATCGGGGAAATAATAAGAACATCGTACAGGTAACACAGGCAAGTGAGCCAATTGATCCCTTTGAGTAGGTTGTCCATCATGCGCTCCAACATGGCGGGGCATTGCACAGGCCGAATGGCATGACATTATACAGCACGTCGAGTGTGACGAAAGCGGTTTTTGGGCAATCGGCCTCTGCCATCTGCACCTGCCAGTAACCGGAACGAAGGTCTAATGAAGAAAAGAGCTGAGCTCCCTGCAGGCCGTCGAGGGCGTCTTGAATACGAGGCTGAGGGTAGACATCCTGGCGCGTGACTTTAAGTCGCCGGTTGTGTATGCAGAATCGAATGTAATCGTTATTTTGCTTTACGAGGAAAACCGAAGATGCCCATGGGCTGTGCGATGGCTGGATCACGTTGCGCTGGAGCATGTATGTCCACTGTTCGTCAGTGATGCGGCCCTCAGCGGCTGAGACACAGTATGGACGCTGGCGCAAAGGGGCATGGATGCCGGTATCAATACGGTTGGTAACGGTAGCTGTGCGTCCCAAACAACATTGCTGGGAGTCGAACGAAGCCGCGAAACGTTGTAGGCTGGGGCAAGGTGGCCTCGTTGTAAAGGTGTCGATGGGCCAGTGGAAAAATTGGAGGGAAGATGGAGCGGTGCCAGCATCAGAGGCATTATGGCGCTAATGTGAAGGCCAGTGGTGATATCGACAAAGGGATAGGTGGCGGGGGAATCTAGCAAAGCAACCCTAGCAAATGACTGGCCACGGAGTAAAGTGCTAGGCCAAGGGCACGGGTTGCAAACTACACTTGTGCGAAGAAAAATTATCAATACAGCTGGGGGGCATTAAATGGATTTCTGCTGAGGGCGTTGTATCGAAAGTTTATAAATTATAGTGTTGTTGGAAGAGCGGCCCAAGATGTACACACATTAAGAACCGGGCACGTAAGTGTCATCTGCGACGTGCGCGGTAGCGTCAGCAGCACCGTATAAGTCGACAAAAGTCTCACTGAGATGTGATAACTAAAGTGGATCATGGGCGCAGTCTATCATGGCATAATGATTATAGAGGAAGTCCAAACCAAGGATGACATCATGTGATATGTGCGGGCGAGGACGATGAATTGTATTGTGTTTGGAACGTCTGCGATGAGAAGGCGGGCGGTGCAGACGGCTAATGGTCGAATTTCCAGAGCGCTGGCGATACGAAGAGAAACGGAGTCAGTATCTGTTTGAGTCTGCGACAGAAGGCGTAACTAAGATCTGAAACGGCTGCGGCAGTGTCTACAATTGTTTCGACAGGAACTCTCTTATTGAATACGGTAATAATTTTAACTGGCACGGAAACAGGTCGAGTAAGTCCCTGACGGCGCACTTCTTGCCTCCGAAACTGCGACCGTTAGTTTTCCATGTGGGTGGCTGGTTGACAGCGTAGCATCGGAGAATTGGAACGACAGCCAGGAGACGGCGAGCGGTGGGAGCGGCGATCGTACCTTGAAAACGACTGCTGAGGAGGCTCAACGAATACGGGCGAGAAGGACGGAGTGAGATTGTACCGGTGCGCACAAAAGTAAACGGAGCATGATATTTGCTTATAAAATGTTTCACACATTACCTAATTGAACCGGGGGGGGGGGGGGGGGGGGGAGGTCGTTGTACGTGCGAACCGGTGGCAGACGTCAGTGCCCTTTCATTTGGACAAATATTGTTTCCTTATCCTCACTGCAGAAGGCATGATTGTAAGCTAAACGGGAAAGTGTGCTCCGTTTTGTTATGTCCGCACCTGTACGTCGGCTCACACGTTTAGACGCAGGAAGAGGGCCCCGGTTGCGGCACGAACAAGCCACATAGACGGCGACTCCGCAGGCGTAACAAATAGGTCGCTTGTCTTGCGTCCGGCAGGGGTTGAAAGGCTGTAGTTGTGATCGACGGCGGAGAACCGGACGATAAGCTGGGATTGCAGGTTCCTGAGGTTGCTGAGGTAAATGAGGTTCCTATAGGAGGGGAGGCCGGTTATACACAGGGGCGACACGTTAGGGCCGTAGCCTTACCAAAACATCAGCGCAAGTGAGAGGAGCCGCGACCAGGTGCTGCTGAGGAGGTGATGGCAGACCCTTAGCGTCCTGCTCCTGTATAACATGCTGAAGTGCGAGAGTGTGCAGCGGCGCAAACCCAGACACTGGCTGGCTGGTAGACAAGGAAAGCTGGCGTGTGACTCCCTCACGAACAAACATACTGAATGTGCTCAATGAGTGACTGTTCGTCCAGAGCACCGTCCTCGGAGAGAGCCAAGCTAGAAATTGTGGCCTGCTGATGGCCAGCGCGTCGTGAGGAAAGCCGCTGTTTGCGCTGCTCATCGAAGCTTTGGCATAAGCGGATGACATCAGACACAGTATGTGGATTTTCGGCGACGAGCATCAGGAAGGCATCATCGTCAATGCTTTGTATAATGTACCTGATCTATGGCCTCGCTCATGGTACACTGTAAAAAAATATCCGTAAATCATACGTAGGAACCCTGGATTAAAGAGCATACAGCTGCTCTGTTCTACCTAAAACGGGCAGAACGGCAATAATGCATCCGTGAAGGTGGTTGCTATGATGTCGACAAAATTGTCTTGAGAACGAAGCGCTGCAACCAAAGTGATGGGTTATGTAGTGCTATTGTTTGCATTCACGAAATAATGTAGATATGCTTTTGATAAGCCCCCCAATTCACAAATGTGATGCGTACGGGTCGTAGCGGCGCTGCCTACCTCCCTTAAGGGCTTATACGCAGCCGTATCTGCCTTTATATGTCCTCCTTTTTAGGAAGTTACAGACGTGCTCCCTCCCGTTCCGGGTTTTGAAAAATTAGGGCTATGCAGCTGTGGTCGTCGTGGTGGCGCAGTGATTGTGATGCTGATCTAATTGAACAATGCAGATTGAGAAAAAGAAGACATCGTTTTTGCCAACAGGTGAGCGAGTTTTCGTTCTTTGTTCATTATGGTGCTGGACGTGCGTTGTGATTGTTTCTTCCATTGACCACAGTCATTGTTCCATTCACCTCTCAAGAGCCTCTTACCGTGAAGGGAATTTGAACCAACGCTGTCACTCAATTCATTCAATGAGATAACCTATAGCGATCTTTGCGCAGTCTCTCTTACCCGTTCATCGTTTAGTTGTTAGCTTTTCCATGCGTTTCTCAATGCCAGCAGCGGTAACGAACATTTGTTTGGACTGCGCGCGGGACTCGTCACTGCTTCACAAAAACAGTCGGTATGGGCGTCAGATTTAAAAAGCGTAGAACAGACAAAGTCAATTGAACAGATATAAAAGAAACGCATGATCGTGATATTAAAGCTTTAGTACAGGCGGATTAAGGCCGACATTAAGCAGCTTAATGCGGACCGAAATCCATGGCGAAAAAAAAGAGCAAAAGCTGGGTAGATCGACTTCACATGACTGTCATTTGTTCTGTTGCCGGCGAGGCTGAAGTCTGAAGTCCAATGTCTGCACGTATTTCATCCCAGTGAAATCAGAACCGAAACTAAATGCACTTTGTGTTTTTTATTTTTTCAACGCCATGCCGGACGTCGGCGAACTTCTATGTTTGTTCGAAGCGCTTCTTCAATTGTGAACTGTCGTGAAGTGTGCTGCCTTCAGCGTGCGAATACAACTGTGGTAGGACGTTCACTCGTGTAGTGCTGTCGAAATTTGATATTCCATGTGAAGGGCAATTTCGAGTCTTGCTAACTTCTCAGAGAAGTGTGTGTGCTTCATTGTGCTGTGCTCTGTCTAAAGGTTGGGTGCTTTGTGTCCAGTTTGAATGGATCGGAAAGAAGAAGCCTGGACAGCTCTATTCAATGTGACTACAAGTTGGACTTGCCAAATATGCAGCAGTACTTTTGCTGAACCTGGATGAAGGCGAACAGCTGTCTGCACGACTACACAGTTGTCTTTAGACGTAAGCGATGTTTACACTCTACAAGACAAGTTAGAGAGACGACGTATTGTATCGTACTGCTGCAGTATGTGTTTACAGTCTTTAAATAGTGTTGCAGGCGCTTCATTTCCGCTGCCGTAGAAGGGTCACGGCACCTGTGGGTTAAAGTCCCGGTGATTTGTTGCGAGAAGGCGTGGTGCAGAAAGGCGGCAGCATGCTTATAGGCCCGGTCGTTTTGTATTTAAAAAATGCTACCGTGTGCGGAATGCTTTTCGTGACTTTAGCTTCAGTAGGAGTCAGATTCGGTCGTTTTTTTGTGCGCTGATGTATTACGCCCGTGCTAGCTTAAATTTGTAGTTGGTGATCAAGATAAGATCCTCATTCACAAGAAAGGGGGCTCTAAGGACCTTAAAAATTACAGACCAATCAGCTTACTGTCTATTATGTATAAGGTATTTACTAAGGTAATCGCTAATAGAATCAGGACAACCTTAGACTGCAATCAAGCAAAGGATCAAGCAGGGTTTGGGAAACGGTACTCTACTATCGATCATATCCATACCATCAACCAGGTGATAGAAAAATGCTCGGAATATAACCAGCCCTTATACATAGCATTCATTGATTACAAAAAAGCATTTGACTCAGTTGAAACCTCGGCGGTGATGCAGGCATTGCGAAATCAGGGGGTAGACGAGCCGTACGTGAAAGTGCTGGAAGATATATATATAGTGGCTGCACAGCAACCATAGTTCTGCATAAAGAAAGTAACAAAATTCCCATAAAGAAAGGTGTTAGGCAAGGAGACACAATCTCCCCAGTACTATTCACAGCTTGTTTAGAGGAAGTATTCAGAGACTTGGAATGGGAGCAGTTAGGGATAAGGGTAGATGGAGAATACCTCAGTAATCTGCGATTTGCTGATGACATTGCCTTGCTAAGCAACTCGGGGGATGAACTGCAAATAATGATTGATGACCTAGACAGAAAAAGTAGAAAGGTAGGCTTGAAAATCAATATGCAGAAGACTAAGGTAATGTTCAACAGCCTCGGGAAGGAACAGCAGTTTACATTAGGTAGCGAAATACTGGAAATAGTAGGCGAATATGTCTACTTAGGATAGGTAGTAACCGCAGATCCGGACCATGAAAAGGAAATAACAAGAAGAATAAGATTGGGATGGAGCGCATTTGGCAAGCACTCGCAGATTATGACTAGCGGCTTACCAGTATCGCTCAAGAGGAAAGTATACAACAGTTGCATCTTGCCTGTACTCACCTATGGGGCTGAAACGTGGAGGCTAACCAAGAGAGTTCTACTTAAGTTGAGGACATCCCAGAGGGCTATGGAACGAAAAATGGTAGGGGTAGCATTAAGAGATAGAAAGCGTGCAGAGTGGGTCAGAGAAATAACTCAAGTTACCGGCATTCTAGTGGAAATTAAGAAGAAATGGACATGGGCAGGACATGTAGTGCGAAGAGAGGATAACCGATGGTCGCTGAGGGTAACAAACTGGATTCCAAGGGAAGGAAAGCGTAGCAGGGGGCGGCAGAAAGTTAGGTGGGCGGATGAGATTAAGAAGTTCGCAGGGGTCAAGTGGATGCAGCTAGCACAGAACCGGGTTAAGTGGAGAAATATGGGAGAGGCCTTCGCCCTGCAGGGGGTATAGTCAGGCTGATGATAATGAACCCTCACAAATGCAAGTTGCTGGCACATACTCCAGAGAAAATCCATCAGCGTTCATATTCTTTGTTCCCGGTCGGTGTCTTAACTTGAGGTTGAGTTCTTGCAGCATCAGGCTCCATCGGATAAGGCGTCCATTTGGGTTCTTTTCTGACATTAGCCATGTGAGGCTAGCTTGATCCGTGACAACTGTAACCGGGGACCCGAATATGTACGGTCGGAACTGCTTTGTGGCATATACTACAGCCAAGCATTCTTGTTCTGTCGTGCTGTAGTTCGCCTCTGCTTTGTTTAAGTGGCGACTAGCATATCCGATAACGAACTCTTCTATGTGGTATTTCTGCACCAGCACCGCGCCGATCCCGTAGCCGCAGACGTCAGTATGGAGTTCGATGGGTAGTGTGGGATCGAATAGTCGGAGCACTGGGTCGTTGGTTAGTCGGGTCATCAATGTGTCAAATGATTCCTGACACTCATGAGTCCATGTGAACTTTGTGTTCATCTTGGTGAGTTCATTCAGCGGTCGTGCAAAATTTTTGACAAACCTCCGGTAGTAACCGCACATGCCCAGGAAACTTCGAACTTGTTTTCGGCTTGTAGGAGCTTTTGTTTCAGAGATGGCGCGAATGTTATCCGGGTCCGGACGAATGGTATGTCCGTTGATTATGTGGCCAAGATACCGGATGCTGTTGAAAGCTATGTTGCATTTGCTTGGTTGAAGCCGGAGCCCTGCTTCGTCTAAGCATTGGAAAATTTCACGCAGGTCTTGCAAATGTCCTTCTAATGTTCTGGAGAATACCACGATGTCTTCTAGATACGCCAGGCAGATCTTCCATAACTGGTGTGACAGAACCTTATTTATCGTGCGCTGGAATGTAGCGGGGCGTTGCACAAACAGAATGGTACCACATTGAACTCGTAGAGTCCGGTTCCTGTAGCAAACGCAGTCTTCTCTTTGTCCTGTTCCTTAATTGGAACCTGCCAGTAACCGGATGCCAGGTCGAGTGTGGAGAAGAATTTCGCTCCCTGTAGCTTGTCCATAATGTCGTCCATGCGAGGCAGCGGGTTTACATCTTTCTTCGTAACGGTGTTAACTTTGCGGAAGTCAGCACAAAACCGCCATGATCCATCGCACTTGCGTACCATCACTACCGATGACGACCATGCACTCGATGAAGCCCGAATAACTCCCTTTTCCAGCATCTCGGCGACCTGATCATTAACAACTTTTCGCTCGTATGCAGTGTATCGGTAGGGATTCTGGTGGATTGGTCGGGCTGTGTCGGTATTGATCTCATGTTCCGCGATGTTCGTGCGCCCGATGGGACCCTGTTTTGTAGAAAAGATGTGGCTATATTCGTGTACCAAGTCCTGGAACATCTGCCTGGCTTCAGACGGTAGTTCTTCGCCTAGTCGAATATTTTGACTCATACCCTCTTGATCACTGGGCAGAGAAATGCTTAGAGCTGTCTTGCTGATGGTGTTGACTCATCCGATAGTTGTACCCCTTGGTACTGTGAGAGAGGTAGTGTCTGGGTTGGCAATGCGAACGTACCCTATCTCGTCGTTAACGACCGTCAGGGTCCGGGCAACACTAGGCACTAATGTCTATCTCGACTGAGTGAGTGGTTCGACCAAGTACGGCCCTTGAGCTGCGATCCGTACTGCCATAATGGCTTCGGTTCGGGGCGGCAGATTAAATTCTTCTAGGCACTGTACACGTACTGTGTCAGGTGAGTCGCAAGTATCGTCTTGCTCGAGGTGTAGCGCTAACTGCAGTCCCTGCAGGGTAATCGTTTTCTGTGGGAAATCAAGCACCATTTTGGTTGCCTGACAGAATGGCAGTCCGCACAGCACATCATGTGGAAAACTTGGGAGCACTACAAACGTTGCCTTCGTGCTAACCTCCGCTCCGATCATAACTTCCAAGTCTATCTCTCCGCATGATTGCACTATCTCTCCATTTACTGCACGCACGAAAGTACCAGATGGTCGAACAGGCTTCCTCAGTCGAGTAGCTAGGGCTGCCGAAATTACATTCACAACGGTTCTGGTGTCTATAATTACCTGGACGTCCAGGTCTTCCACCGTGGCAGGAACCGTGATAAGTTGTGTATGTTGGAATGTTGCGTAAACCGAGTCCTTATGCTTTCCACCGGGTCGGACTGCAGGACACGGCTCTACCGGTTTCCCGACTGGTGCGGGGCCGGAGGTGCCTGGTTCTCTGGGCATTGGCGCATGATGTGCCCGACTCGTCTGCACCGGAAGCAAACTAGTCCTCCCTGTGTTCTTGAGCCACGTGGCGGGAACGGTCGGCGGTCACGTTGCCCGAGGCGATCCCCAGCTGCAGTTAAGGCGCGCAGGGTCTCTTGCATGGCCTCTAACACAGCATCTGTGCCCTTGTTTTGAGGCTTTTCATGGCGGCCAGGTGCGTAGAGAACCAGTGGTGGGGTGCCTGCAGCATGAAGGGATGTTGTCAGGTCTTGGCTGAAGGACATTACCGGGTGCCCGGTTGGAATACCTGGCAGCGGGTGCGTCGGCATGGTCATAAGAGCGTGGCGTGCCATGGCCCCTATGTGTGTCAGGCGCTGCAGTTGTTCTAGGAACTCCTGCGTGGAGCTGGGGTTAGAGATGGCCACGCGTTCCATTATTTCGGGTTGCAAGCCCCGCAGTAAGTACCGAAGCTTCTCGGCATCTGTCATTGCCGCGTTGGCCCGTCCACATAGCTGTAGCATCCCAGCCACGTACCGCTGTGGGGTCTCCCCTAGCTGCTGCTTGCGTTCCTGTTGGCGAATGTATGCCCACTCTTGTACGTGCGCACCTGCAAAGGTGGCACGTAGTGATCTTTGCCAGTCTAACCATGTTTCCGGCGTATTTTTCCGGAATGCTGTCACGTACCAGGCCCAGGCGACGTCCGCGAGAGCAGACACCAAATTGTTCGCTTTCTGTTCGTCTGTCCACGCGAGGTATCTGCCGTATCTCTCTTATATATGGAGCCAATCCTCCAGGTCTTCATCGGCTGTCCCTTTAAACACGGGAGGCGGCGCGAACGCCCTCATTGACGGCGTGTTTTGTTGCTCGCTCATTGCTGTTCGGTCGTTGGCGGGAATGACGCTGTTCCTCAAAACTCTTTCCGCTGTATGCATCAGCGGCTTATTTTCTTGCGGCCGCGATAGCCTCCTCACAAAGAGTGAATAAGTCGTTGAAACGCTCGTTCAGGTTGCGCTTTTTTTCTTCCCCTTCGAATCGTGTCCTGTATTTGAATTCTAATTTTTCCGCAACTGTATTTCGGCGGTCTCGACGAGTGATTGACTTTTCTATTTTTTCTTGTTTGTCCATAGCGGGGAATTCAGCACCTCCACCACTTGTTACGACTTAGATTTCGTGTTCTTTTGCGTTGTGTTTGACTCGGTCTTTCGGACCGGGGAGCAGTGCCTGGCGGGTCATGCCTCGACAAGTCTCCCGCGGTTCGTCCGACATAGAAGTCACAAAGTCAAAATCTTCAAAGTCAGGGACATCGACTACGCGCTCATCGCATGCGGTGGCGGCGGCGACGCGTACGACTACTAGCTGGGCGAGGCCGGCTCTAGTTCGGATAGTCTGGCGGGTCGTGCCTCGACTTCTTCCTGAGAGAAAGCTGCTCAGCTCTGCCTGGAAGGGACAACTGGTCCTCTCTTTAAGAGGGTTTCGCGGACCCTGAAGGCATTGTCCCCAGGGATAAGAGGAAGGGGGAGATGTAGTTAAGCCAGGTGGTTCTGGTTAAGCCTCCTTTCTGCGTGCTCTCCCCGCCCGCCGCTTCTCGCGCCATCTAACCGACGCGGCCGTTACTGTGTGCGTCGCTGGTGCCACCACCTCTCGTGCATGAGCGCAAGCCTCATTTTATTCTCCTAACAACGTTTTTCATCGCAGGAACCTTTTTTTTCATACTCATTTTGTGTCTGGTTGCCTAGACTGTAGGTTGTGGTGCAGAAAGGCTGCAGCATGAGTATAGACCCGGTCATTTTGTATTTTAAAAAATGCTACCGTGTGTGTGCAATGCTTTTTGTGACTTTAGCTACAGTGGGAGGCAGATTTGTTTTTTTTTAATTGAAATGCTTGAAGTTAAGCAGTAATTTGCCCACTTCTGTGTCTGATTCTACGCATTTCAGCACGTGCTAGTTGCCGTATTCTTGTATATGTGTTTATGTGTGTTCATGTGAACCCGTGCTAGCTTAAATTTGTAGTTGGTGATCAAGATAATAGTGGAATTTTGTGGACACGGGTACTCAGATCACTTTAAAAGCATGCATGTTTTTGACTGTGTCTTTTTACTGCCGGATCCATCAACCTAGGATTGCGATCCTGTTGGTATTACAAAGATAAATTTCTCTGCGTCTGGATTTACGTTTTTAATTGCATGAACATTTTTTTTTATGCTCATCTTGTATCTGGTTGCCTAAACTTTAGGTTCTGACATTTTGATTGTGCCGGATTTGTTATTGGATTTGTGCTTACTATGGTTTTGGATAAGCATTGACAGATTTTTCTCAGCACGATGGTCATGCTGCCCATCAAAGACAAGTCCCGTTGTAGAGATATTAGCTCGACTTGCGAACTCAGGCTCCCTACAACCTTTGCTCAGTGCTCTTTCATGCCGTAGATATCTTCTTTCTCTTTCTCTACCTTTGTTTTTATTGATCACATAAAATGTTGAGTACATTTTTCTTTTTTGATTATTTCTTGAAACAGAATAATATACAGCACAGTAGTGATAGGAGTAACGAAGACTGATGCAAAGTGCTAACAATGCTGTTTATAGACTTGAACCAGTTTATAGATCCACCAGTTCCAAGACAATATAAAGAAACGAAAGAACAAACATGTCATGTAACTGTTACATGATTACTTTGTTGCTCCAGTCCATCTCTCTATCTTTAAAAGTATGGTCATGGGCATTTAAGAACAACCATTTTCCACTCAAGTGCATGGACGGATGGTTACAAACTTTAAACGTTTTGAAACTACTGAGGTTCTGCCATCAGTCTTGTGTTGGTGTCACAGCATTTGTGCAGAACAGCTGTTCTTTCAAAGGCAGGTGTGCAGTTCTTGCACTTGCTGCAGTGTTTGCTTACCTCATCCGAGTTTCGATCTCTATCTGAGTTTACTTGAGTTATATATATCCTGCTCTCCGAGACCTCACTTCTCAAAGGTGGAGTTAAAGTATGTTGAAAGCAACTATGAAAAACTTGATCTCCATCTTTGTTCATACAGTGTGAAGATCATATTATCTCTCAACGAAGTGGAATTTGCATTGGTACCTGTGTTGAGCCAGTCTTGAGCGATATATGTGTCTCTCTGAGACTACAACTTTCAGGATCAGTGCACCGAGCGCAATGTAAGTCATTGTCTTTAAGTTTATGGATCCCGTCCTTGCAGTTCTGAATGATATCAGAGGGTATTTTGAGACATAAGTGTCCCAAGTTGTAACCATGTTCACTGTCTGCCTTCAAACGTTAAAGGTAACAATTCAGCGCCCAGCTGATGGCCAGATTAGGTGTCCGGAATTGTGTTTGCATTTTGGCCCTAAACATGTATGCTGAGCCTGGGAGCTAAGGGGCAACAAGCTGGTTCTTGTGCATGCCTCGACACATTTGACACTAGTAAAGAGACCTAGTATGTTCTTGTTTCATGAGCGCTCTTGAAAAATCATGCACGCGACAACAGGAAGATGCATTTCAGAGCTAACTGCACCGTTTTAAAGAAGCCAGGTATACAGCGAATCTTTCAATTGCTGTAGCATTGAGCTCTCTGCTATTGGGAAGCAAACCAAAGCAATCAGCTGTCAAAGGAAGGCGTTTATGATATTTTGTTTACAGACTGGGCAGAATGAGAGAAATAAGATGGCTACACGGTTTAAAAAGCATTGAACAGGGGTTAAACGAGAAGCCTCAGTTTGCAAGCCGAGCCAACGTTTTGACAAAAGGACTTGTCTTTTGTTGGCTCGGCTTGCAAACTGAGGCTCCCTCTCAAATCCTGTTCAGAATGCCTTCATAATGTATGTCCATATTATATCACACAAACTAAAAAAAGATAAACTAAACTAAAAAACTAAATAATATATCACACAAACTAAAAAACTGCACACCTACCCATGGAAGAACAGCTGTTCTATACAAGTGCTTTGACACCCCCACATAAGTAATGGCAAAAGCTCAGGCCTCTTCAAATTTCTTTGATAAGTGTGTGCACCTGAGGAGAGTTGTTTTTGAGCACCTGTGAACATGTTATGTTAGATTGCCAGGAAGGGGCTGTTGATCATCATGGGCATCAGAAGAAGGGTGCAAAAGGAGCATTTGGCCGCCACCCCGCCCGCTATAGGATGCAGTCGAGTTAGTTTTTCCTTCCTCCCTTGCTATTTTTTCCTCCCCCCCCCCCCTTTAAGAAAAATTTCCTGCCGACACCCATGTTATACCTCTGTCACACGGGCAATCTCAATGTCCATTGAGTGAATGGTAATTGACATTTTCGATGATCATCGAGATGCACCACGTCCACACGGCGAATTTCAATGGGCATTGAGTAGTGAGCGTGTCATTCAACAGATCGAGCCATGGGCAACAACATCTAGTAAAAATATGAAGTGAAACAGTATAAAACGAGGCGGATATCACACTAAGTGCTTTTTTTAAATCGAAGTTTGTTCAGAGAAGGGCATTCGAATACCTCAAAGCACAGCATAACCCACAGGCACTGCAGGCGAGCAACGCCGGAACGACGACGAATTATTTACATTTGCCGCATTCGCTTTGTGCCAGGATGCTGACAGAGCTCGGTGGTTGTCTTCATTGCGTTCTTAGTTGCTATCGTTAAAAGCACATATGGGGCTCTCCGTAGTCTTGGCTGTCGCAAAGCATGGTAAAAGGCAAACGTGAGCAAAATGCTGGGACATGCCGTGCTGCCATATAAGAAAATTGTCAGTTTGTTTACATCTGAACACCGCAGATTATCTAGAGTGATCATTTTGACTCACATAAAACTGGTTGACGAACTGTCCATTGTCAACAATTTAATCCAGAAGACATTTTGCTTTTTTTTTCTCTTGTTTTTCACCTTACGGTGAATGCGAGGCTGCTCTTAATGTTCCTTGGCATGCCAGTGGTCATTCTTGAACCTTTTGAGTCATACTGATCGCGTTCAAGCATCATTGAAAACTGCCGTGTGGAAGTGCCCCAACCCCATTGAGCTCAATCTCCATTTGCCTCGATGGGCATTGAAACTGCCCGTGTGACAGCGGTATTAGTGTGCGCCTTTGTTTGTATCTGTCTTTCTTGTCCCTGCTACTACTGGGCTGTATTCTTCTGTATCATGAACCAACATGCTAGGCAGTACATACTATATATTGAAGCTGTTTAAATAGCTTTACCCCTGTATATTTACCTCTATCTGCAGGCCAAATGGTGGTCGGAATTTCCACATTATGTGACGATTAGAGCACTATGTCTACTTCTCCTGATCATATAGACGTTGCATTTCACAAATGAAGTATCAAATACGTGCATGGGTGCGGTTGCATTGTGTGGTCTTGTTTCAACAAAGCACGTTGAATCTATTGTACATGCGTGTCACATTGTCCCCTTAAACTGTTTAAAGCTGCGATATGGGGCCTTTCATGAGTGGACAAGTGAGATAACTGTTATGTGTAGTTTCCTTTTTCAGTTAAGGAAATACTGTTTTTCTTCTCTATGACATCGTAATACCAAATCAGACTTGCCATGATTATAGAAAAACGTAGTGGTTTCTTTTATATTCAAATTTCAGTTTAAAGTGAAAAGGCTTGTGGCATTGACAATAATTTGAAGCTATTCTTTACAGCATTCAATGAGGCTCAGTGTTGCTTTCTTTTTGAGAAAAACATTCTTTGTTTGTTGGTTGGTTTGTGGGGTTTAACGTCCCAAAGCGACTCAGACAATGAGAGACGCCGTAGTGGAGGACTTCGGAAATTTAGACCACCTGGGGTTCTTTAACATGCACTGACATCGTACAGCACACGGGCGCCTTGCTTTTCGCCTGCACCAAAAAGCGGCCGCCAAAGCAGGGATTCGATCCTACATCCTTGGGAACAGTAGTCGAGCGCCGTAACCACTGCGCCCCCCCGGCGGGTGGCGCAGTGGTTGTAGAATTTGTGGGTGCCGAAAGCATGTGATCAAAAGTTTACCAGACAAGTTGGCTTTCAATTATGCAGAGCAAAAATAATCGTAGATAAAGGGAACTTCCCATTTCATTCGTTTCTGTTCTCCAACTTGTGTGTGGGAAAAGAACTAAGAATTAAGAAGGTTCCATTGTGGTTTTTCACTTGTGCAAATTGCTTCCTTTGAGACGACTTCAGCAAATGCTGTTTTAAGTGACTGCGTAAACTTCTCGTTTGACTGAAAAGCCGTCAGCGTGGCAGTAGTGGTCGGTGTAGTAGGTCAGAAGTAATCGGGGCTGCGTAAAGAAGCCATATAATGGCAATATGTGGTTCTAGTAAATTATTACTTGTTTTGTAGTGGATGACAAGTTAATCAAATCATTGTAATTGTTGAATTAAGTGAAAAAATAAGGAAAGGGGGTTCAGAGGTGTCAAAATTCATAGAATAAAGAGCCTATGCTTAAGGTGCTAATGAATAAAATTTAGTAATTGATGAAAGAAATAATTGAAAAAGTGAAAAATGCTTTAAAAGTCATGAAACTTCTCGGAATAGAAAGCAAATGTTTGGTTGTGCTAAGAATGCTGTATAAAAGTAAAAATTTTAAATAAAAAAAAAGAAAAACATCTGTGTGTGCGGAATGCTATCACATTATTCCCTTGAATGGCTAATTTTTAGCATGGGCATTACCACCTGCGATCTACTGTTAGTAATATCTTGTGCAGTGCTCTAAGGATGAATGTTTAACTAATTGTTCAAAATGTCACTAAATACCCGCTCTTTATAAACATATTCTACTTTGAGGCAAGATATTGAAGTCGTCCTTTTTGATGCAGGGTCTGCTGTGAAGCCTTGCCTAGCTGCAGCTACTTCGCACCATCAACCCCACCGCCACTTATCTGGGTATGGCTGCTTTGCTGCTCCCAGTGGCCATCTACAAAGCATCTGAGGGTGGAGTGCATTCCCTGCATCCAGATTCACTGCTTGGAGCCTGCCCGACCTACACAAGCCAGCGTGCTTCTGGGACTAATGAGGTATGCAGCTACAATGAATATGGCCATAGAATAGACTTCTTTACCTTAGGTTTATTACCTACCCTGGTCCAGTTGTGTTCAGATTAGTAATTCAATTTGTGATTTTAATGTCTTGTTCCCTTGGTCTTTCTGGTTGCTGCCACAGATTTTCATGACTCTCATGCATTCATTGTTTTGGTGCACATGCCATGTCTCTTGGTTGACCTGTCATGAGCCAACCAACTGAAACCGTGAACTCTAAAGACAGCTCATCTGTATCCCTTACGTCCATCTAAAGATCTTTATTGCAGCTACGATTCATACAGAATGCCATCCCAGCTTAACTCTTCCTCATAAATCTTGCACAAATTTGAAAATATGGCTGGCTGTCAGCTATCTATTCTTTCTAGAAGGTCGATACTGCTGCAAAGAAGACAAGGGCAACTGAACAAACACATGTGGCATATGCAAAGTACAACTTTTAGTTATATTTTCTTAGGAAGCAGCTACATTACTGCAGCACATACTTAACAAATGTGGCAAAGATGAACGCCTACTTGATTCAAATTGGCAGCCTGTTGCTGGGTGCAGGAAGCCTGGATGCAATGTAATGGAGATAAGATACCCCAAATTAGGCAGCTGCAGCATCATTTAAAAATTCATGAGCTACCTAAAAAAGCAGGTGGCAGTAAAGTATGGAATGTCTATCATAGGAGAATTATCGTCAGGAAGAGCAAAATAAAAAACAAACTCAAGCTTGGCTTGTAAGCTGGATAAAAAGTGTTCCAGCAAGGTAGACTGAAAGGTAACGGACGCTAAAGCTGCATCAAGCAAAGCAAACATTAAAAATGTCTATGCAAAATCATATTTATTTAGTTATTTATTTTGCGTGCCCTCATTCACTGAACTGATAGAATGGGGAGCGACATCAGTAAGGACAAATGTGGCTGTCTTAGGTCTTTGCTTAGAAGTAAAGCTGAAGCAGTGCTGAATTTCTCACGCCATTTAGTTATATGATCACAATTTGTTCCTGTTAAAGCTTTGTTTTTCCATGTGCCAGAATTGCAGCCTGTGTATAGAAGGTGCCGTCTTTCATTGTTTCTATTCTTTCACGTTCATACAGTCGGCTGTCAAATTCACTTTCTCATTTGCCGAATGTATATGCAACCACAGGTCAGAGCAAGGTTGTACACAATATTAGTGGTGCATTCAATGTACAGTTCCTGATTTGCTAATTATTTTCATGCAGTGTCTTACAGATACATTGTTTGGGCCCTCGTTTTAGGTTTCTTTTGCCTTCGGCTGTATACACACTGGCCTTGTAGATGTATTTTCTGGAAAGACCAGGGTTAACTTCCTTTCAGCAGACATTATTCTGGGTTTGAAATTGTCATTGATAAACTGTGGAAATACTTTGGTCATCATTGCGGAAAGAAAATTAGCAACTGTTTCACGTTTTATCAGCTTTTAATGGAAGCTGTAATACAGATGACTTTTTTGTTCACATTCCTTGAATAACAACTTTGAAGGCCAGCTTGAACTGCTCGAGAAAGCAAGTTATGCTCAAACGTCATCTGCAGTGTAGCAGCATGTCTTCTCCAAAATGTAAAAGAAACCAACCCGATCCGAGTCTTTCAGTCTGAAGACTGTGCGTGAAATAAGTTCTTGCTCCATAAAATTTCCCGCAATATGGAGATGCACAACAGGTATGATGTCAAGGTGGTTTTTTCAGCTACTAAACTGCTGGTAATCTGTCCCTTTTTGACCAAGAAACAATATATATGTGAAAAGAAAAATGGTAGGGTAAAATACACCACTAAGGTTGTGCACAGCATCTTTCAGAGCTGCTGTTGTATACACATTGTACAAATGGGGAGGTGCATCAATAGCAGACTGTATGAACATCACTAGGCAATAAAAATATGAGATGGCACCATCCTGAAAAAAAAGCAAATCTCTGTACAAAGCCTACAATTCTGGCTGATGCCAAAGCTAAACCTTGGCAACAAATGATTGAAGATTTCGATATAATTAATTCTGGGGATAAATGCGTTTTCTCTGAACAAAAATTAGCCTCCTCAGATGGGCATGTTTGACTGCTGTCATGGCTGTACATTATGTTTTTACGGCGGCTTAGGCCTTGCTTTGTATACTGTAAGGTTGCATGCCAACTCGGGGCACGAACTCTGTCGACCTTGTTCTTGCCTGACAGCCAGACTTAATCCAGACAAGGTTGAATGCTAAGGCTTCAGAGGCCACTATACAAAGCTATCCAATCGTTCCACTTCTACGCCAATGTTGTGACCACAAAATATTTTGGGAGCTGCAAGCATATTTTGTAAGAAATAACACTGACTAGCAGAGTTTCCAAGTGAAACTTCTGTTGGTCTCGGTTAGCAGCAGTAGTCGTGTTAATAGTCCTTCAGGAATAAAATGCCACATATTAGTATATATTTGCCCCTATTATGCATTTACTGTGATGCAATGAGGCCTTGATTATCTGCCAGAAATTTGTTACAGAATAGGGCAACTTTTCCATGAAGTGAAAAACCATGCTTTAATGACAAGGTTGTCATATGCCTAAAAAATAAACTTTTAACTGTAATGCTCTGAAAGAATTTTTTTTTATCAGGAAATGCTAGCCAACATGCGACATAACTCTCAAAATTCTTGGATCTGCTAATCTCTGGTATGCACTCGTTTGCATTTTTTTTTTCAATAAACATTTTAATTTCTAATTTCATCTGACCGACAAGCTCTTAAATGAATACCTAATTTTTATGTGCTCATGAACTCAACTACCTTTGCATGATTACTTACTACCTAGGCCTCGTTTTCTCAGATGCTAGCGATTATTACTTCTCATGGTATCTGCAAACTCATGAACTTAATGCGAGCTTATGCATTATGGGCTGTCATTTAAACCTGAGCTGCTTAAAAGGGATAAAATATGTTAGCCAAATTTTAATTTTCAGCCAGTCTTCATTTTTTTTCCCTCCGACTCCTTAAAGCTATGCAAAGTGATGCCATTAATGCCTAGAGTTCGGATCTGTAATATTTTTTTTAGCATGCATTTTACATGGACGATTTCAAGATGTAATATACCTGCATGATTCTTCCCATCATAATTCTAACTTATTTCTTTTCTTTTTCTTTTAGCAGTTTCCATCCTGCTTGCGCAAAAAATTTGAACTGAATTTACAAGCTTTTCACCTGAGTTTTTCATTGTAGATTGATATTCTTTACATTGATTTTGCAAAACCTTTTAGCCATGTTCTTGGTTCACTTTAGCTAAGCTGTGATGCATATGCTTTGGTCTGGCATTATTATCATGGATTCATTGTCAGTGTCTGCTAATAGTACACTCCTGGTGTAGAGAATGGCATGCTCCCCACTGCAGTTATTGGTGCAATATTCATATATGCCTTCAAGCCATGTTGAAGTAGAGGGTATATACTAGTGTTACTGATGAGTGAATGTTCCAGGTAAAACGAGAGGAAGTGGATAGCTTACACTGTATGAAGGAGCACTGAACAAGTGTAAAGGGGGTACGCCCCAGTTCGCAGGTCGAGCCAACGTTTCGACAAATGGACTTGTCTTTATCTGGGAAGAGCGATCATCACTAGCAGGGGTTTAAATACGCTTTTGCTTCCGAAGAAGAAAAACTGGGGAGGAGGAAAGTGGGTGAGAATAAAGTAAGTCAAGGAGTGCGGAGGGGGAGGATGCCTGAGAAGAAAGTAGGTCATGGAGTAAAAAAAAGTTTCTTCAGTATGCATTCTCAGCCTGGAACCAGGGATCCTGTCGCCTGCAAACGAAATAAAAGCAGCAGTAGCAGCAAATATTACAATGCCGGGTAAATGATCGGTCACCACTTAAGCAGGTTTGGTGCAGATACACCTTACAAAGGGACAGGCTTTGCAAAGGGCCATGATAACGAATATATATCTAAGGGGGACAATTTTGAAAAATAAGGAGGAAATGGGTTTGGAGGAACATCTGCTGCTTATTCTACTGCGGAGGGGAATATAGTATACATGTGCTGTATACTCTATACTGTATACTCCCACGATTTCATGTAGTACACAGTGATAACGCCGCGAAAACGGCTAGACAAATCTCACCTTTCATAGTGACCAAGACAGTGACAGAAGTAATAGGTCAGGGTTACAACGTGCAGGAACTTCCGAACGGAGACCTTCTGTTGGAAATCTTCTATAATCATCAAAATGAAAAACTGTCCACATTAAAGTCTTTTGGAGAAATCCCAGCGACCATCAGTCCACACCGTTCTCTGAACACTGTCCGCGGAGTTATCTCTGACGATGACCTCAGATCCCTGACCGAAGAGGAACTTCTAGAAGGCCTCAAAGACCAAACCGTAACAGATGTTTATATAATAAAAATGAGGCGTGATGACAAAGAGATTCCGACCAAGCACCTTGTCCTGACATTTGCACAAAGTACCCTCCCCGAATCAGTCGAAACAGGCTATGTGAAACTTCAACTCAGGAAATATATTCCAAATCCTCGCCGCTGCTTCAAGTGCCAATGCTATGGTCACGGCTCCCAGACCTGCCGCGGCCAGCCGAGATGTGCAAAATGTGCTTCCCATGAACACGATTCCAAGAAATGTGAGGTTCAGACACATTTTGCGCCAACTGTGAGGGTAGTCATTGCCTATTCACGCACATGCCTAATATGGAAACAGGAAAAGGAAATCATCACCATCAAGGTCAAAGAAAACATAACTTTCCGGGAAGCACGAATTCGTGTTCTGCCAAAAAAAAAAACCTGCCTGTTCTGTTGTGGCACAACAGGGCACTGAGCCAAAACAGACTCTGGCACCTGCCCAGGTTTCACATAGTAAACCGGGAACAGGGCCATCCGTGCCCTTGGTGGCTGCGGCCAGCGCTGCGCCACCACCAGAAAAACAGGCTGCGCAGACCCTCAGGTCAGCCGGCCTCAAGGCCTCTCACCACGCGGTGAGGGGAAATACAAACGCACCTGTGCGGTCAGCACGGGCGTCCAGCATGTCAGAAGGCGCGATGGACACAAGCCAAGGCAGTCCTGTGCCGTCGACGTCAGACGGACAGCGCAGCTCCTTGGATCGACAAAAACGAGAAAAGCCCCGAATCAGAGGGCCTGAAAACAAAACTTAGCTTTCTCTACTCATTTAATACAATATGGTTTTTTTACAATGGAACTGCAGAGGACTTTTAACTAATATGAATGACATAAACCACTTATTGGCCACTCACTCACCACCAGCCTTGTGTTTGCAAGAGACAAATTTAGGTCCCAAACATAAGAACATACTCAAAAACTATACAGTCTTCGGTCGCGACCGAGAGCAAGCTCTCAGGCTTTAGGTGGCGTTGCCATTATAGTAAAAAATGGAGTAGCAGTTCGAGAACACAAACTTAAAACTAAGTTGGAAGCTATAGCGGTAACATTACAGGCTTTTAAACCTATAACTGTGTGCTGCATATACTTAGAGCCACACCTTAAATTTAGTAGTCATGAATTAGATCTTTTAAAGCAGCTTCCAGAGCCATTTTGAATAGTAGGAGATTTTGATGCACATTCCATCCTTTGGGGCAGTAGAAAAACAGATACGAGAGGCGAAATCATCGAGGATTGTATACTATGTAACAATATCTGTTTCCTTAACACTGGGAAACCAACCTACTGTTCATCTAGTTCAGGAAAAATGAGCTGTATTGATTTATCCCTCAGCTCACCATCAATTTTTGCAGATTTTAATAGGGACGTTTTAGATAATTCATACGAAAGTGATCACTTACCTAGACTAATGAGCTTAACATCTTCACCACAAATCATCCCATCCAAGCCGCGACGCTGGAAGCTGCATTTAGCCGATTGGGCACTGTTCCCAGAGAAGGCCAGCCTAGAAAAAATTACTCCAGATAAATATAATATAGATGAACTAAATGATGCTTACACAAATTTTATCCTTAATGCAGCACATATAGCAATTCGTCAGTCCTCAGGAGTGGTGAAACAAGATCACAAAACCTGGTATTCAAAAGAATGTAAACAAGCAAAAAAAGAACAAAACAAAGCATGGGAATTTTTCGCAGATACCCAACACAGGACAATTTCGTCATGTTTAAAAAAGCAAGAGCAAAAGCCCGCAACATCCGCCGCCGCGCCGAAAAAGCCTCCTGGCAGATCTATCTAACTTCTATAAACAGCTCAAAAACATCAAAACAAATGTCGGAACAGGTTCGAAAGCTAAATGGCAGCTACTCTCCATTTACCATTTCCCTTCTAACAGCCCCCGGAGTACAGACAACTATACAAGAACAGGCCGACATTTTAGGTGAATACTTTTCTGCAGTTTCCAGTTCATCACACTACACTCAAATATTCCTAAAACACAAAAACACAGCAGAGAAACAAAAACTCCCTACAAGTAGTGGTACAAAAGAACCCTATAATAGCTTAATTACACTACAAGAAATAAAAAATGTCCTAGCTGCCGGTAAACAAACTGCACCTGGTCCTGACCAAATTCACTACAAAATGCTCGCCCACTGATCTGAACCTGCCATGGAGGCACTATTAAAATTTTTTAACAAAATATGGGTCCTAGGAAAATTGCCATGAGGCGTGGAAAAAAGCTGTTGTCGTGCCATTTTTAAAACCCGGAAAGGAGCCGACATCTCCTGGTAGTTATAGGCCCATTGCTCTCACCAGCTGTTTAGCAAAATCCTTTGTAAGTGTTTTAAACATCAGACTAACTTTTGTTTTAGAATCTCATCAATGTTTAAACATTCATCAGTGCGGTTTTAAAAAAGAATGCTCAACAACAGATCATCTCGTGCGTCTTGAAAACACTATCAGAGAGGCTTTTATACACCGACAGCATTGCCTTGCCGTTTTCTTTGACCTTGAGAAAGCATATGATACAACTTGGAGGTATGGGATATTGCGCGACCTAGCAGATTTAGGCATATGTGGCAGAATGCTAAAGGTTTTAAGTGACTTTGTCTCATCGGTCGTTTCAAGAACGTCATGGGACTACTTTATCAAGAACCTTTCTGCAGGAGAATGGTGTGCCCCATTGGTGCATTTTAAGCACCATACTTTCCGTTGTAAAATGAATACGATTAGTAAAGTAATACCAAACTCCATAATGTATTCACTCTATGTGGACGACCTTCAAATGGCCTACACATCATGCAACATATCCACATGTGAGAGACAGATCCAATTATTAATAAATAAGCTAAAAAAATGGGCCAGTGAAAACGGGCTTAAATTTTCTCCGCAGAAAACAGTGGCAGTTATGTTCTCGCTCAAACGAGCCGTAGAGCCCAATCCTAGCTTACACCTAAATGAAATCAAATTACCCCTAAACAATAACCATAAATTCTTGGGCATTACTTTTGACAAAAAACTCACTTTTCTCCCTCACATACAAGCACTAAAGAAGAAAGCCTCCAAATCCCTAAACATCCTAAAAGTCCTTTCACGCAAACATTGGGGATCTGATTCAGTTCAGTTCAGTCGTTCAGTCGTGTCCGACTCTTCGTGACCCTATTGACCATGTCACGCCACGCTTTCCGGACTCTCACTATCTTCCTAACATCACATAACCATCTGCAGTGCCTCTAGGATGCCATCTAACCATCGCGTTCGCTGCCTACCCCTTCTCCGGCGACCCTCAACCTTTCCCAACATCAAATCTTTCTCCAGCGACTCCTCTCTTCTCATCAGATGACTGATAGGGCATGCCTTTTGCATATATATCGCTCTGTTGTGCGCTCCTCCTTGGACTATGGAAGCATAGTTTATGGATCAGCTAGGCAATCATATTTAAAGAAATTAGATCCAGTGCATAACTTAGGCCTCCGCCTTGCTTGTGGTGCATATAAAACGTCTCCTGTGCATAGCCTCTATGTTGAAACTAACGAGCCTTCACTGAAAGATAGACGAGCTTTACTTACATGCGCATATGTCCTCAGAATAAGGACACGGAAAAAACACATCTGTTACCCGATTGTCACAACTTGCCCCTCCCGAACAATATTCTCAAATAAGCCTCAGACAACAAGACCATTGATAATGCGATTTGAAGACATTTGCCGTGAGCTCCATATTCTGGACACCTTGCCTGATGTCGCTCAAGAAAATAGGCCCCTAGCCCCATGGTACAACTTTCCAACAATCTGTGACCTCACTCTTACACAGTTCAAAAAGAGCGAAACTCCTACAGAACATATATTAAAAGAATATCGCGCACTAAAAGAGAAATTCAGAAAATGCACAGAGTTTTACACGGATGGATCAAAAACTGCCTCCTATGTTGGCTGCGCTGTAGTGAATCGGAACTCCGAAAAGATTATTCGACTTTCTCAGTGTGCATCAGTATTTGCAGCCGAATGTTATGCTGTCCTGGTAACTGTAGCGAAAATTCTGTACGAGGGCACAGAGAACAGTGTTATCTATACAGATTCACTTAGTGTACTCACAGCTCTAAACTCCAGAAATGCAGTCTTGTCATTACTCGGTAACATAATACACGATGCAATAAAGATATCAACCCAAGGAAATAACATAATATTCTGTTGCGTTCCAAGCCACATGGTCATTGAAGGAAATGAGAGAGCGGACGTGGGTGCTGCTCAAGCAGGCAGGAAAGAAATAGGGAAAGTAAACATACCTTATAAGGATTGCATAAAGTTACTTAAACGAAAACAAAAGGATATATGGCAGTCTATATGGAATAACCAAGAAAGTAATAAATTGCACCTCGTAAAGCCTATAATAGAAAAATGGGAAACAAGCACTCATCAGGAACGCTTCATGGAGGTTTCAGTATGCCGTCTGCGTATCGGGCACACACATCTCACACATAACTTTTTACTAATGAAACAAGATAAGCCTACGTGTGGAGAATGCGGAGAAGTACTCACATCAACCACATCCTGATTACATGCCCAAAACTAGAGACACTACGGAGAAAGCATTTCATTATTTTTTATGATCGTGCCATCCCTTTCCATCCCAAATTACTTTTAGGAGAAAGAGCAATAATAAACTTAACATGTGTTCTTAGTTTTTTAAAAGAAGCAGACGTTCTGAATACACTGTAAACTTTAACGAACCTCCATCCCCTTTTCAAATAAGGACAGATTTTAACCTTGCTCTTGGCGCATGCTAGCCTCAGTTGCTTATGCGCCAAAAAAACCCAATACAATACAATACCTTTCAGTACCAAGCATACAGAAATCGTCGTACGAGGTCCCCCCCCCCCCCCCCCCCAACGTAGCTTTCCAAAAACAACAAAACTGGAGCATCTGTCTTCGGAAAAACAATTTCATTCCGCGAACATTTATACGAAACCTCCGATTACCAAGCACACAGAAATTGTCGTATGTCGTGAACGTATGGCCGTAATTAGCATGCGTAAACCTCTTCGGCAACGCATACCAGCGGGTTTTTACGTAAAGTAGAGCTTTTTTTTACAGTGTACTGGCCGGCAGCTAGATGACAGGCTGTTTGGTCTCGTCTCTCGAGGTGCACTACTACTTTATATAGTTGTAGATATAACCCGTGCTACCGATGGCCCCGAAATCAACAAAGGTGTGAAGAACGTAAAAAAATAGTGTTCGAAACAAAACGCTCTAAGGTCAGCCATTTTGTTTTACACCGTATGGTACACAAATTTGCCAGATCAACGGCGAGGGGCCAAGTACGAATCTAACATATTGAGCAAGCTAATTACACAGAAACACGAGAAGAGAATTATAGATGGGTACTATAAATATATTCGCACCAACTAGTCCAAAGAGTCACCATCCCAAACGAATTACGAGCTCGTAATCTCTGCTAGCGTCTTCAACTGGGCGTTTGTTTCGAATATTTTTTAACCATGCGACAGCGCTAAGAATAAAACAAGACTACTGACGCTGGTTTCAAAGATACAAATTTTTAAAGATGATAGATATTTTGTAAAACAGGTATTCAGTACTCTGAGGCGCCAAGAATACGACATTAACGTCATTTATCGCTCTGGCCATAAACATGCCGATGCTGATGCTCTCTCACGTTCTCCCTTGTCGATTGAAGCCACTCCTGCCATATCCGTTCTACATCCCACCGACATGCCCACCGATGTGACTTCTGGGCAATGCAGAGACGCATGGGTCGCTTCACTCCTGGGTTTTTTATCTGGCCGCGCTTCACGACCTCCTTGCCGCGCTCTCCGTCGCCAGTCTCACCATTTCGCCATCAGAGACGAGCTCCTCTACCGTAGGAATTACCTTCCGGGTGGTAGAAAGTGGCTGCTTGTAATTGCGACCCACCTGCGCTCTGTGATTTGCTCCCATTACTACGACATCCCCAGTGTGCCCACGCTGGCTTATTGAAAACCTTCACTCACCTGCGACATCGGTACTACTGGCGTGGGATGTACCATTATGTTCGTCGGTTCGTCCAGTCCTGCCTAGAGTGTCAGCGCAGAAAACACCCACCTCGCGAGCCCGCCGCTCCTCTGCAGCCGCTGACCTGCCCAGCTCAGCCCTTCGAGCGCATTGGAATCGACCGGTAAGGCCCGCTTCCTAGCACATCAACAGGCAATCGCTGGATCATCGTTGAAATTGATCATCTCACACGCTACGCCAAAACGGCGTCTCTGCCTTCTGCTACAGCCCAAGACATTGTCTCCTTCATTCTCCATCACATCATTCTTCGCTACGGGGCTCCCAAAGAATTGCTGAGTGACAGAGGTCCCGCCTTCCTTTCTGAAGTTGTCGAAGCTGTTCGAGAATGCAAAATCGTTCACCGCGCACCTCCGCGTACCATCCGCAAACAAATGGAATGGTTGAGCGTTTTAACCGCACCATGGGCGACATGCTGGCAATGTATGTCGCTTCCGACCATTCCAACTGAGACCGCGTTCTTCCATTCGTCACATTCGCTTATATAACTCTCCACTAAAGCAACCACCGGATTCTCGCCATACTTCCTCCTGTACGGTCGTAAGCCCTCTTGTACATTGAACACCATTCTCCCTTACCGACAGGATTCTTCCGAATTCACGACTGTTTCACAAGCTGCAACTTATGCTGAAGAATGCCGCCAGCTTGCCCGGTCCTTCACTTCTCCCGTCCAGTAACAGCAGAAAACCACGCGAGGTCAATCTGCACTTCTTCCTACTTACCGTACTGACTCTTGGTCTGGTTATGGGTGCCTTCCTCCAGTCCCGGCCTTTCATCCAAACTTTTGAGCAAGTATCAGGGCCCCTAACGTATTGTCAAGCAAATATACCCCGTCAACTACCTCATCGAACCCCTTACGCCATCCACTGACCACCGTCGCCGCAACCATGAAATAGTACACAATAACCGCCTAAAGCCTCACTACGACCCTGCCATCGTCATATCGCCATACTCCGCCAAGATGGAGTCTTTTCGCCTGGGGGAAGTTGTAACACAGGTATTCGGCTCTGATATGTTCAGCGCCTGATGCTCTGAAAAGAACGACAACCATGTTCAACGCGCGTGACGGTCAGGAAAGAAAACGACAACGAAGCTCTTTCTCCGACGCTTCAGACGCTCGTGCGTGCACTTACAGAAGTGCAACGATTGATCGCATAACGTTCCACTGACTGTTGACGGCGTAGCACCCTGTTCAAGGACTCCTAATACAATTTTATTAATACTTCTAATACGTGTGGTCATATCATAAAAGTCGTTAGGAGGAGTCAAGACTCTCCTTGATACGCGGGGCAGCATAGTCTTTAGGCGCATTTCAGAAACGTCTTCACCTTTTTTTACCTAAAGGAGATGTCATAATAAAGTATATTTTCAATAACTAAATTTTCAATGAACCAGCCTAAATAAATGATGGATTGGTTTTTGGGGTTTAAGGTCCCAAAGCAACTCAGGCTACGAGAGATGCCGTAGTGGAGGACTTTGGAAAGTTCGACCACCGGACGTTCCTTAACGTGCACTGACATCTCAGAGCACACGGGCGCCTTGTTTGCCTTCTCCATCGAAAAGCTGCCGCCGAGGCCGGGATTCGATCCCGCGTCCTTGGGAACAGTATTCGAGCGCCGTAACCACTGCGCCACACCGGCGGGGATAAATAAATCAATACATTGGATTACAGGGAAGGAAAAAGCGCAGTATCTGGCCCATTTAGCACTGTCAACAATTGAACCGCTCCTCAAGTGAAGGGAGGAAAGTGGGTGTGAAATTGGAAACAGATAATACATGCGGTAGTGGTGGGCTGAGGAGTAATTTCGACCGCCCAGGGGTCTTATACCGCACAGCACAGAGGCCTCTCCATTTCGCCTCCATCGCAACCGAGCCATTGGCTGTCAATTTTGAACTAACACACACTGAAGCAGTAGTCTGGCGTCAACAAATACCAGAGCATAACTGCCAAAACCCTCTACCGTCCCCAACAGCGCAAATCATAGCCCGCCATATTTTGAGCTAGGCCCTTTCCAGACCCACCACTTCTGGTGCTTCCGTAAATTCATTAATACATTGTTTGGCTGCTTCAGTGCAGAGCGTTAACACGCTGCCCACGTGTGTGCGCCGGTATCACCATTCATGCGGGTCGTCCGTCACCAATGCAGCGGTGGTCTTGTAGTAGAGCACGCGCCTCGCATTCGGAATGCACCAGGTTCGATCCCTGCTGCCGTGGAGTAGTACCCAGCGGTTTTCCAATGGGTACAACGTTCCCATGCTCAAGTTGGCTCTTCTGAGGTGAAATGCTTGGAAAATGAATCATGTAAAAAAAGGGGGCCCACATACCTGTCTTTTGCCGCACTAGGCGGACTTATGGTTGCCTGACGGCGAAATGGCTCACTGGTCCATAGGCACAACGTTTTGAGAAGTGTTACAGTTTGCAAAATACTATCCCCTGGGCTTACATGGAATCGCCCAGGCCGTACCCCTTTCCAGGAGCTCAGTCACGCAAATTCCAGTCACCCTAGGACCGCTCCTGTACCCGTTACGTTGGGGCATTGTCGAGTCGTGAAAAATCCCGGCAGCTCCCCTACAGCGTGGCGGGCCTGTCTTCTACTGCCAATGCGTCGTTGGTCGTGTGTAGATCCAACGCAGGTTCTCGGACAGGCAGGTTACTACCCGTGGTTTAATCATGACGTGCATTCCTGCAGGGCGCGGTAGATTCCCCGACTTCAGTGTCTCTATTCTTGCCGCGCTAAAAGCGAAAGGCCGATTCTACAGATTTTGCTTAAGCGCCTTGGTTTTGACGCCGCCCCGTAGTTCAATCCAGGAACTGCCCTCTACGTACAAAAAGCACTTGTTGAGGCTGCATCCTATGCCCCTTTCATCTCTCCGCGGTATTACTAACAGAAACACAAATGGTACGTGCACCAGTTCTGATTTCGCTTCAACGTTTCACCTCAACGTTTCAAAGGAAGGCCCTTGTTTCCCGGAAGGGCAGTGAAGACATTCTCTAATAGCACCCCCACTCATTCTCCTGGCCTGAGTCTCACAGTGGTGTCCCCACCCCTGATAACATGTCAACGGCGATTCCCCTGCAGCGTTCGTGCATAGATACTTAGCTGGCGAAGGCCATCCCTGGATTGCACCGTGAGGTGAACCCAATCTCGCGCACCACGAGGTTTGAATGAACGCCTCTAACTGAAGCGGCTTCTTTCCTTGTATGACTGGAAGCCTCTGGCTCCCCAGCCTTACCTTTAGGCCCGTTTTTTTAAAAATGCCGCGAAACCTTCAAAACTGTATCTGTTGTTTTTTTTAACTGCCGCCGGCATGCTGCCTTGTCACTATGATGCTGGCACGCGTATCAATTCTGTATCCCGTATTTGTTCACGCTCGTTGTCGCGATACGACGCGTTATCATTTTCATTGTCGCGAACGATGCGCTGAGATCTGTCTCGAAGATTCCGATCATTCGCGTATGTTTCTATGTTCGAGGTTGTACTGGTAACAGTTTTTGACGTTATCTAGATTTTTATGAGCAGCCTTTAAATTGCGCGTTGACGAGTGTGACGCGCATTCTTTTTCCGACGATCGACGAGCACGTTTGTTGCTACCACCGCCGCCGAGTTGCTTAGTTCTTTTGCGGGCGCAAGTCAGCCCAATAAAGAGTTAATTTCAGTACCATCAAGCCTGTGTTTTCTTCTGGCGTCAACGGCCTTGTCACCACTACGTGACATCTGGTGGAGGTGCTGCCTTTGATTCTTCAAGCGAAGACCCCTTATTCCTTTTATCCTTGAGGAACAGCCAACAGTCTACCGAACCAGTTGCCGACTTCAAGGGCTCCAACCTAGACAAGGTCTGCTGCCGGACCCCATTCGATCTCGGAAAGGGACGCTGACAATGGCCCAACCTACAGCACCGGTTGTTTTCTTTCAACCCCGTGAGCCCTCCTGCTTCCATGGACGACCGGACGAAGATGCAGTAGACTGGATGGACCTTTTCGACCGCGTGGAAGAATTCAACGGGTTACACGACGCCGCTAACCTCAGACAAGTTTACTTTGTTCTTCAAGGACATGCCCGAGTTTGGTTCGAAAATTATGAGGCAGCTAAGAAGGTTTGGGAGATTTTTAAGGAAGCGTTTTTGACAGCTTTTTCAAGCGTCGTCCGAAAGGAAAGAGCCCAGGCCATCCTTCAGTCAAGACTTCAACTTCCTAATGAGCCTGTCCTGGCGTAAATTGAGGAGATAAAGCGCATCCGTCGCCGCGCCGACCCTAACATGACAGAAATTGAGAGAGTCAAACTTTTAATGTGAGGCGTTAAAGAATCGCTTTTTGCAAGTCTTGTTTGAAATTCGCCAAAAACTGTGGCGGAATTTGAAACAGAAGCGCCTGTCATCGAGAAGACGTTGGACACCCGGATGCGCCACTACGAACGACCACTTCAGCCGGACTACTCAAGCCGCTACCCCAGCGCATCTGCAAGCGGAGAGAACCTTCGGGACTTCATCCGGGAGATCGTGCGAGAGGAGCTCCGCCGATTGATGCCATCATCTCAACAACCCCAGTTGGCGACGCTCGCGGACGTCGTCCGTGAAGTCCAGCAGGCGCTGGGCGTTACTCAAGCGACGGCTGCGACTGTTCCAGCACAAGAGGCAACGGCGATGAACTACGCTGCTGCATTACGTCACCCTGCGCCCCGACGTGATGATTTTCTGAGCCCTTTGAGCTACCGTCCTTTTCTACCGAGCTGAGCTACCGTCCTTTTCCTGAAAACCGTCCCTTGGCCCCCGCCCGCCAAGCTTACCAACGACCCCCAAGCCCCAGGAAGTGCGACGCCTGGAGGACAGCACACAACCGGCCAGCAAACAACTGCACTGAGGCCGGCCAAATTCTGCGCCACTGCCCGTACCAATGAATCGGTCTCCGCGGATTTGCAGTCGACGCTCCATGACCACGCCGAGGTGAACGACCGCAAGAGATCGACAACTATCTGCGTAGCGCTGAGATTGCGCCACCAAGCTTTCGGTTCAAGTCTCCATCGCCGTACAGAGCCCGCTTTGCGTCGCCAGGCCGTAACTACGATAAAAGTGTGCGCGGAAGGTCTCCAAGCCCGCGCCGGGGGAACTAAATAGAGCGACCTTTGGAGGTGAGGTTGCTCAACGGCGAAAAGACGATCCTCCGCCGCCGACGATCACTAATGACGACGCAACCATTTCATCGCCGCTCCACACGATGACATCGACGACAACACGGCCAGAGTGCAAGCCGACACCGCCGCCCAGCGAAGTAACAACGGTATGCCCCGGCCATGACCTGAAGAAACGACGCAGCCGAGATCGAACACCAAGACCCACGTGCAATGCGAGGACGCGAACAAGTGACCTTGAAGTTGATGTCGACGATCGCAGGGTCACTGCCCTAGTAGACACCGGAGCCGAATATTCAGTCATCAGTGAACCGTTAGCCTCCCATCTCAGGAAAGTCACAACTAGTTGGGATGGCCCGCTGATTCGCACCGCAGGTGGCAACCTGATTACTCCATCGGGACGATGTACTGCAAGAATACCCGTAAATGGGCGTACTTACCCCACCAGCTTTGTGGTCTTGCAGCAGTGCTCCCGCGACGTGATTTTAGGCATGGACTTCCTAAATCAACTTAGGGCTATCATCGACCTGTGATACAAGCTAATCAAGCTCTCTGCAGACAAAGAAATTTCTGCTACGACGACTTCGAAGCAACACATCGCTCTAAACGTCCTCAATAGAAAATTGACCGTGCCGCCCCGATCAAGCGTCGCAGTAGGCGTAGGTAGCGCAAACACCGAAACCGCTGACGGCATCGTCGAAGGAAATATCCAATTGCTCGTTGAACAAGGTGTCGGCATCGCACGAGGCATCGCAAAATACCGGAGAGGTCAAGCTCAGGTGCTGGTAACAAACTTCACCGAAGAATACCGGCATCTCAACAAGGGCACAACGATCGCTTTTCTCGACGAATTAGCGGACCTCAAAGATGTATTCACCCTCCACGACCAAACGCTGGAAGACGCACCTTACTAATTCCGTCAGCCCACATTGACATCAACCCGGTATTGATCCACAGCAGGAAAGACCAGATTCTCAGACTTCTTCGAACCTACGGGGAGTGCTTCTGGTCATCATCGAAGGTACGAAAAACACCACTGGCCAAGCGCTGCAGTATAACGGAAGAACACGCCCGACCTCTGCGCCAAATCCCCTGTCGTGTATCGCCGCGAGAACGCCAGACCATACGCGATCAAGTCGAGGAAATGCTGCGTGATGACGTAATCCAGCCATAGAAGAGCCACTGGCGGCACCAGTCGTTTTGGTGAAGAAATACGGCACACTTCTCTTCTGCGTTGATTACCGCCGCTTGAATAGCATTACTAAGAAGGATGTCTACCCGCTTCCCCGCATCGACGACACCCTCGACCGGCTCTACAATGCAAGGCACTTCTCATCGATGGACCTGAAGAGCGTTATTGGCAAATTGAGGTCGACGAAAGAGATCACGAGAAGACCGCATTCATCACACTGGGCGGTCTTTTTGAGTTCAAGGTGATGCCATTTGGTCTCTGCTCCACACAAGCCGCATTTAAACGAGTAATGGAGACAGTTTGGTATATTTAGACGACGTTGTCGTCTTCTCGTCAAACTTTGAACAACACCTAAAACGACTGCAGACAGTTCTGGAAGCCATCAAGACATCGAGACTAACGCTAAAAGCAGGAAAGTGTCACTTCGCCTACGAAAAACTGCGTTTCCTAGGTCACATCGTTAGCAAGGATGGTATTCGCCTAGACCCGGAGAAAACAGCTGCAATCGCGCAATTCCCACCGCCTGCCAATAGGAAAGCTGTGCGCCGATTCCTTGAGCTGTGCGCTTATTATCGACGATTTGTCAGAAACTTTTCGCGCGCCGCCGAACCGTTGACGCAACTTACAAACCGTTGACGCAGCTTACCCAACAAGACTACGCAACTCCTTGTAGCGCCTAAAAACCTCCGGCAGGAAATTCTGCAGGCGTTGCATGAGAGCCCACAGCAGGCCATCTTGGATTTGCACGCACGTTGCGTCGAATCCAGGAGAAGTACTACTGCCGCGACTGCCTGCCGAAGTTGCCCACTACAAGAAGACATGTCGTAACTGCCAACGACCCAAGACACCACCTATCAGACCAGCAGGACTACTAAACCCGATTCCGCCCCCAGACCTGCCCTTTCAACAAATTAGGATGGATCTCCTCGGCCCCTTTCCAGCTTCGTCTATAGGTAACAAGTGGATCATCGTGGCCACTGACTACCTTACCCGTTACGCCGAAGCAAAAGCGCATACAAATGGTACCGCAGCAGAAGTCGCCGAATTTTTTGTCGAACAAATTCTTTTGCGACACGGCGCCTCAGAAGTGCTCCTCACGGACAGGGGACGGCGTTTACGGCAGAGTTGATGCAAGCCATCCTGGAATACAATCATACAAGCCATCGGCGAACAACTGCGTACCATCCCCAGACCAATGGCCTTACGGAGCACCTGAACAAAACGATGGCGGACATGATCGCCACGTACGTCGATGCTGAACACAAGACCTGGGACGTCATCTTGCCGTAAGTGATCTTCGCGTACAACACGGCAGTCGAAGAGACGACCAGAGCAACCCCTTTCAAGCTTGTGTACGGCAGGGAGCCCACGATGACGCTCGACGCAATGCTGCCGCACGCAACCAACGAGGACAACCTGGACGTCACCGCCTACCTGCAGCGTGCAGTGGAAGCCCGACAACTCGCACGTCTGCGTAATAAAGACCAACAGCACACCGCCAGCCGACGATACAACTTACAACGAAGCCACGCAGAGTACAACCCTGGAGACCAAGTGTGGATTTGGACACCAATTCGCCGTCGCGGACTAAATGAAAAGTTGTTGCGTCGACACAAAGTTGTGTAGCCGTACAAAATCATTCGCCGCGTTGGACCACTGAACTATGAATCATTCCCGACGGAACGTCAGCATCACAACGGCGACGCGCACGCCCAGAAATTGTATATGTTGTACGACTGAAGCCATATTACGCGCTTAAAGGATCTGTGGCGTTTAAACTTTGCATTGTTAATGTTTAAGTTGCTTTGTTTTGGAACATCGAGGGGATGTTTTTTTAAGGGGGGAGTAATGCCGCGATACCTTCAAACCTGTATTTATTATTTTTTATAACAGCCGCCAGCATGCGGCCTTATTAGAGTGATTCTGGCACGCGTATCAATTCGGTATCCCGTGTTTGTTCATGCTCGTTGTCGCGATACGACGCGTTACCATTTTCTTTGTCACGAAAGATGCGCCGAGATCTGTCTCGAAGATTCCGATCACTTGCGTATGTTTCCACAAGGTTCCAGGATGTACTGGTAAGAGTTTGCGACGTTATCTGGATTGTTCAGAGCAGCCTTTAATTTGATCGTTGACGAGTATGACGGGCATTCTATGTTCGACGATCGACGAGCATGTTTGTTGCTATCGACGCCACCGAGTTGCTTAGGTCTTTTGCGGGCGCAAGTCAGCCTAATAAAGAGTTAATTTCAGTACCATCAAGCCTGTGTCTTCTTTTGGTGTCAACGGCCTTGTCACCACTACGTGACAATAGGAACATCAGTGGTAAAGGCTGCAGTGTACAGTGGGCCCACCGAAGCTGTCCTCAAGACCAAGAATCTAGCTCGCTTTATCGAATTAGGCTTCCTTTGAAGTTGGCATTCTACCAGATCCCAGTCTACCACCTGAGCATCCACTAGCGCGTCCTCCTATTGATTGGATTGCGGGCGCGCATGCTTGCTGCCAGTCTTATTTCTCAAACCTTCATCTTCAAGGACTGCACTCCACTCAGGTTGCAGGACGACACAACCACTCCTCGTGATTATCATTATCATCATTATCATCAGCAACACTGCAGGGCGAAGGCCTCTCCCATATTTCTCCAAATAATCCGGTTCTGTGCTAGCTGCATCCACTTGACCCCAGCGAACTTCTTAATCTCATCCGCCCACCTAACCTTCTGCTGTCCCCCGCTACTCTTTCCTTTCCTTGGAATCCAGTTAGTTACCCTAGGCGACCATCGGCTATCCACTCTTCGCACTACATGTCCTGCCCATGCCAATTTCTTCTTCTTGATTTCCACTAGGATGTCAATAACTTGAATTATTTCTATGACCAACTCTGCACGCTACCTGTCCCTACCATTGTCCTCAACTTAAATAGAACTCTCTTGGTTAGCCTCCACGTTTCAGCGCCATAGGTGAGTACAGATAAGATGTAACTGTTATATACTTTCCTCTTTAGCGATACCGGTAAGCTGCTAGACATAATCTGCGAGTGGCTGCCAAATGCGCTCCATCCCAATCTTATTCTTCTTGTTATTTCCTTTTCATGGTCCTGATCTGCGGTTACTACCTGTCCTAAGTAGACATATTCGCCTACTGCTTCCAGTGCTTCGCCACCTAACATAAACTGTTGTTCCTTCCCAAGGCAGTTGAACATTACCTTAGCCTTC
Source organism: Amblyomma maculatum (assembly GCF_055883805.1). Classification (NCBI taxonomy): domain Eukaryota; kingdom Metazoa; phylum Arthropoda; class Arachnida; order Ixodida; family Ixodidae; genus Amblyomma; species Amblyomma maculatum. Next base: position 87,097,604 of record NC_139353.1, on the reverse strand, counting down.
TGCACGTTGATTTTTAATCCCACCTTTCTACCTCTCCTGTCTAGGTCTCCAATCATTATTTGCAGTTCATCTCCTGAGTTACTTAGGAAGGCAATGTCATCAACAAATCGCAGATTACTGAGGTATTCTCCACCTACCCTTATACCTAACTGCTCCTATTCCAAGTCTCTGAATACTTCCTCTAAGCAAGCTGTGAATAGTACTAGGGAGATCGTGTCTCCTTGCATACCACCATTCTTAATGGGAACTTTGTTATTTTCTTTATGCAGAACTATCTTTACTGTACAGCCACTATATATATATATTTTCCAGCACTTCACGTACGGCTGGTCTACCCCCTAATTTCGCAATGCCTGCATCACCGCCGAGATTTCTACTGAGTCAAATGCTTTTTCATCATCGATGAATGCTATGTATAAGGGCTGGTTATATTGCGAGAATTTTTCTATCACCTGGTTGATGGTACGGATATGATTGATATTAGAGTACCGTTTCCGAAAACCTGTCTGATCCTTATCTTTATTGCAGTCTAAGGGTGTCCTTATTCTATTAGCGATTACCTTAATAAATACCTTATACGTAAACGACAGTAAGCTGATTGGTCTGTACATTTCAGGGTCCTTAGAATGCCCTTTTTTATAAATGAGGATAATATTTGCGTTCTTCCATGGTTCCGGTACCGCCGATGACACCAGGCACTGCGTATACAGGGTGGCCAGTTCTTCTAGCAAGATATCTCCCCCCCTCCGTCCTTCAACAAATCTATAGTTACCTGATCCTCTCCAGCTGCTTTCTCCCTTTTCATAGTTTCTATTGCTTTCTTAGCCTCGTTTTTCGTCACTCGTGGAACGTCTGTTTTTCCTTACCGCCAATCTCATTACTGTCCTGACTACATTGGCTACTGCAGAGATCAGTATTGAACTCATCGACTACTTTGACTATTTTGTCCATATTCGTGATGACGTTGCCCGCCTGGTCCCTTAGCGCATACATCTGATTTTGGTTCAGTGTTGGCGTAGCGGTAGAACATCCGCCTCGCTTGCAAGAGGACCGCGGTTCGAATCGCGGTGCCACGCAATTCTCCACCGGATAACAAAAAATCATAAATTCGCGTGTCGATGAAATTGCATAAACAGGTTTGGGGTGCAACCTGTTTCCGGTGAATGCCTCCGGCAACGCACTCCCTCACCAGAAAAAGAGTTGGCCACCGTGGTGCAGTAATTGGCCGCAACCTCCTATGATTAGTCTTATCAAACTCTTGCCCTCAGTCACCAGCGGCTGCGGAACAACTGACCACGGCGGCGGTAAACCTCGTGATCAACCAAAATTCAATCCATTTATCGGAAAAGCTGCTGATTGGCAAATTTATCTCGCATTGGGGACTGACCCCTCTTCAACTGACCCGCCTCTAAGTCCCCTCGGCAGAGGCAGAGGGCTTCTCGGGTGAGGGCTCGAACGTGCTGCCACCCCGTTTCAGCCGTCCTGTGACCTGGACATACGAGACCGCGCCAGACAATAGCTTGGCTATGGGACAAAGGCTTTACGCAACAAGCGTCCGTCGCTAGTTTCTGCGCTTGCCTTCTCTTCTTCAATGGCTGTGTCTTAGTTATGTGAGCTAATAATTTTATCTTATAATGACACATCAACTTGCCCAGCTTTCTGTCTTGATTGCAAACACTGTAGCAACTTAAGGTGGCATTATCCCGTGCAAAAATGTGCTAAGGGAATACAGTATCATTGTTACCACATAAGAAAAGCCTTTTTATTGCTGCTTTAATAAGAGGTGCCAAAATATGGGCATAGGATATTTCTCTTACCTCAGTTCTGTAGGTTCAATATACTACAGTACACTAATATTCAGAAATTTTAGATATTTAAAAATTTTCAGGTAAAGCTAGGCACATATCTCAAACCTAGCTGAGGCTTACATCCTCTGACCTTATACGTTCGCGGCTATTTTATTCAAGTTTTTTGCGTTCATCTTTTTTAATCATCATTTACCTTCCTTTCTTGTTTGGAGGAGAGCCACCCTGGCAGCGGTGGCGTAGCGGTAGAACATCCGCCTCGCATGCAAGAGGACCGGGGTTCAAATCCCGGTGCCGCGCAATTCTCCACCGGATTAAAAAGAAAAAAGTCCGCGTGTCGATGGAATTGCATAAGCAGGCTTGGGGTGCGACCTGATGGCGGTGAACACCTCCGGCGACGCACTCTCTCACCAGAACAGGCGTTGGCCACCCTGGTGCAGTAATTGGCCGCAACCTCTCATGATAAGCTCCACAAAACCACGGCCCTCAGTCACCAGCGGCTGCGGAACAACTGACCACGGCGGCGGTCAGACCTGTCACGCAGCAGGGGGTGCTAAGAAAGCCTGGCTCCGCTGGACAGGCCGCCATTGGAAACTGACCCTGGCAACGTTTAATGCTAGAACCCTAGCTAGTGAAGCTAGTTTAGCAGAGCTCTTACAGGAACTAGAAGGTATAAAATGGGATGTAATAGGGCTTAGTGAGGTTAGGAGGCTGAATGAGGCATATACTGTAATGAAGGATGGGCATGTACTATGTCATCGAGGTTTACCGGAGAGGCGAGAACTAGGAGTAGGTTTCCTTGTCAATAAGTATTTAGCGGGTAATATCGATTAATTCTATAGTATTCTTGAGAGGGTGGCAGGCATCGTAATTAGCCCTAATAAGCGATATAAACTAAAGGTTGTACAGGCCTATGCACCTACATGTAGTTATGATGACCAATGCGAAATCTAAAGACGCAGTATACTGTACTAATGGGCGACATCAATGCCAAGGTAGGGAAAAAGCAGGCAGGAGACAAGGCATTGGTTCTAGAAATAGCAGGGGGTTTTACTAGTTGAGTTTGCAGAGCGCAATAACTTACGAATCATGAATACCTTCTTCAGCAAACGGAATAACCGGAAATGGACATGGAAAAGTCCGAACGGGGAGACTAAAAATGAAATCGACTTCATAATGTGTTCAACCCCCGCCATTATGCAAGATGTAGAGGTAATCGGGAAAGTGCGATGCAGTGACCACATGATGGTGAGGTCCCGAATTAGCCTAAATCTGAAGAAGGAACGCAACAGATTAGTAAGAAAGAAACCCATCAACGAATTAGCGGTGAGGGGGAGGGCAGAAGAGTTCAGGATCTCGCTACAGAATAGGTACTCAGCTCTAACCGAGGATGGCGACATTACCCTAGAAGCAAGGAACAATACTTTCAGAGATATCATTACTGAGTGCCGGTAGAAGTAGGCGGTTGGATAGTTAGAGAGGATACCGGAAAGCTGTCTAAGGAGTCCAAATATTTGATTAAGAAACGCCAGAGTATGAAAGCTTCCAATCCAACAGACTGGATCAAATTGGCCGAGATATCAAAGCTAATCACTAAGCGCAAGGTGGCCGATATAAGGAAGTATAACATGGAGAAAATTGAGCATGCTGTTAAGAACGGGGGAAGCCTTAAAACGGTAAAGAACAAATTGGGCATAGGCAAAAACTAGATGTATGCGATAAAGGACAATGCGGGCAACGTCATCACGAATATGGATAAGGTAGTCAAAGTAGCTGAGGAGTTCTATAAAAATCTCTACAGTAGCGAAAGTAGTCAGGACCGTAATGAGATTGGCGGTAGGGAAAAACAGTCAGACGTTCCACCAGTGACGAAGGACAAGGTCAAGAAAGCATTAGAAACTATGAAAAGGGGGAAATCAGCTGGAGAGGATCAGATAACTACGGATTTGCTGAAGGATGGGGGGGATATCGTGTTAGAAAAACTGGCCACCCTGTATATCCAGTGCCTGGTTTCATCGACGGTACCGGAACCATGGGAGAATGCAAACATTATCCTCATTCATAAGAAAGGGGACTCTAAGGACCTTAAAAATTACAGGCCAATCAGCTTACTGTCTGCTATGTATAAGGTATTTACTAAGGTAAACGCTAATAGAATCAGGACAATCTTAGACTTCAATCAAGCAAAGGATCAAGCAGGGTCTCGGAAACGGTACTCTACTATCGATCATGTCCATACCATTAATCAGGTGATAGAAAAATGCTCGGAATATAACCAGCCCTTATACATAGCATTCATTGATTACGAAAAAGCATTTGACTCAGTTAAAACCTCGGCGGTGATGCAAGCATTGCGAAATCAGGGGGTAGACGAGCCGTACGTAAAAGTGCTGGAAGATATATATAGTGGCTGCACAGCAACCATAGTTCTGCATAAAGAAAGTAACAAAATTCTCATAAAGAAAGGTGTTAGGCAAGGAGAAACAATCTCCCCAGTACTATCCACAGCTTGCTTAGAGGAAGTATTCAGAGACTTGGAATGGGAGCAGTTAGGGATAAGGGTAGATGGAGAATACCTCAGTAATCTGCGATTTGCTGATGACATTGCCCTGCTAAGTAACTTGGGGGATGGACTGCAAATATTGATTGTTGGCCTAGACACGAAAAGTAGAACGGTAGGCTTAAAAATCAATATGCAGAAGACTAAGGTAATGTTCAACAGCCTCGGGAGGAAACAGCAGTTTACATTACGTAGCGAAGTACTGGAAGTAGTAGGCGAATATGTCTACTTAGGACAGGTAGTAACCGCAGATCCGGACCATGAAAAGGAAATAACAAGAAGAATAAGATTGGGATGGAGCGCATTTGGCAAGCACTCGCAGATTATGTCTAGCAGCTTACCGGTATCGCTAAAGAGGAAAGCATATAACAGTTGCATCTTATCTGTGCTCACCTATGGCGCTGAAACGTGGAGGCTAACCAAGAGAGTTCTACTTAAATTGAGGACAACCCAGAGAGCTATGGAACGAAAAATGGTAGGGGTAACATTAAGAGATAGGAAGCGTGCAGAGTGGGTCAGAGAAATAACTCAAGTTCCCGACATTCTGGTGGAAATTAAGAAGAAATGGACATGGGCAGGACATGTAGTGCGAAGAGAGGATAACCGATGGTCGCTTAGGGTAACAAACTGGATTCCAAGGGAAGGAAAGCGTAGCAGGGGGCGGCAGAAAGTTAGGTGGGCGGATGAGATTAAGGAGTTCACAGGGATCAGGTGGATGCAGCTAGCACAGAACCGGGTTAAGTGGAAAAATATGGGAGAGGCCTTCGCCCTGCAGGGGGTATAGTCAGGCTGATGATAATGAACCCTCACAAATGCAAGTTGCTGGCACATACTCCAGAAAAAATCCATTCGGCATACTGTAGGGGTCGACTCGCAAACCCATACAGCATTTTATTTCGGCCTAATGTAGTAAGCGTGCGTAATATATACATAAATACATTGGCAAAAAGATAGAGACAACTTCTTAGCAGCTAACAAGTATTAACATATATAGCACAGTTAACTCGATCAACACATGTAGTGACACATGATTATCATAATCTTGGAAAGTTCCTTATTCAAGGACAATTTACTGTCGTACTACGCCATGACCGTAAAATTATGTAAGAGTTGCACCGGTAAGATGCAACTGATACATACTTTCCTCTCGAATGATACCTTTGAGCTGCTGGTCAACATCTGCGAGTATTTGCTAAATGCGTCCGATCTCAATCTTATTCTCCTGGGTGTTTCGTCTCATTGTCTGTATGAGCATATTCCCCAATTATCTCCAGTGCTCCGCTTCCCATTATAAACTGCTTTTTCCTTCCGAGGTTGTGGAACACTGTCCTAGTCTTCTGCATATTAATTTTAGTCCTTTGTTTCTGGCTTTATAGTCTAGATTATTAATCATTGTATGCAGTTCGCGCCCTGACTTACTTCGCGAGAAGGCGTTATCAGTGAATCGCAGACTACTGAGGTATTCACCAACCCTCAGTCCTAACTACTCTCATTTCAACTCTCGGAATACTTCTGCTAAATAAACAACGAACATGTACTGAGCAGACCTCTTTATTTATGGAAATTGTATTGCTTAATTGTGTCTATCATTTATTGCGTCATTTGGTCACTTATTTTTACCTTTTCATGTCTGACTTTTTACACCATTCACGTTTCACTTGATGTAAGCACATTACACTCGGAAGACATACATTGTTGGCTATAAGCTCTCCACTTAATTACGTCTAGAATATATCAGAAAGATTTATTATACTGTTTTTTTTATTATCTCCTTGCCAAACAAACATTCTCCCAGCTTTTATAGCCCAGCAAGCGCTAGGTCGCAAGGTGTGAACATGTGAGCAGCTTCCCAGCTTTACCGTTGATGCCTCTACGCGCGTATAAAACTTCACCTACAATTAAAAATGAGGTTGTCTTAATTGGTCAACCTAACTCAAAACGCAGAATATTCATTGCGTCGTGAAACTCGTTATGCGTTGCACTATTCGTGTTCCTGAATCTGGCGCAGTATATTGCAATAAATTTGCTTTAACAACTTATAAATAATGAAATAAAGATCATCACTATTGAAATAATGTCTGGCCGAAGCATAGCGGCGACACTATATTACTTTGCTTCGCATTATTTATACTCATCATTGCTTTTTCTGTACAGTTTCGATAATTTTCTTTTCTTTCATTCATGTTTTCCTTTCAATTTTTAAAGCAAGGGTAATAAAGGCCAAACATACAGTAACGCTCTCTGTAGCGCATTAAGTACATATTATCTGCAAGAATGAAAAGCGGAAAAACACATGTACTGTAAACACTACTCCATTTGAAAGCTGTGGTTTATTTTACCATTCTGGAAGCGTTGATAATGAAGCAACGGAGAATATTGGTAGCTCACAATGAAGATTTCTCTCACAAACAGTCTTGTTTCATACATGATGTCGAATACGACTACCAATCACTCCGTGCAAAATCTTCTCTGCTAAGCGAAAGCCACACCATCTGCTGGGTGTCATATTGAGCGCTTGTGCACATAGTTCAATTCCATACTAAACCACAATGTTCGCATGCTTCATAAGATTTATCCACTACCGTAACATTTTTTTATGAGCGGAAAGGTACAATAATTCTGGATCTCTCTACAGAACATATATACAACTCTAACCGAGGAAGATGACCTTAGTGTAGAAGATATGAAAGATACCATCACAGTTTTCATTACGGAGTACTTGGTGGAACCAGTTAGATAATTACGATAGAGGTCAATTATCTACACAGATGAAAGATTTGATTCAAAGAAGCCAAACTATGAAAGCCTCCATCTCCTACGACCGGTTCGAACTGGCTGAGCTATCGAAGGTAATCAATAGAACAGTTTCTGAGGAAAATATAAAATGGAGAAAATCGAAGAAGGTAATCAATAGAGCAGTTTCCGAGGAAAGTATCAAATGGAGAAAATCGAGCACGCTCTGAAGAACAGCGTTAGTTATAAAGCGAAGAAGAGGAAATCAAGCACAGCAAAAAATTCGATATATGCGTTAAGGAAGAAGACGGCCAATGTCATTATTATTATTATTGGCAAGCTAGTAAAAGTAGCCGAGGAGTTCTATACTGACCTACACAGCTGTCGAAGTAGTCAGGACAGTAACGAGATTGAGAGTAGTGAAGAGCAGTGAAGGGCGCGGTTAAGGAGGCTTTAGAAGCTAAGAAAAAGGGAAAGCAGCTGGGGAGGATTAGGTAATTATAGATTTGTTAAAACACGGGCGGTATCGTGCTACAAAAATCTGGCTGTCATGTGCACTGGCGACATTGATGATACCGGAATCTTGGAAGCATGCTAACATTATCTTAATTCGTACGAAAGGGGACTTTACGTACTTGAATAGTTGAAGAATAATCACATTACTATATGGTATGTGATTGCGGATCAGATTGCGGAAGTGGTACTACACGTTTGATTATATCTATACTAGCAACCAGGTGTTAAATATAGAGCTGAGAATTTAGAAATCTTTGATAAATAGCATTCATTTGTTACAAAAACTATTTGACTCAGTAAAAACCTCGGCTTTCACGCAGGCATCGCCAAATCAGTGTAAATGAGCCATTATTGAAAGTACCGGAATGTTTTCATAGTGATCGCAGAGCAACCTGTCGCGAGAGAAAAAAAGGGAAGAAAAGAGTAGTCTAGTGGTATTTTTGGGAGATTGAGAAGACGATGACGAAGCCAAATAAGACGTGAGAGAAGATTGGAAAACTAAACATTTCTTTCGTCAGAAAATGCAGAGTGCAGGCGATCCTTCTTGCAGCCGTGGGCTGTCATTCCACGGCTGACAGCGACCTCAGAAGCCCATTCAATAACCTGGGTTTGAACTCCTAGGTCTGAGCTGACAAACACAGCCTCCCATTGCTCAAGAGTGGGAACTTTTATTCGGGATTCCAGGGGTGGCGGCTCTTTGCAATTCCACAATATGTGTCATATGTGGCTATTTCACCACATTATGTAAATTCCGGCTCGTAATCATCGGGGTAGAACTTGAACAGGTAAGGAGTCGTAAAGGATCACGCCTGGAGTCGCCTCCAGGTCGTCTCCAACTCCTCATCTAAGGCTTTGTCTGAAGGAGGGAATATCTTTCTTTCAAGCTGAAAATGATTAATAATGTCGTGGCATGATACCAGGCCATCCTTCGAGAAACGCTGGGTACCTACCGCGTCCCCAGCTCGGCTGACAAATACTCGAGCTTTGATGTGTGCCACTCCACTACCAGGGCTCCCCCAGAGAGCCGAGACACACATGAATTCAAGAAATCTGTCTAAGTACTCAGTATGATTCAATATGCTCATTGATGCCGGAGAAATTCTGCCGCTCGCATAATTGCGTATGGGATATTGAGAGACATTGATTGTAGCCTTAGCTTTGGTATTAACAATGACAAGCGTGATTGGCGCCACTCCTGCCATTTCCGAGGACCTCGTTTTGGTAGTGCCGGACACTATCAGTTTCCGTACAAAAGGAGGAGTGGCGACTTAAACAAAGGAGGAACGTTCTATGTGTACACGTTGGCGCACGACCGTCAGCTGCTGAAGATGTTTCTTCGTGAGGCCTACCAGCCAGGGTGGTCTCTATCGGCTGATGGGCCGGTCTCGTGGATCACGACTATAACGCCGTATTCGGAACGCGGGCAACACCTCCGGAACGCCGACTCAGCCTGACGCTGTTGCTACCTCTGAAACCTCGTCACCGGCACGTAGACGCTCTAATGACGGCATCTAGCTAAGGCAATGTGGCAGCACCGACTTCTTTCACCTGGTCCTCCTCAACGCTCCTCTTGAGGAACAGCAGCGTGTCCAGAGACAAGGTAGAGCCAGGGGTTTTGTCCGTACTCCTCGTACGAGATAACGTGCGAACCAAGCGCGTTAGTTAACAGGACGGTATGAGTGTGACTTCGTGGATTACGCCTGAGGACCGTTAGTGTTGTAGGACAGCGGTGTATTTTGAGCGTTGTTTTCGTTAGTGTACTGCATTGTTTTGTTTGCTGTTCAATCATGTAAACGTGTGTCGTCTTGAGTTTTCCCTTTGAGCCCTTCACCCTGCTTTTCAAGCTCGCACCCACACAGAGCGCTTACCATTCTACATCGTATGTAGATTTGTGTGTGAAAATATTTGCCGAGCCTGCCAGGATTCAATTTTGAGTCCAGTTATCACAAATAACTCTGTGGGTGTGCTGACTACTTTAAGGCTGTAATAGAGTTAGCGCTGAAATAGGGTTGACTCAGGAGGAGGCGTTAACTAAGTTTGAAGAAGGCAGGAAACGACGGGGACAGAGAAGACCATAGCCGCGTGAAGAAGCTAGAGAGGATGCAGCACCTGTTAGAGAAGAGGAGGAACGCCGGACAGCACGGGCAATAGAGGAGGACGAATGTCGAGCAGATCGTGCTAGAGAAGAGGAAAGACGAACAGCGCGTGCAAAAGAGAGGCAAGAGAGCAAGAATACAGAATGGCTTGTGAAGGAGAGCTCATTCAATATAGGTTCCACTTAGCGAGCGCACAGAGTTCAGAAGAGAAAAGGCGTCCTATGAGCTCAGGTGGGAGTCTTCCGAAGCGGCGGCTGCTAAGCACGGCCTAACAGACACCAGCCCGGATCAAGAACCATCCCAATCCTAGTAATATGTCCTGGTTCCCACAATAAATGTTTTACCATGTCCAGAGCGCCTAAGATTTGCCAGAAAAACCAAACAGCGACTTTTGAAGAAAGGAGAGATGACTTATCAGGATACTTTCATCGTTTTGAGATGATAGCGTTAGGCCAGGCAGGGTCGAAGATTGAATGGGCTACGACGCTGAGCGTGCGCTTGGTGGAAGAGGCTCTGATCATTTCAGGGCGAATGACGGCCTCGGCGTCGTTGCAGTAGAAGGTTAAAGATAGTTTGCTTGAAATGTTTCGGCTGACTGCAGGTAGGTTTCGCGAAACGTTTCGCTCTAGAAAACGTGAGAACGCCGATGCTGGCAGTCAGTTTTTATGTCGTCTGAGTGGTTATTTCAATCGTTTAAAAGATGTCTAACACTGAGAAGTTTATTGCAAGGGTCAAGGGCCGCAGTTATTGAACAGTTTTTGACGCGTTGCAGCTCCAGGCTTGCAATATTTTTGAAAAAGAAAATTGAAGCCATTGAGCAAAATTACTGACTACGCCGACTAGTTCATGCAGACGGAGAGGATTAAGAACGTAGCAAAGATTAAGGATCAAACACTCAAACAGGAGTCTGATGTCTCTTGATCAAGAGCCCCTGCTATAGTGTGCAGAGGTTCACAACAATATTTTCTATGTAATCGTGTAGGACATCATGTGGCAGGCTGCCAGTTAGCTTCTGCGCATGAACAGCGTCAGCCAGTGGGCGAGAACTGCAATAGGAAGCAACACCAAACGCATGAGGGAAAACCGCCACTGCGGGGAAGAACTGTTTGCGCTTTATACCCAAAAGATAGTGGATCGAGGAGTCGCATGACCTTAAGCATGGTGATCAGATTGGCGTACAGAAAGGCATATCTGGCATCAGTGACAGGCTGATAACAGATATATGCATGTCGTCGAGGGATAGATCGATGATAAAGGTGTCTCTGTGCTGAGAAACGGCCGGGCTAATGTGGTTTTAGTGAGGAAGATTCTTGTGGGAGACACAGAATTCACGGGACATGAATATTCCTTGTCGACAACACGGTGCGTCAGTTTTCAAAGGCAAGAATTATGGTATCGATCCCGTATTCTAAAAGATGGCTAACCCGCTGTATGGCTTAGTTTTTGGAAATGTTGCTGGGGCACGAAGTGTTGATGATCCAGAAATGAACCTGAAAATGACAGTAAATACAGCAGAAAAATGGTGCCGGTGATGCCAGTGATGGGCCTTCATTGGTTGGACAAGGGTCATCAGGATCAAACGCTCCGCCGGAATAAAAGAGGGCGTACGTAGGAACTCTATTCTTTTGTATTTTATCAACTCTTGTTACCTTGAATTTTGTGCTCGCATTAACGTTATGCTGTTGCTGGAGAGGTTCTGAGTGGATGGTGCTTAGACGAAAGCGACATTTATTTTATACAGTGCTCTAATGCAGTGGTCAGGGCAGCAGTTGTGCTGTGAACATTGGTGAACATGTCTCAATGTGACCAGTGCTATGTGAAGTGAGGTTTTGTGTGGTGGTGGTTTCGGGCACTTTAAGAGGCAGTTTTTTGAAAATCAAACTTTAAACAGGGGGTGCTATTGTCCCTAGAAAAAAGAGAAGAGGAAAGAAAAGAAAGTGCAGTGGTGTTTTCGGACAAAGAAAAGACGACGACGAGGCCGAAAACGCTGCGGAAGAAGAAAATGGAGACGTATGAAAGGATTGGTCATGGGGACAAAGGAGGAACGATTTATGTGCACACGTTAGCGCACGGCCGTCAGCTGCTTCAAGAGGTGCTGGTCCGTGAGGTCTACCGACCAGGGTGGTCCCGACCGGCAGATGCCCGGTCTTGTGGATCACTAAGCTGACTCGGCCTCCGGAACGCGTGCCCTATGTCAAAGCCTACGGAACGCCGACTCTTTCAGTGCCTGTTGCTACCTCCGATACCTCGTCACCCGAAAGAGGACGCTCCAACGTTGACATTCAGCTAAGGTAACGAGGCAGCAACAACGCCCCTTCACCTGGCGCTCCTCAACGCTCCTTTTTTGGAACAGTGACGGCTCTTGAGACAGGTACCACATGGGGTTTTCGTCCGTACTCCACGTCCCGGATAGCGTGAGAACAACACGCATTTGTTAACAGGATGGTATGAGTGTGACTTCGTGGGTTATGCGACTATGCGTGAGGGCTAGTGTGGTACATCTGTAGTGTCTTCTTCAGCATACTTGCGCTTATATGTAGTGTGCTGTTTTGTTTTTTGTTCTGTAATGTAAAGGTCTGGCGTCATGAGTTTTCCTTTCGAGGTCTTCTTTCTGCTTTTTAAGCTTCCCCGCGCACAGACCGTTTACAATTTTACAACGTAAGCAGCTCTGCGTGTGACACAACCATAGCACTGTATTGAAACAGCAGTGTGTTAGCAAGGAGATGCGACCATCCCGGTACAATTCACTGGTTGATTAGAGGAAGAATTCCAACTTAGCAAACACCGTCAGTGAAACAGGTTGGTGGAGATTACCTAAGGAACCTACAATTCCTGATGACATTTCCGTTCTAAGTAGCCCACGGGATGAATTTCAAAGGATGATTGGTAATCTAGACCGCAATGGCTGAAACGTATGCCTAAGCTCAATGTGCAGAGGAGTAAGGTATTGTTCACCAGCCTTGGGAACAAGAAGTTTACAGTAGGTAACACAACACTAGAAGTGGTAGCCGAGATATGATTGGATAAAGAGCGTTTTTCATAGTCGCGCAGATTCTGATTAGCAGCTTACCGGTATTGTTGAAGTGGAAAGTACATACCTGTTGCATCTTACCTGTACTCACCTGTGAGGCTGAAACTTGGAGTTCAACGAAGAGGGTTTTACTTGAGCCGAGGACAATGTAGAGAGCCATGGAAATGAAAAGAACAAGGTTAACGTTAAGAGATAGGAAGCATGCAGAGTGGGTCAGAGACAAAAAGTCGAGTTATTGAGAGTCTAATGAAATTTTAGAAGAAATTTCCGTGGGCAGGTTTTGTAGTGCAAAGAGAGGCTATCCGATGGTGGGAAATGGGTAGCGAATTAGATACCTAGGAAGTTAGATACCTAGGAAAGCGTAGCAGGAGGCGGCAGAATGTCAGGTTGGCGGATGAGATTAAGAAGTCGACAGAGGCCAAGTGGATGTAGCTAGCAGAAGACCGGGTTTCTCACAAGAATACGGGCGATGCCTTCGCTCTGCACTTCGTATGTTTCGGCCAGTGCCTCCTCTATTTGCCGCGATGCGGTGATGCGGCGATGCGGTGCTACACTTAGAGCTGGACTAGAGCCTATATGTCCGTCTTTTAGGGTGGTGCCACCCTTTGAAGAGGCACTTGCAGCCGCCTCTATAGACCAGTGTTGCCAGTTGAGCTAACGGTGCCATTTTGGTCCCAAACTAAAACCGCATGCAGGAGAGAGTTGGCGCTCGTACAATGCGGCGGTCCAAATTTTCTTCGCTACTCACCGCATGATATTTTAGTTGCGAAGGACAGTGAATATTAGGCGATACCTTAAACCCTCGTTTGGTCGAAAAGCCGTTGCGTATTAGTAATAGTAGTAGCAGCAGTAGCAGTGGTCTGCACCGCGTGTCGGAAATAATCGGGGGCTGCGTAAAAATTCTACCATGGTAATTTGTGGCTCTTAGTGAATGATGATTGATTGGTGTGATAAGCACTAACGCGTCAAGAAAAGGTAATTACTTGAGGAATTATTAAATAATAAACGACAAAAATTAAAAAATGGCGTTTAAAGGTGCCGAAATGATCACAATGTAGTAAGTGCTAGATGATGCTAATTAAGAAACTTTAGAGCAAAGAACTGAAGTAAATAAACAATAAAAATGATAAAACAGGGTTCAAAAGAGTCAAAATGCTCAGAATTATATAACAACAATGCTTGATGATGCTAATTGGGAAAATGTCGAAAGCGTAATTGATCAATTAGGTAATTGGACTCATTGAAGCATATGAAAATTACTAAATTACTAACTGCAAAACGTTTACCTGCAATCATGACTAGTAGTCATAATCATAATTCATGAATCTTAGTCACATGTAACATAGCATAAGAAACAGCTCTTAAGAAAGTATCGTACTCTAACTAGTGAAGAATAAATAATTCTGCAATAACAACACACATATAAACATGACTCATGACTCGTATTAAAGCAAAAGCCTTTATTGGCTCATACTGTCGTCTGCAGACGCTGTTCGCGCGAGCGGCGCTCTGTTTGGACGACAGAGAGTGACGTCACCAGCCGCCAGTTCGAAGCGATCAACCACAAGTTTCATCTTGTCTGGCGTTCCTGCCATCTGCAACCCCACACTTGAACGCGCGCCAAGGAAAGCCACACGGCAGGAGCGATGGCGTACTACCCAAACCCACACTTGACAGAGAAAGTGTGACAGATACTGCGTCTTTTTCTTCCTATGAACCAATTATAACTATATCTAGCACTGGAACGAACGCCAATAAGAGGCAAACAATAAGAGACAAATGACAGGAAGGGTATGCTTTCTTCACTCTTTTCTAAGAGACAGCTAATTAGGAGACCCTGTAATGTTTTGTTAACGACGATTAGCTGACTGACGCTTATAAAGAAAGGCCGACAATGAATGTGCTGCAATCGTATTCCATAGCAGCTATCCCATGATATGACTGATGCAGCCGAAAGGGTAAAGGCATTAACAATTAACTAATTAAGGCTCTAATGTAAGACCAGCAACTTGCGTACTTGAATCATGCTCGACCTAAACCATCCCCTAATATCATTTATCATTGGAGCCTGAAGTTCAATTGTTGCTCGCAAATAACTAATTAACGGCTATTAATTAGCACTGGTAAAATGGGTATTGGTAGCATAGTCGATATAAGCTATGCCGTAATATCACGTTGTAGACTAAAGTAAAAATTTTAATCTTAAATTAACGTGCATTAAATAAGACCGGTAATTAGTATACTGGCATTGTCTTGAACATAAGCTGTGTCGTGATATGTGACTTGACATTGTAGTCTAAATGTTAAGTGGTATTCACAATTAAATAATTAACAACTGTTAACAGTGTCTGACAATTTCGCTTATCAGTGTATTGCAGTCGTACTCGATATAAGCTTTCCTTTGATATATGATTTGACATAGTAGCTTAAAGTTCAATACTTAATCCCAATTGACTAAGTAATGGTTATTAACTAAAAGCGGCAATTAGTGCAGTGCAATTGTACTCGGTATAAGCTATCCAATGATATGTGACTTGATGCTATTGTGTGAAGTTCAATTTTTATTCACAGGTAAATAATGGCATTTAAGACCAACTATAGTCAAGCGCAATTGCATTCGACGTAAGCTATCCGATCTGAGCTAAACGATCGATCCTGCAATTTCGATCGTGTTCAGCAAGAGGACGCTCTGGAAAAGCTGCTTCTTCAATATGCCTCAAGCAGGCAGGGCATACGCTGGTGACCAAGATGACGGCCCGTCAAGTTTGGCAGCTGCCACAGCCACCGTTAGGCAGCCTTAGATCCAGCTGTCACCACTTTAAAAGACGGACAGGTAGGTTCTCTAAGCAAGACTACCAGCGTCATGCTTGCGTTCGCGCGCGGCGCTGGAATTCTGCTGGTCGCTTGCTCCAGCTCATACACCACTTGTATGCCAAAATTTTGTTTGAGACCTCTTATAGCTCTGGCTTAATCCATGGCGCGAAATTCAAGCACAAATTGGCTGAATCAGCAGCATTGCTTGTCATTTGCTGAGGTAGTTCTAGCGTTCGTTTCGCTTATCAGTTGAGCATCACGGCTGGCAAAGGGGCTCTTTCTTTCGATATTAATAAAACGTTTTAAGTGTAGCTTCATCCGTTCCGCCCACCAAAGATTGTTATTTTCCTGATTATGCGTTTTTCTGCGTCTTCGCACTTTCATTTTCTGTGGCTAGTTCGCGTAGTTCTTTCGTTGGTTCTATTAAAAACCAACTAGCCTAATCAGACGAAAAATGAATCCCCTCAGCGCAGCAGTTGCAAAAGATATGTCAAACCAATAACTTAATTGTCAGCCAGGGAGTGCTTCGGCGTCAAATGCATCATCATGCATTCGAAGATGGATTTGCTTACGCTTCTGAAAGGCGATCACTTTTACAGCTACCGTAGAGAGGGAATTTTTTTACCGGAAAGATGACAACTTACCGACCCAGGATTAAGTACAGCAACGATTTCTACGTCATTGATACCTGATAATTTTGAAAAATGCCTCTTGTGAAAATTTGCCCTGCCTTCCCTATATCAAACCCTTTAATATTTTTCGGTAACACATTTTTTTTTGTTCATTGCGAAAGCAATACTGCTTGCACTTTCTGCCATTGATGGTCGTGGCGCCTCCTCACACAGATGCGTGCCACGTGACCATGTGACGTCACGGCAGACCGAGAGACGGGGCCCCGGCTCGCGGCATCGATGGCGGAGGTGAGGCTTCACAACAGCCGGAGCGGTGACGTCACGCCGTTGCCACGTGAGCACGTTACGTCACGACAGACCGAGAGACAGGGACCCAGCTAGTGCCATCGATGGCGGAGGTGAGGCTTCACAGGCCGGCTGCGCCGCTGCCGAGAGAAAGCGCTCGCTAGAGCGGGATAAAACGGAGGGCTGCAGCTGCGCTCCTCTCAATGCTCTATGGCGGATGATGTGTACAAACCGATTCTGTAACGATCTGCTGCGGCCAAGCGACGGCGCCGTGCCGAAGAAACAGACGAAGAGCGGGAAGAACGGCGACCTAACACCGTGCGTATGTATCAGCCTGGCGGAGCACGGCGGTCAAGATCGCTTGATACTGAACGGCCAAGTGAAACTTCGGAGACAAGTTTCATGTAGGTGTTGGTGAAGAATCTATGAATAGTATGGAGCGACACAATGTCAAGAGAAGAAAACGCCGTGCTGAAGAAACGCTGGAACAGAGAGAAAATCAAAGCGTATTCGTCGTATTAAATAAAGCAAAATTACAGTAGAACCATGTTATAAGGCCGCACTGAAAAGCGACTCGCACGTGGAGTCGAGCTGGCGGTCGAACCCCCCACGCGCCGAGGCCAAGGAGCGAGCGCTGTTGTTTTTTTTTTCTCCTTTTCTCCCCTCTTATCGGGCGCGGGCGCGCGCGAGGCTTGGTTTGTTTCGTCCCTACGCTCCGAGGCGTCGTCAAGAAGCGAACGGCAGACGCATCCTTATCAGCCGGGAACAACAGCGGCGCGCTTCTGCGAACCACTTCACGGCCAGCTCGTCCAGCGATGTCCCGCCGTGGCGCCAAGCATGGGTGCAGGCAGACGCCGTTAATGAAGCTTTTTGCACCGCCCCAAGCGCTCACTAAATGTGCAGCAGAAGGCGACAATAGGCGCGACCCTTAGCCCTCCCAAGAAGGGAATCAGCCCAGCGGCCTCCCGCTGTGTCGCCAGACATCGGATGCGAGCAACGGCGACTGTACACTGCTCTGGGACAGTGCCACCCCCCCCCCCTGTTTCTTCGAACGGAGCGGCTGGGTGGCCTAGTCTCCAGATCTCCCGCGGAGTTTCTTTCACAAAGGCGTCCGCTGCAAGGGCGCGCCGCAAACACGCCGGGGAAGAGAGGGAAACACAGGCGCCGTGTGAGAGGGTTTGGAGACCGACGACTGGAGAGAGTGTGTGTTTTGAATGTTGTATTTTTATTTTGCGTAATTAAGGACCTGGGTCCAAGATTATTCCCAACCCACGGGGGGTTGTGGCATGTTTTTTAATAATTTGATTGGCTGCTTTATTTTCGAGGCGGATCACCTAAGATGACCGCCCTCGGGTCTTTGTTGATGTTTTTTATCAAAAAATGGTCCTCGGACCTTGTTTGGCAGTCAAGATTGAGGCTCCGTGCTTCGCACGTATTTACAGTCCCTAGGCTTTCACCGAAATGCTCGGTAGAAAATTAAGGGCTTGTAGAGTGACTTCTCTGTGTGAGAGTCTATTTTGTTTAAGTTGCAGTTGCCTGTGTGACTCTTGTTACTGTAACTTACAGTTTGCCAATGTATATACTATTTTTCTTCTGTAAATATAATTCATCCTCGTTGGACATCACTGGATCATCGTCTCCTACTTTCTCAACTTGCGGAACCTGTCGAAGTCTTCTCTACCTGCCGAAGACAGCATAAAATTACTGGCGCATTACGACAGGATTCGGCACCCTACCACAAAGCAGCAAGCAAGTGCTTCTGTAAATATAATTCTCCTTTTGACCATCATCTGATCAACGTCTACTGCTTCTTCACTACCGAATGACCACGTTTGGAGAGGCATCAGACCCTCCGAAGATTGGCAACAAACGAATATAAAATTACTCATGTTGTGTCCAGAGTGAATCCATGCATAAGCCATACGGGGCAACCATGTCCGAACTACCAGCTGAACCATGGCGTTGATTTCGAAAGCTTTCAGGCTTCACCAAGCTAAGCCACAGCCAATTTTATTTTATTTTAATGGGGCTGAAACGTGGAGGCTAACCAAGAGGGCTCTACTTAAGTTGAGGACAACCCAGAGGGCTATGGAACGAAAAATGGTAGGGGTAACATTAAAAGATAGGACGCGTGCAGAGTGGGTCAGAGAAATAACTCAAGTTACTGACATTCAGTGGAAATTAAGAAGACGAAATGGGCATGGGCAGGGCATGTAGTGCGAAGAGAGAATACCCGATGGTCGCTTAGGGTAACAAACTGGATTCCAGGGGAAGGAAAGCGTAGCAGGGGGCGGCAGAAAGGTGGGCAGATGAGGTTAAGAAGTTCGCTGGGGTCAAGTGGATGCAGCTAGCACAGAACGGGGTTAAGTGGAGAAATATGGGAGAGGCCTTCGCCCTGCAGTGGGTATAATCAGGCTGATGATGACGATGATAAGACACTTAATTTTATCAAAAATCAATGCAGCGAGAACATTACTAAATATCTCTACCCTCTGAGTTCACATGTTTGCCGAGAAGTTTTAGTGCCACTTCCAAAATGTCGCAGCTTTTGGCTAAAATACACATGATTTCAACAAGCCGTCAGAGCCTTTCATTATGATTTTAATGCTGCTGCAGCCCCCTCTCTGCGCCTTGATCTTTTAAGACCAGTTTTTGCAGCCGCTTTGCAATATGTAGCACCACGAACGGCGCGTTTGCATCATTACATGACATCGGCGGGGGCGTCTTACCACTGCACCATCCCGGCGTGGCGGTGTAATTCCGTCTTCTCAACGGTAGGGTCCCGCAACTTCATTCTCGTCACTGGTTGCCTCTGAGCGGGTTAAACGGCGATTGTTACTGAGAGATGCGTCTGAACGCAACCTAAAGGTAACATACACTCACTAAACGCAGGAAATGATTACGTTAAAAATTATTAAATAGTGTAAGCGTTGTCATTCTGATGTCTTGCGGCTGTGTTCACGGCAGGTTTTGTGGGTATTAATTAAAAACATCATATGATGCAACCTAAAGGGGAACACCCTCCAGAAAGATATTAGTAGCTTATTTTAATGTTGCAATTTAAAAAACGAACTTCGAAAAAATTTACAAACACACGTTTCGAACATACATTCTATTCGCCAAGTGCTCACGTAAGTACCGTTAATCCATTGCGCCACTGAGACAATGATTACGGCAGACCTCGGCGGCTGCGTTTCGATGGAGGCGAAACGAAGAGGCGTCGTGTGCTGTGCGATGTCAGCGCACGTTAAAGATCCCCAGGTGGTCGAAATTACTCCGTAGCCCCCCACTACGGCTCCTCTTTCTCTCTTTCCACTTTCACTCCCATCTTCCTTCCCTTACGGCGCGGTTGCGGTGTCCACAGAAAAACAAGTGAGACAGTTACCGCGCTTTTCCCTTCCTATAAATAAATCAGATTACGGCAGGCTTTAAATGTGCTTTTATTCATTTTTAGAATATTTCCACTATCTGTAGCCAGGTGACGCTGCTCAGAGGACCCTACCGTTGAGAGAACGGAATCACGTGGCGGGGCGCCTGCCCCTCCGCTGCCTCGTGCGTACAGGAGAGAAAATAGAGAAGAAAGAAAAATACGAGGGAGAGAAAGACGCGCGTCGCAACAGCCGTCGTCCACCACCGAATGGTAGCAGGTGCAATGACGGCCTACAACAGATGAACATATGGTGGCAGGTAGGTCACTGCCGACTGTCTCAGCCTCGTAGGGCGAAGAGCCACCCCCATTCCTCTCCCGATCTCTGGCGGTGGCGGCAAACCAAAATACCCCCGTTCACTCCGCGATATCAATATTATTGGATCACAGGAAGGGAAAGGCGCAGTATCTGTCACACGTTTCTGTAGACACCTGGATCGCGCTGTGAGGGAAGGGGGGAAAGTGGGAATTAAGTGAAAAGAGAGAAGCAGGATTCAAAGTGGAGGGCTATGGAGTAATTTCGTCCACCTGGGGATCTTTAACGGGCGCTGACGTCGCACAGCACACGGACACCAGAGGGGGGTAGTGAAGGGTAACTGATCCTGGCCCTGATGGGGCTGGGACATGCAGGTCACCGGCGCTTGCGGCGGGGGCTAGCCTGCCACTGATTTAACCTGTGGCTGAATTTTATCTGTTATAGGCCATCACTGCACCCGCCACCGCTTCGGTGGTAGTGAACTACGGCTGTTGTTGCGGCGCGGGTCTTTCTTTCCGTCTTCTTTTTTCTTCCTTGTCTATATTCTCTTCTGTCCGCACTACGCAGTGGAGTTGGCTCAGCTACAGAGCCAGTAGCAGGCCTGTGCATTTTATTTTCTTTATTCCTACAGCCACAATAACGACAACACGGACACCACTTCTTTTCACCTTCATCGAGACGCAGCCGCCACGATCAGGCTCGAACTCGGTTACTCCAGCACAGTAGTAGGGCGTCTTACCACTGCGCCACCCTAGCAGGGCGATAGTTCACATTTCCGAGGCCCTTTACTTTGGCAGCCCTATACCAAGTGGTAAAAAATATCGGAGCCCTCCCTGTGGTGTCAATCCTAGCCGGAGTCGGTTTGGGTCGTTAAAATAGAAAAACAAAACATAAACCAACCATTAATGCTAGAAAAATTATTCCTAGAGGGCACTTTGGACCTCTAAAGTGCTATGACGCGAAAGCCTTTAGAGCGCAACGGTCAATAGCTCTCTACTGCGGCTCCTCTCTGTTCTTTGGCTACCACCTTCCTCCTTGGACCACCTGGGGACCTTTAACGTGAGCTGATATCGCACAGAGGCGTCCATGTGCTGTGCGATGTCAGCGCACGTTAAAGATCCCCAGGTGGTCGAACAATGGTCGAAATCACTCCCTAGCCCTCCACTTTGGCTCCTCTTTCTCTCTTTTCACTTTCACTCCCACCTTCTTTCCTTCCCTATAGCACGGTTGAGGTGTCCACTGAGAACAAGTGACATTTACCGCGCCTTTCCCTTCCTATAAATCAATCAGTTTTTCTAGGCTCGATTGAGATGTCCGCGGACAATTGGGTCAGATACAACGCCTGTTCTTTCCTGTAAACCAATGTAATACCACCGTCGGCGCAACTTTCAATATATGCAGATATAACCTGTATCTGAGCATCAGGATTTACGTGCCCACAGGTTGAAGCGAGGCTTCAAAAGGCGGCAAGTATAGTTGCGGCCTACCTCTACCTGCAATGTCTACAGATATCAACTGCAAAGTGTTCGCTAGTTGCATTTACAAGCATAACATGTCAAATTACACCGTACGCATTGATGGTAAAGCAATACCCTACAAAAGCAGTCATCGCTTTCTGGGAGTAATCATCGACCGAAATCTTTCGTGGACTCCCTATATTTCATTTGGGAAAAAGAGACTGACAGCAATTTGCTCACGTACTTGCCTTTATTGGGGGGAAGTCATGGGTAGCGTCCGTGCGATCGGTGCTCCAAATGTACAGTGCATTATTTATGGAATTTTTTCATTACAACTTATCTGCACTTAGAAATATTAGGAAAACCAACTTAGGAATTCTACAGAGCATGCAAGCGCAAGCTCTGCGAACCTGCCTGGGGCTGCCGAAATGTGCCTCTACGGCTGTTATAATTTTAATTGCACAGAAGCTTCCCATATCTACCTAACAAACAGCTGGCGTCCTGAGGGCACATTTCCGACATATCTCCCGGGTTCCCTGTTATCATTTGGCCAGGCTTCCTGTTACCAGGCCGCGTACACCGTTTACAGAGACCGTTGATGCGCATCGTGCTATTTTGCCGTCCCAATTTGCACCCGCATCTAGAGCGTCCTCTCCACTATGGAGCCTGTATCAACCACGCGTACTTCTTTAAATACCCGGCATAAGGAAGAAGGTTGAGCTGTCGCCGACCGAACTAAAGCAAGTCACTCTTGAATACTTCCATGAGCACCATGCAAATCGTTTGCACGTCTACACCTATGGTTCAGTGAATGCCGTGAGTTCTTCAGGCTCCATGGTCATACCCTCAATACTACAGAATGAAAAGTTAGGACAACTCGCAAGACTTCTTCAACAGCTGCAGAGCTAACCGCTCTTCGTGTTGCAATTAGGCATATCAGTCAGCAGAGCCTTCGGTGATGGTCTATTTTAACAGATTCAAAGGCAGCCCTGCAAAACTTAAAAGCGACTCCTCGCAGTGGATCCCATGAGCAACTCGTTCAGCAAATACGACAAATTCATCCCTATGCATGCAATTAATGGAGGACATGACATCATCTAACAATGGCTTCCAGGACACACCGGCATAGCTGGCAATCTCCGGGCGGACGAGGTCGCACGAACAGCCCACCAAGACGGCGATTGTGTGTTGATTCCCTTTTCCAGTTCAGACGCAGCGGGCAAGCTTCGCGCACTTGCGCAGGAACACACGCTCTCCATGTGGAATTCTGGCCAGTTTGCTAACAGCCGCCTAAAATACCTGGACCCTAGCCTGAAGCTCCAGCTTCCACCTGGCCTAGCTCAGCGCGACTAATCTTTGCTGTGCCGCTTGTGGGTTGGTGCAGCACTCACAAACTCGTATTCTTTTATGATAGGTATGGCGAACAGCCCTGCATGTATAAACTGTGGGTGCGACGAGTCTATAGGCCACATTCTTTGTGAGTACCCCGTATCACCATCATCATCATCAGCCTGAGTATACCCAAAGCAGGTCGAAGGCCTCTCCCATATTTCTCCAAGTAACCCGGTTCTGTGCTAGTTGCATCCACTTGATCCTTGCGAACTTCTTCCGCCCACCTAACTTTCCGCCTCCCCGTGCTACGCTTTCCTTCCCTTGGAATCCAGTTTGCTACCCTAAGCGACCATCGGTTATCCTCTCTTCGCACTACATGTCCTGCCCCTGCCAATTTCTTCTCGATTGCCACTAGAATGTCAGTAACTTGAGTTATTTCTTTGACCCAATCTGCAAGCTTCCTGTCTTTTCTTGTTACCCCTACCATGTTACGTTCCATAGCCATCTTCGTTTCCTCAATTTAAGTAGAACTCTACAGACAAACGAATTGCATGAGGATCACCCGCGCGTGTCTGTTAAAGCGAGGGAGGGGGGGTTCTTTGAGTACGATTTTATCCCGAGCTTAGATAAGGTGTTTATTTTCATAATTCCATTTTGATGGTTTCATTCCTTAGTTATTCGTGCTGTTACAGTGCACTGTTATGTTTATGTGTATTCACGGTCTTCAGATTACGCCGCGTGCTTGTGTTTCCTTTTTCCTATGTTTCCTTTTTCCTATTCTAAGGAATAAGCCCCGCCGGGGTGGTGCAGTGTTAAGACGCCCGACTGCTGTCCTGAATACCCGGGTTCGAACCCGACCTCGGCGGCTGCGTTTCGACGAAGGCGAAGTGAAGAGGTGTCCGTGTGCTGTGCGATGTCAGCGCACGTTAAAGGTCCTCAGGTGGTCGAAATTTCCTGAGTCTTCCACTACAGTGTCTCTCATAGCCTCAGTCGCTCTGGGACGTAAACCCCACAAACCAAACCAAACCAGTCTATGGAATAAAACTTCAGTTGGTAGATTGCGCTTAAACTCAGCGTTTGTCCAATTGTTTTTTCTGTGTCCCTGTCCGTGTTAAACTACGCAGCGCAGCTTTTATGAGACGATGTTCCAACGAGCTGA
Source organism: Amblyomma maculatum (assembly GCF_055883805.1). NCBI lineage: Eukaryota > Metazoa > Arthropoda > Arachnida > Ixodida > Ixodidae > Amblyomma > Amblyomma maculatum. Next base: position 87,073,501 of record NC_139353.1, on the reverse strand, counting down.
GTCCCAAGCATTTCTAAGTACGCGATGGCTTCTGTATGCTGTGTTGTGCTGCGCTCGAGGTAGAGCTATATGAAGGGTTTGGTTTGGTTTGGTTTTTTGGGGCTTAACGTCCCAAAGTGACTCAGGCTATGAGAGACGCCGTAATGGAGGACTCCGGAAATTTCCACCACCTGGGATTCTTTAACGTGCACTGACATCGCACAGCACACGGGCGCCTTGCTTTTCACCTCCATCGAAGAGCGGCCGCCGCTTTTTGATGGAGGCAAAAAGCAAGGCGCCCTCGCCGCACGGACGCCACGATCGGATGCCCGGCGGGATCAATTTCGTATATGTGTGCATAGTCAGTTGGCGTGATACGCAGTTGGGACATCATGACCGGATTTGACGTCGTAACGATGTCAGTTCGTGTTTTAGGCATGATCGAATGCGTCGTCCGATCTGGTCATGACGTCACTACCGAGGACGTTAACATGTGATGACGTCATCTCCCCATCATCCGTCATTACCTATGACTAATCGGTGTTATATAGAGACTAGTACCCATTAGGCAGTTCCAGTTACTGTCTATTCATTAGCCACAATTAAAAATGGGTAACAAGTTAAGTATGATATGGTCATGGTTGTAGGCACGGTGTCCTGGCCGCTAGTATGAACCAATAAAGCACATTTTCGCTACCCTGTGTAATCTTGCGAAGTGTGACAGTTCTTGTGGCTTGACGGAAAGGGTCATGACCGCGGGTATGAGCCATTTTGTGGTTTCGCATAAAAATTTTGCATCTGCGTGTTGCGTTCAACCGTAACATCCAATGTGATCTAAAAATCGCTGTTCGCGTCCATAACATTTGTCTTGGTTATACCTAGACTTATCTTCATACTCAGAGCGCGATATAAAGATTTCAAGTGCCTATGAAAACATCCATGTGCTGTATGGCAAATTATATCCAACAGCAGGCAGAAGACATCAGATAGCACTTAGCCTTTACCACAATGAATTACTAGATTATACATGATGGCGCTCTTGGTGCTAGTTTTGGTACATAGCGCACAGGCAATTCGTGGCGACGACTGGCTTTCTTAGACTGTTATCTTGCAATTCTTCTGTTCAAAACAGGGATCACCTTATGCTGCTGTATGCTGAAGACTGAAGTGAAGTGATGGAGACTTGATTAGTGGCGGGCGTCCCTGCGTGTTTCACGGTAGGGGCGTCCCGTGATTTTGTCACCATGGCACCTTCAACGCCGTGGCACCCTTCGAAGACTCAAGTCTTCGACATAGTCGTCCCTACGGGGAGCAGTCCCGAGACCGTCGTCGACGCGGCGGCCTCAATAGTGGGTTTACCCGAAGTTTACTGCGTCCAGCATTTGGGCGCCCAGTCTACAGTGAAGTTACAGTGAAGAGCATGGCCTCCGTGGTCTCTAATCCTTGGCGCCGGCTGCCTCGTCACCGGCAGCGAGAATACACCAGTCATCCCTGTTGGGCCTCAAGTTACCACTGTGGCCTGCCTTTTCCTACCGTCTTACATCTCAACCGAAACACTCATACAGGTCCTGAGCCAGCATGGGAAGGTCCTGTCCGTCACTACGGGCCAGATGGGCTCCCGTAAGGGGGTTCTAACTGGGACGCGGTATGTTCGAATGGAGATGTCTGCATCGTCACCAACACCCAACTACCTACGTGTCGCTGGGCATCGCGTAACCTTTGACTACCAAGGTATGCAGCGTGTTTGCCGGCGATGTGGCTCCACGGAGCACTTTCGGGCGCAGTGTTCAGCGCCTTTTTGTGGACGCTGTGGTATCCACAGTCACCAAGGCGAAGGCTACGCCCTGCCCTGCCGACGCTGCAGTGATGACCACCCGACGGTGACGTGCCCGGTGCGCCGTTCCTACTCGGACGCAGCGGCGAGTGCGCTTCCTCCGCTTACACCAATGAAGCCTACAGTGCCGGCCCCATCTGCCAAGCCAGCTGAGTTGGCTAAAGACAAGGAGGAAGTACAAATGGACTCTGTAGAGGGCTCGACATATAAAATTGGCAGTGGCTTAGCTTGGTTAAGCCTGGTAATTGCAAAAGCGATAGCTATTGCTACGCCTAGGTTCAGCTGGTGGTGTAGCTGGTTGTGGTGCTTGTGGTTATGATTATGGTTATGCAGTGATTCCCTCTGCCACGGCATATGGTTCAACTATTGTTTATTGCAAGGTGCTACCTGGTTATTATATGTATAACTAGTAGCGAGGCAAGGAGTGCCGTGGCTGCAACAATATACTTGGTTGTGGGTGAGGTTAAGGTAGAATGTACAACTGCCGCTCCGGCACCGGCTGCAACGGCATTCTTTACGCCAGCAGAAATGAAAGCATCCCTGGACGGTTCCACCTGCCGCTAGGCCACCTCCTATAGTATCCAACGCTGCACCCCCGGCGGTAGCTGCGGCTGCAGCCCCATAATTATTCTTAGCTTTAGGAGCATGTGGCACAAATGCAGCTCCGCCCGGCCGTAGATCAACATTGGGCTTAACTCTCGGTGTGTAAGGGCGTACCCGAACCGCTGCCCCAAACGTCGTTCTAAACGGTCTAACAGTAGTCTCAGGGATGGCGTCACTTCGGCTGTAGCGCTCCCTCACGGAGGGAGCGGGAGTTAGGCCGCGGCTGGCAGCTACCGCCTCGCGAGCCGACGGCGCAAGTTGGGGCCCCTGTCTTTGCGGCAGATGGGATGACGTCACTCCGGCTGTAGCGCCTCTCGTGGAAGGAGCGGGAGTTAGGCCGCGGTTGGTAGCTACCACCTCGCGAGTTGACGGCACGATTTGGGGCCCCTGTTTCTGCTCACCTGTGCTTGGCGGCGCGCCGAAGGTCACGCTAAAGGTCAATGGTAGCTACCGCCTCGCTACGCGAAGGGCTGAATAGTGAAAGTAGTGTTGTTTTCGCAATAAAACCTTGCCGAATTCGACTACTGGTACACTGGAGGAAAGAAAGGCCAGCAGTGGTGACGTGCCGTTGTACAAGCATACGACTGCTCCATCCCAGCCTGAGATTGCTTGCGCGAACGTGGCTGACAACGCGGTGGTCCCCGAATCAAGTGAGCCTTCAGCTATCGAGGCAGCTTCTGCCACATCGTCACCGGAACCTCAGTGCACGTCTAAAGCTCGCGGCATCCAACCAAGCATGGAGTTCGGGGAAAGAAGTTGCAGTCGGCATCTGAGGTTTTGACTCCATCGAAAACCTTCGGTGCCCTCGGAACGCAGGCTGGTCGTATTATGAAGCTGGCGGCAACTCCGGCCACTGCTGGCGTTTCTAAGATTCGTGGAGCCTTGGAAAGGCAAGTGGGGAGCGTGAGAAAACTACTGGCATTACGAAAAGACTTAAAGGAGTCATCTGAGATTGTGAGCCAAAAACAAGGTGTGGATGATTCTAGCAGCTCTTTCAGCCTTAGTGTCGGACACTCCCCATCGCTTTCAACGCTGTGATATGGACATTGAGCTCCAGCGAGAAGGGAATAAGCGCTGTGTTTCGTCGCCGCCCTCAGGATCGGATGCGGCACAAGAAGGTCGCCCGGATGAACACCCTCCCAAGAAGCCCCGTCCTTCTTCAGGAGGGCCGGGGAGCACCACCTAATGTGAGTGCAAAGCCCTTTCATAGTGCCATCTCAGGGCGCGCATCGGCCTTAATGGCGTTCCGAACTCAATACCCGATATGTCATTAGGACTGAAAATTCTTTAAACACACAGGGGTTTCGTAGTAAGCGAAAACAGACAGAAATAGTGATTGCGGTTGTAGTGGTTATTTATTGTACATACAAAAGGAAAGAAAAGATGTTTGCCAGCCCCGGCATCTGCTATGTGATGTCTGAAGCGCCTTAACTGGGACGGCGGAAATAAAGGATAGCGAGGGAAAGGTAGAGGAAATCAAAGAGGTGAGCGATAGGGAGAAAAAAGGGTAGGTAAAAATCAAAGAAATATGTACACTATGGACATTAGTTTGCTTGAGGCCCAGCCGCAAATGTCTCAGGTCGCTAAGCGCTCGGCACATAAGGCGGGCCTCCGCAATAGCTCTGCATCTAAACTGTTCACTACGCACGCACTTGCACACTGTACAAAACACTGACGGCTATCGTGGGCGATCGGCCGTTATCGTGCGAAATAGCATACGCGGAGCGTTCAGGCACAGCGCGCACTATCTGGCGAGGTGAAATAGGCAGGTCATCAAGCCCGTCTGTTCGATATACTCTCACAAGCTCACGTGTGTTCACTCGCGGACGCACGCACTGCCCAGCGGCCACAGGAGCACAGCTACGCTGTCCCGGATTACCCCCTGCGCTCTGTAAGCCGCCAGCAGGTCACGTCATGGTTCGGCTAGCGCGGCGCATTGCATTGGAAGATAATTGAGAGTTTCTGACGCGCCACAGCCGTCACACACACGTCACTGGTGGCAAGTCAGTGGCGCATCCGTCGTTCCCCTGGCCACACACATCCAATGCGCGCACAGATCATTGTGCGATGCAGCCGCGTCAGCGAGCAGCCGCTAACACTGTGAATGCGCTCACCTCTTGCAATGCGTGGGTTGGGGTGCTGCGTGCGGAGGTGGTCGCACATGCACGTCCTCCAAAGCGTGTTGCTCGTCGCTAGGAAGGAGTTCATGTGATGCGGTCGCGAGCTCATCAGCACGTTCGTTGCCTTCTATGCCGCAGTGCTCGGGGATCCACCATGCCCGTATAGCGTAGCCGCGCTCCGCCAAGCGCTCGAGATGCGCGCGAATCTGACACAGCAGCGGAGTTCCCCGGCGGGTGGTTCGAAGGCGGCTGAGGGCAGCGCGGGAGTCACATAGCATGGCACACCTGGGTGGTGGTGGAGTCAGTTCAAGCAGTAGATCCAAGCCTAGGCGTAGGCCCAGCACCTCCGCCGTGGTGGAAGAACGCAGGAATGACAGGTGCAGCTGTCTGCAGTTGCAGGGCGCAAATGGTAGCCGCCTCTGCTAGCGAGCAACTATCTCTGCCCCCGGAGCCGCCGGTGTAAACGAGGAGGTGGTGTTGGAGTTCCTCGTGGATGACGACTCTGGTCAGCTGCTGCACAGCATAGAGCGATGTGGTGCGTTTCCTCGCGATTCCGACAATCTCTAGCTGAACCTCCGTAGCAGCGGGCTAGGGCGAGAAGAGGTCATAGGAGGGCGTTGCATTGGTGAGCTTCTCGTACTCGATCAGCGCCGATCCCATGTGTTATTTCAAAAAGTGACACGTTTGGAGCCCTGCTGCTTGTACACTAAAATTTTGTTCTGTGTTATTGTTTACTCAATAAGTATAAGCAACGTTTACTTTATGGAAAGTTATTGAAAGGATTTTTTCTTGCCGAACTGTGCTCGAGTGGCGATGATGTTGCAACCGATGTAATAGCGGGCCGCCGTCTGCGCGCTGTAGGCGATCGCTGCGTCGGAGCGGCCGCCGCGTGGCCTGAAGTTGTAAAGGCTACGTGCCTGCCTCGGCCAAAGTAGCTGCGCATTGAGAGTTCTGAGGAAGGCCGAGGCAAATGCGGAGCGCTTTGCGATGCTCGACCTCCAGCTTCTTCCAGCCGGGTCTGCGCAGTGTGACAAGCGGTAGCGCGTAGAGTATTGCCGCCACTGCCGCGGAGTTGTACAGCCGTAACGCAGCTTGCTGGGAGATGCCCTGGCCTCGATCAATGAGCCTGCGTACGGCGGCGATGGTTCTCTCCATCGGCAGGCAGGCCCTGGTCGCCGCGGGTCAGAAAGAAAGGCGCTGGTCTATGTCCAACTCCGGGTACTTCACCGAACGTCGCCACGGTAGGAGGGTCCCGTCCAGTGTGAGGTAGGTGGTCACTTGCGCGTGCTCGGAACTCAGGTCATTGCGACGGACTTGTCCGCGCTGAGCGAGAGACCTAAGCCGTGCAAACAGTCGCTCACCGCCGTCAGAGCTGCCTGCAGGCACGCGCGCACTCGCGCTGTCTCGCCCCGCGGTCCCAGGCACCACAGAGCAATGTCATCTGCGTATATGGAGATGTACACATGATGCCAGCCGCCTGCAGGCAGGCAACCGGCACCATCGACATCGACATCGCCACATTGAACAGAAAAGGTGACAGGACAGAGCCTTGCGGCACGCCTAGCCCGACCGGGCGAGGCGCCGAGAAAGCACCCCCCACGCGAACGCGCATGGAGTGCGCCTGGAAAAAGCTCCGAACGTATTGTAGCAAGCGTCCGCCCACGCCAGCCTTCTCAAGCGTCGCGAGAATGGGAGTGTGGCAGACGTTATCAAACGCTCCCGACACGTCCAGCAGTAGAAGCAACGCAACCTGCCTCACTGCTTTCACGCGCGTGCTCGAGCGCGCTGACAACATCGGAGATAGAATCCGCAGTGTACCGCATTCTGCGAAAGCCCGTCTGCCGCTCATCAAACAAATCCGCCACCGCAGCCTGCTCGTTAAGGCGATGTAAAGCCATGTGTTCCATGAGCTTACCAGCCGCAGATGTTAGCACCACTGGACGGTATCCCGCGAGCTGGATTGGTGGGCATCCTGGCTTGAGGATGGGGCAGACGACTGCCGTGTGCCAGTCTCCGGGAGGGTCTCGCGTTCCCACACTAGGTTGATCTGCTACAGGAAAACTAGCCGTTGATCTGCGTCCAGGTTGCGCAGAATCTGGTAAGTCACCTCACCCGGCCCTGGCACCAAACGACGGTGGCAGCGCTGTAGCACGTTGCTGAGCTCCGTCACTATGAAGGGGGCATCACAAGGGCCACCAGGGGTAGGAGCGCTGGCGCTGTCTCCGGGGCTCACAGGCGAAGTTTAGCTGCCTGCGTTCGCGAGGCTTTGCGCCGCAAAGCGGTCCGCAAACCACTCAGCTAGCTCCTCGTAGCTACGGCTGCTCGAGATGGCGAGAGCGGCCATGTGGCTGCGGGTTCGCTTGTGGCGTTGTGATGCGTCGCAGGATGGTGAAGAGCCACCGCGAGCTACTGTTCTCCTCCATCTTCCTGCCGAGCGACGCCCACTGCCGGCGGTAGTTTGTTGGAATGCTACCTCGCTGCCGCGTCCAGCCAATTGTATACTGTCCAGTCAGTTGGTCGGTCCGGCCGCTCCGCTCGTCGCTCAGCTTTGTCGTGTTTTTGTTTCAGGTCGAGCAGCTTGTTGTCGGGCGTTGGCTGCCCTGCCCGAACCTCTACGTGGCGAGTGGCTGCGAACGCGCTACGGACAAGACTGGAGAAGAAATCCGCGCCGGACGTAGCTGCGGCTTCTACTTCGCTGCGGAAGCGGGTCCAGTTGACAATGGAGTAAGTGCGCGTGGCGCGAGCTTCCTTGGCAGTGGGCTCAATGAGAATGAAGAAGTGATCAGAGCCCCAGAGTGATGGTGCACGATGCCCGGTCGCGTATTT